>NC_134482.1:43998954-44064754 GCF_964194025.1 Convolutriloba macropyga | reverse complement strand
CTGCAACTCAGCGATTTCGTCGGTTCAACATTAAGATTAAAAATTTCAGACCGGATGAAACCAGAGGAAATAATTATGAGGAACAAAAAAAACAATAAAGAAATTGACTAGCAGAGGGTTTTATCTAGAATATGTTTTAACTCTAAGTAGACGTCAAAGAATACGTTTATTTTAAATTACCTGAACAGAAGAAAAAAATTGGAGTGAATATTGAACATCTAGAGAAAATTTCTCGAAAATTGTTAACGAAAAAAAAAGCCATTCAGGCTCTACATTTTTTTTTTTGAAAAAAGAATAACATGAAAACCAAGAAAACGTTCAATGAGTTTCGAGATTTTGTCACGTCTTAAACAAAGAGGCGGCATTAAGGAACTCATTTGGTGACACAAATATTGTCGATAATAAAAGATTTGTTGTCAATCTGTCAGTTACGAAAAGCAATCAACAGCAGACCTACATCATAAACTGAATTTTTCTAGAGCCTCTAAAGATACCGTTCATGAGAAATTTTAAGTTGCCTTTTTGGAGTCTAAAATAATTTGCCGAATACAAATTGAATTCTGAAATTAAAATTTAACCTATAATGTTTTGCTATTGCTTACCGAATTGATCGGTAAACACGTGAAACTCTGAGAGATTGTGAAGAAAATAGGGTTGAGTCCCTTGGTCTTAAATTAAACTGAATATTTCTTGACCAAAAGAATTGAATGATTCGAGTAAATGATATTTTCTTTTGTTGGTAGCATGTCACAAGGAATTGTGCTTTGTCCTCTGTTTTTAAACATGCATTGTAGCGATCTCCAAAAGTTGCCATTTGAATACAAAAAACGTATTCTAGAAAAAAAACAATCGTGACATCATTATTTTTCAGCCCACTTTTAAACAATTGGATCAACCTATCTGCCTCCTTTTTCATCTGTTTGAAAAGTTGAGATCTGGAAACATTAGAGAAGCATGTGAGAGCTTATTATTAAGCGCTGTCATAACTGATAATCTGTATTTGATGTTTTGAGGAATATAAAAAATAATACAAAAATTAATTTTTACACAAAAATAACAGAAATTTATATAACTTTGAAATTTAATTGTCTTTAGGAACATTTGGATTGAAGCACAACAAGAAGGCTCGGTAATGTGCGATCGCACATAAGGTTCCAACCCCGCTCATCAACAGTTTTGGAATCATTGCCCACAAAATGAGGAACAGATAGAAAAAAAACCCAAAAATTCTTTTTGGGAAACCCAAAAAACCCAAAAAAAAACTAAAAAAAAAACACAAAAAACCCCCAGTAATTTTCAAAAAAAATAGTGTATGAACGAAAATGTAGCCTCCAAACCAAATAACTCAGTGAAGTAAAAATGGTGCACTAGATTGATGAGATATGCCAATATTAAGAAAGCGAGTGAAGAGGAACGACAAAATCAAACAACAACAAACATTAATTACATCACAAACTTTGTCCGTTTTAAGAAATAAAACCTAATAACAAAGTCAACATACCGTCAGATAAAACTTAAACTAAACAAAAAACTTATGAATCACCAGAAAAGGTATGGGAATAGTCCATTAAAACGTTTGGTAACAATTAGAGAAAAAGAACAAAAACAGTACAGTTAAAAACTTTGCTTATTTTTTTTTAGAAAATTAACTTCAATTTAATGAAAACCATTAGAACTCAAGTAAAAACCCCAAGAGCTTACAATTACCAATGATTCTATAGAAGGGCACTAAGACCTGTCTTTATCCAATTTATACTGCGGCTAAAAAGAACAACAGAAGGACAACAAACAAAAACTCAATTAAAACTTGCGAGAATGCGCTGTCGAAGCCGTAAAGCCATATTTTTCCACTCAACATATGTTTGATTGCGCCTTCTTTAGATGCCGATAATGAAATATGTGGCCTTTCATCAATGAGACCAGGTAACAAGTAGACAAAAAAGAAAAAAAATTGCAAAAGAAAGTAATACTTTTTTTGATTTTTTCGAAACAAAATTACTTCCCAAGTCAAGAAAGCCATAATTACAAAATGAAATAATTAAATATGTTCATTTTTTCTCCCAGAGGAAGCCCCTGAGACCTGCAATTATCAAGAATATGTGTTGATTCTACAAAAAGAACGTCAATTATGACAAAAATCAAATTATTTTAATATTCTGTGAAAAACCGATGTCGAAGCCAGTAAGGTCAGAATGAATTCTTTCAAAAAATTATATTTTGTGACACCAATCCCTTTTGACACCTTCCTTTGACACCAATAATGTCATATTTGACCTGTAATTAACGAGACTAGGTAACAAAAACTCAATAAAAAGAACAAAATTGCGAAATTTAAAAGTTTTTTTTTACTTTAGAAAACAATTGTTGTCAAATTCATTAAAGCCGTGAGCTATCTATTATCAGAATTTCTGCTCACCTATTTTTCCTTGAAAAATCAATGAAACCTGTCAGTATACAGGAAATTTCCTACGACTAAAAAGACAGGGTAAAAACAAGAGTTAAAGACAAAATTAAAAAATTCAATTAAACTCTTCAAGAAAGAAATGTCGAAGCCGTTAAAACTATAATTTATATCTTTCAAGATTTCGATATGTTCAATCGTGTTTTTTTACGAACGCCAACAATGTGATAGGAGAACTGTCAATTATCTGATAATGTGACAAAACTAGAAAACGTTAAAAACCGGCAAATATCCAAAAAAAATTCTGATATCTAGTAGTATCAAAGCCATAAAACTTTAACTTAAGGCTTAAAACCACCGTAATGATTAAATTTGAAAACAGTTGAAAGGATAAAGATTGTTTCGTTGCTGACATTAAGCTAGAAGTTGACCAAATTAAGAAAAAAAATAGAGGAAATGTTCATTAAGCCATTATTTGTTTAAAAATCAAATATTTTTAAAAGTCAAAACAACTATAAGCTTTCAAGTAAAGAATTAAATGCATTAACATGGAGCTGCTTAGGAAGCCAATTGAACCTATCACTGCTGTGCTTTGATTTGATATGTTCTGTTCTTTAATTAATACAAAAAAAAAATCAATTTTTTTTAAAAAAAGACGGACTGATTACAATCCGAATTCTTTTTGGATTGTAACAGTCAAAGATTGGTTCAAAACTAGCCCTGCTAATAAATCTTTTCCATTAGGAACACTTATTTTTGTGGATGTTATGGATATGATTAAATTGTTAGTTAAAAACTCAAAAATAAATTCTGCGTTTTTAATAATCAACGAGGAAAGTTAGCAGAAAATGGCAAAGTTCTAATTACAGAGCACTCTAAACAGAACGGAAAAAGAATATCCCCCTTTTGGTCCACAATCATTGTATTAGTGTTGTTTGGGGTGTACTTCCGGCATTTTTAGTCAAAGTGGAGTAAAGAAGCTTATAACGTGCTGTTTTTGATGAAAAAGGCTGAATGTTGAAATATTTAGCCCGAATTTTTGACAAAAACTTAAATCAAAATAATCAACAATACGTTTTTGTCCTTTTGGAAACAAAATCAACAACACTATTCTTAAAAATTTTAACAACTCTTTGCAAAATTGACGAAAATTTAGGCAAAAATTCGAGAAAATGTGAATAAAAACAACGGAATTCTCCCTACTTTTCGCAGAAATTTAAACCTCGATAACTCCCTGTAAAAAACGAAAATAAAAAAATCTTTTTATTTCCATATTCTGCGCTGGACGAGCTTTCTAATGATACTAGTCTCAACTCTCTACGATTAATATATCGATCGGCGAAAATTGTCTGAACAAAAAAAAATTGAGTATATAGTTCCTCCCCCCTCAAGAGGGGTCGGAACAAGTAAAAACTGCTCACACTAAAATACATTTTTGAAAGCTTAAAATATAAGAGAGGAAGATTGAGAAAAAAAGATTCAATCAGTTTGATCATATTTGTTCGAACATTGAGTTTGTTTTTCGTTTGATTCAATATACTGTCTTTCTCAGTCATTTGACCCCATTCTTCCTTGCAGGACATAAGCAATTGTCAAAATAGTGCTATTTTATTTTAGATAAGGGTGCTAGAAGCTCAACAACTAATCTTGAAAATGGCGAGTAGGCACATTTTTGCAAAAACTTTTATTGCAAAAATTTTCTGTTTTTGAAGACTACATTCATTCCTTCATTCATATTAAAATGCGTATGACGAGTATAGTTGAAGAGTTCAATTTACTGTAATGTTGAAACTAGTAATACTAACTGCGCCCTCTAATGCTCTTTTTGGCCTCTCGGAGGGTTATTAGGAGAAAACACAAAAACAATCAAATTTTGTAACAAATTTAGTGAATTTCAACTTTTACAGAATTACAAAATTACTGAATCAATAATTGCATCTACTAAAGCTTACCGCCAATGTAAAGAAACAGTTGGCTTTGATTCGGGGTGAATAAACTGGAATTGTTTTCCCAAATTTAGTACAATTTCTTCTAGTTCTTTTATTTTTAATCTCATAATAACTTCATGAATTAGTAAAAAAGCAGTGCGGCTATATGTATTTGCTATAACTGTGAATTTTTGTTTCGACGATTTGAGATACGTATTTTCTATACGAAGATTTTTACCGCCTTTTCAAAGGTCAAATACGACTCTTTTCGATTTCTATATGCTAGGTCCAATCAACCAATCTATTTTTGTTGCATGAAAGCAGATGTTGCTCGGCAAACAAAGGAAAATAATTTAAAAAACATAGCAGGACAAGTCCCGAATTACAATCCAAAGAATTGATTTAGTTTTGACCTGATAAAAAATAAATCGCGATAGATTTCCAATGAGAACAACTAGTAGAACAATTTTACCAAAAGAACAAAAAAACAAGCAAAACTCAAAAAAAAAACAGATCTATTTTTTTAAAGACATGGTCAAAATAAAAACTACTTTTAAGAGCCGATGCCACTAGTAAAATTCCCTTGTTTTCACTATCAAGCGATAAAAACTGTCATTAACGAGGTTAAATGATAAGAGAGCAATAAGTTCAATAAACAATTGCAATACTCAAAAATTCACTAATAGTTTTTTTTAAAAACGGGCAGTGTATAAGTCAAAGAAAGCAATAGCTATGACTTGAAAAAATCTTGAACAAAAAGAAAAGTTTTTTTAGAAACCAATGAAAACGGTCAGAAATGAGAAAAAGATATAAGATAATAAAGTTAACAACAAAAATTACCAAAACTCATTAATTCTATAATATTTCTTGAAAACAATTGATGTCAAAGTCATACAAGGCATCAGCTTTGACCAGAATCGATTTATTCGACTAAAATATTTCCTACTAACAACCTATTAGGCCAGTTATTAATGAGAATAAACGCTAAGACAACAGAAGTTACAAAACGCATCCAAAACTAAAAAAATATCTCATAATTTTTGGAAAAAAGTAGCGGCAAGGTCATGAAAACCAATAAGATTTTGCCTCGGACCCTTAATTAGGTTCTTTTGCACCTCGTCATCAAACAATGAGACCTTTCAATGATGATAATAATGAGACCTTTCAATAAAACAACAGAAATAATTTTTGAAAGTAGGCAAAATCAGATATTCTTTAAAGTTTTTTGACAAAAAAGTGTTCAGGTCATAAAAAGTTTCAGCTGCCTCTTGATGAATTCTAGCAATATCAACTAGGCGCAATTAGAACACAAATGTATCATACTCAAGGAAACTCTGAAAACAGAAGCAATATTGACGCACGTGAAAAAAAATTCACTCTAAAAAAACCGAGATTTGTTCAAACATCTGAATCCACATTGAAGGTATTTTGAAAAAAAAAATCGCGCCCTAAACCTACTGTAGTTTCGCCCCCTTTAGTATTTCAGCGTGACTAAAATCGCCCCACTCCAATTTGACTTCCCACTGAAGTGAAAAAGGCGAAAAAGTTGTAGACAGATCTTTTAAAAAGACAGCACACCAGGATCTTTTCCGTTTGCACCCCCCAGCTTAGTGGGTGCATATAATTTGCACCTCCCAGACGCACGTGCAAATTTTTTACATGATAATTTAGCATGTAGTGACACGTGCGTGCTCTGTAACTGCGGGAGCATAACGTCCTGGGGGAAGGGGACACAAACGGAAAAGATCCGCTCACCAATACAAATACCTTTGGATTGTAAAAATTTGGCTGCCTGTCACTGTTAGCTTCAATCGACACGTTTGATAGTAAATCACGCGAAAGTGGTCTGGTTCAGTTTACGGAAAGATTGCATTGGTTGAACAAAGTCTGATGGCTGTAATAAGGTGCTGAAAACTTATTCTAGATAGAGAGCAACTGGAAACCAAACGTTTGCTGGCTCTTTTCGTGTTTGTTTTTTTTGCTCTGCATTTTTATTAGAGCAAGAAAGCATTTTAAGTATTATAAAATTACTGAACTTTTTGCAACCATTTTGGCAAGAGTATTTGAACTGAATGAAATTTCGGTAATAATAACATCAGCAATTACAGATTTTTTAAATTTGGAATTAGTGAAACTGACGATAAAATTGTTCTCAAAAGTGTTTTTTAATTATAAAGAAAGTCCAGAGGAAATGATGAAGCAAAATCACGACTGGCACCCAGGATGAATTCCTTGACCCAAGACAGGCATTGGCCAGACCCACTTGGGTCACGGACGGGGTGGTCCGGTGCGACCCAACTCCATGGTCCTGAAAAAATTTGAGTCGCGCTTTTCCGTCTGCCCAATGGCAATTTCGGTCTGTTTGGTCTGACCAATGCCCATATTTCGTTCTGTTCTGTCTGGTTAATACCCATATTTCTGTCTTTATGGTCTGGCCAATACCAACATTTCAGTCTGTGGTCTGGCCAATACTCAAATTCAAGGCCTACGAGAAGTGTTCGTTGAATACAAATTGTATTAATGAGTGCTGCAAATACTGGCTGTTTTTCAGAAAAATAGCCAGTCGTTGGTAACCAACATCTACTTCTAGATGATTGGACTATTTCATTTAACTTAATTTAGAAATTTGCATTGGTCTGCGAATCAACGTTATTTTCACGAGCTCATTTTTAAACCTCATTTTGATTTCTCCTTGACAAAAATGAAACGAATAAACTTTTAGCGGGTGCTTTCTGCAAGTATAATTGGCCAATGGTCTATCCTATGGCCTGTTCGCTCTGGCCAATAGTTTGGACAACGGTCTGGCCTAGGGTCTGTTCGGTCTGGCCAATGGTCTGGACAAAATCTGTTCAGTCTAGCAAAGGTTCTGACCTAGGGCCTGCTCGCTCTGGCCAATGGCTTGGACAACGGTCTGCTCTAGGGTTTGTTCGATCTGACCTATAACCTGGACAAAAGGCTGGCCTGAGGTCTGTTTGGTCTGGCCAATTCCTGGAGAACAGTCTGGCCTAAGGTTTGTTCGATCTGGCCAATAGTCTGTACAAAGGTCTGGCCTGGGGTTTGTTCGGTCTGGCCAATGCTCTGGACAAAATTTGTTCAGTCTTGCAACTGGTGGCCACAATTGACTTGGTATGGGCTAGGCTGGCTAAAGTTTGATTGTTCTGGCCAATACCTGTCTTGGGTCGCGGACTTCATCCTGGGCGATTACAGAAAAATCAAGACTCAATCAACGCCCTTCTCTTAACGTTTATTCAACAAAATTTGCGGAGATGAAAAACGCTTTGCAAATAAACTTAAGCAGAGGAGTTTTTATCTCCTCTGAAAAATAAATGTTTTCCTTATTTCTTAGTCTTTTCAAAGATGATTTATAAATTAGTTGCAAGGCTAACCGGAAGGCTAACCGGAAGGCTAACCGGAAAGGCTAACCGGAAAGGCTAAATTGAGATATATTGATATGATAGGCGAATGTGTGAACATTCTGTGCTACGCTCAGATCAAGTGTGCCTTCTTGTTAAAACAGCGCATATTTTATCTTTTTTCATCTAATAAAAAGAAGTAAAGAAATTTATTGGCTCATAACTTACGAAATTTTATCGCTCACTTTACAACAGCTGTTAATGGCCTTACTGTTATATCTGATAAATGATTCAAAATAATTGCAACGGTGTTTTTTAACCGCATTTCAGACACTAATTTGGATAAAATCTGGTGCATGGAAAATTTTGGATTAAATTTGAAACTATTAAAGATTTGAAGCATGTCACTGACCAATTTTTTTTTTAACAGAAACACTGCTTCTATTTTTCATCTCGGCTTTTGCGCCTAACTTATTGCGTAATAATTAAAGAGATAACGACAACAATCTGTGAGTGCAATTTTTGAAGAAATTCGATACTACAATTTTGAATATTTGAACCCCGAAGGAAGTAACGATAACAGTCTTTTTAATGACGTCAGGAAACGAAAGACACAAACTTTAATTATGAAAAAGATACAAAAATATATCCTCAATTTGTAATTTAAATTCACTTTTTCTTCCCAACACCAGAAGCCGATGGTTTTTTCTTACTTTTCAGTTTTTTATTCGAGTCTACAGATTCTCGACCACCCAGCTCTGTCGGTTTTTTGTCGCCATCAATATCCTCTTTCGCTCTCAACCGCTCTTTCTCTTCATAAGCAGCTTGAATTGCAGCCACGCTTGGTCTAAAAGCGTCCGTCAAGTGTTCGCGGTAAACTTCGAACAGTGGTCGAACGAAAGATGTATAAACGAAATCGTCTCTGTTGAAAACGATACTAGTACTTATAGCGGTTCTTGGCCTCGATAGAATTATTTCGCCCGATTTTCTCGACTGGAAACTAATTTTGGACTCGCGAACCCGTTTTCGATTCGGCAATGCACTCAAAGCCCTCCGGAAATCTTGTCGCTTCGCCGTCATTTCTCGATCCTTTGCTTGTTTTAAAACTGATGTTACCGATGTGTTAGTTTGGTTAGTTAAACTGGCATTATAATTATTAATATTAGTATTGTTAATACTAGGCTTAGCGGTTGCTGAACGAATTCTGGGCGTTGAGCTTAATTTGGGCTTGCCCTCAATTCGGCCTGGGCTAATTTTTCGGCTATTTGCAGTTTTCGGCCGGCTCAGACTTTGAGGAATTTTTGGGGTGTCAATTATTTCCACATCGTCGATAATGATTCCAGTTTTTGAGGGATTCTCTTTTTCTTCGGCTAATTGGTCGAGGGCTTCTTTTAGCATGGGTTTGAAATTTGCGTCGTTTAAAGCGGCCGGGGCGGAATAACCAGTCACGGGGATTTCAACTGCGTCGATGTAGCTGGCGGCTGCGTGTGTGCTTCCCCCTTCTGTTACGGTTGCAAGACCCGCAATTTGTTTATTATTGTTCACACCTGTTTCGTTCTGATCATAACTTCCTTGTAAACTAACAGTTGAAACTTTCTGAAATCTTTTCATAACTTTCTCTTTTTCTTCAGACCGTTTCCGCTCCATTTCCTGTTTTTTCAGGTCCCAGTTTTGTTTCTGAATTTTTGCATCTGCAGAAATTGCTTCTGCGCATTCGAAATAACCGAGTTCTAAAGCGCAATCAACAGGTGTTTTGTTAATTTTGTTTGTCAATAATATTGGCAGGTCGTATCTTAGCAATCTGTTTACAATAAGTTTTGATATTTTTGTGTTACCACACATTGCGCAATGATGTAATGCCGTACAACCAAATTTATCTTGGGCGTTTAGGTTAAAATCTAAACTTTGCAGTAAAACTTCGATCAAACTTAGTCGCTCGTTTAAACAGGCAGCCATTAGTGCATTTTTTCCTGTTTTATCGCATAGCCAAATTTTTGCACCATTTTCGATTAACAGTCGGGCGACTGATAATGACCATTTTTCGTCCTCGACAACCGCGCATAACATTAGAGGCGTTCTGTTTTCCTGGTCGCGTTCGTTAACATTGCACCCTCGATCGACAAGGTCGCGAATTAAGTGAAAATGGCCTTTTTTAATGGCAGAATTTAAAGTCATCGAGTTTGCAGACGGACTGCGGCGCGTTGGTTGAGCTGACATCGCTAATTACTGTAATTCTGTCTTTTTTAAAATATTTTAATAACTTCCATGATTTGACGAGTAAAATTTATGTTTTATTTTGTTATAATTGATAACTTATAACGAGATAGAGAATCGTATAATGATAAATTAACAGGTTTTTGCAAACACGGATGATTTAGATCTAAACATAGACTCGAAAAAAAACTCAACTTGTAACTCTGTCGAGATATCAATCGCAGTCGGGATAAGTGATGGTCTTGCCTATGGAATTAGATTTTATAAAATCTTCACAAAAATGCTATAAAGTTTGCTTCTCAAATTTTTCCATTGAATGAAAACTTATACAAGTTATACAGCGTCGTCAATAACTTTACAATTCAGCTCTTTTGCAGCTGTAGTATTAACTAAGATAACGCAACTTAACCACGAGAGAAAAAAACAAGTTAAGAGGGATTTGAAGTATTACATAAAAACGGGGAATACCATTTCCAATTTTTTCCGGGATTAAACAAATATAAAAGCTAGAGGTGGTTATTAATCCTCAAAGCGTAATTAAAACGTGCGTATTTTATTCTCTATTACATTTTTCTTTTAAAAATAATCCAATATTATAATATGATTTGTGTATAATGAAGGTAAAAGCGTACGTTGTAAAATGAGTAGTAGAAGGTTGTATCTAATACTCAAAACCATTCAAACAATAGATTTTCAAATTGTACATATACCTGTGGCCAAAAGCTTGTTCATTCTGTTTGAGTATTCTTGTGGTTTTTTGTCTTAAGAAAAAGCTCTTTTCAAATTGACCGACAGGTGAAATGTTTTAAGCTTTTTTCAAAAACCGAGCCGATCGTTTATTGCTTCGAAACAGTCTAACAAAAAAAAACAAATATGGGAACAAAGGTATACTAAGAAAGAGATTAATTAATCTCAGTTGTTTAAAAATACGGTGGGAAAAATTAGGGATAAAACTGGAGTTTTTTGTGCATATCGAAACCACAGCCTCTTGTCATTTCACAAAATGATTAATTGATGAAAGAAAGTTAATTTTGCATTATCTTGCAAGACATAATAAATATTGCCAAAACTTGCCAGTCGATGTTAATTATGCATTCCAGGAAAGATGTAAGAATCTTGAAAGATTAAACAATTGATTTCACACTGGTTGGCAAATATGATCAAAGTTTACAAAAATCTGTTAGATTGGAAATTATTTTCAGTTATAAACTCATTTTGATTGAAGCGCAGGATGCGTTTTAAATAGTATCTCTTTTTTCAGTCTTCAACTGATTATAGACTATTATAAACAAATAGTTTTTTTTCTAGTGAGCTCCGCCGCTTTTTCGTTTTCTTTTGGTGACCCAAAATAATCAATAATCACCACTGACGTCAAACATTGAAAAAATTTGAGAGTTTTAATTAGAAATAGATTTATTTGGCTAATAAGTCGCCTGTTAAAGAGAAGAAATATACAGAGTATACAATAGGTTTTATAAAAAGAATTTACAACTGGAGAATTTTTTTTTCAAAAAACGAAACAAGAAAAGGTTTTAAAAAATGTTTGAAGCAACAATAACAACTGAGAATCCATAATTGAATTTTGAAATTAAATTATATGTCATTCATATTCTAAAGATTTTGCAAATTTAAATCTTCGAGCAACTTCGAGTTTCAGAGCTGAGCTGACGAATGGAAATTTTAAGACAGTCTGTTCGGGATCTCAATTTTCAAAAAAAGGATTCCTAAAGAGTGATCCTGTAGAACTACGTCCGTTTCTATGTAGATATCGACACTTTCAGGACATCGGATTCTAAGAACCAAAATGAGCTTCTAATTAATTCTGATTTCTTTAATTCTTTAAATCCAAACTACTCAATTTTTCTTTTGATATCACAAACGAGCAATATATTCGGTTTTAGTAAATGGTAAATAATGCTCAAAGGCGAAGAAAAAAATCCGTTTAAAACCCTCTCGCTCATATAATAAGATTGTGAATAGGAATTTTCCCAAAAATTTATTTATATTCACACGCCTATTAAATATGCCAAAAACAACAGAGAAACAGTAAAAGTCAATTATCTCAAATTCCAATTGAAAGGGCACCAATTTTTGACAGGGAAAGTGAAAAACTATTCTCAGAGCAAATAGAAAATTTAGGTTCATTCTTATGTCCAGACTTTTGTACGTTCAAACACATTCATGCGTTAGTCGTGCGATGTGTCCAAAATTGAATGTCTCCACTCTTTCTTGCGTGCTAAATAGAAGTTTGGGGGCACAAAATTTCAGAGTATTCTGCGTTAATGTCCAGACTCGTGCGTTCAAAAACTTTCGCATTTTCAAATCGTAAAAATTTAAATGCAAAAAAGCAAAATTTTAACGCAAGAGGGACGCACATAAATAGATTTTGCCATAACCCATTTAGTGCGCAAATTTTGTAAATCAAAATTTTTATTTGAGGGAAGAGCAAACGCTACATTTTTGAGCTGAACAATGTGTTATGACAGTTGGCTATTGATAGGGGAAAAGAAAAAATTATCATTGAGCGTATAATTCTTGCCATTATTTTCTCTCAAAGAACTCAACGAATTATGTTGGATTCATAAATAATAAGAAATGTGAAATTGAAAAAAAAGTTAACAGGACTAACGAATTTTCGAAAAAATTGTCTTTGTTATGATGCAGTAGAAAATACATTCTATAAACTAATGTTCTTTTGCTGTCGTATTAAATTACTTAACTTTACGTAAATTGCCCACTTAGACAAATAGATGCTTAAGAAGAACTTCAGTAAATTTTTGCTCATTGAAACTAAAGGAAAAGATTTTTTGAAATTTAATTAACCGTATTTCAATTTTTTTAATCCATTCATACAAAATAGAAAGACATGTTCCCTTTTAAAGATTTTCTTGAGGTTCAGTTAACTCTATTGGGTATGTTTTTCGTCTTACATTGATTTTAATGAAATAAATTACAGAAAACAGAGATTTCCTAGCATATTTTTAAAGGAACGTTAAATATTGTTAGGGTGCAAACACAAGTCCATATGTTTCAAAATCTATGAGAAAAATCGAAAATAGTATCCTATAATAGTTTTAAATTTTTTCCAATTGAAACCGTCCAACCTATTTTAAATTAACCAATATCCCATAAAAAGACAATAAAATACTTGATCTCCATCAATGCCATCCTTGTGAAGATCAGCTCTTAATCCGCTGATGCACATCATTCTGAAAAATCTTGTCATCAATAGTTTTCTTAGGTGAAAGTTTAAGTGAACTGTTTAATTGAAAAATGTTGGTTTGTATAAGGAATAGACTGAATTGATCTGATAAGATGTTGCATGACAAAAGCTAATCTTGCAGGATCTTGCAAGGCGATGGCTATTTTGCAAGATCTTAGTTACCATGCAATAATCTTGCAAAAAATCAACAGAACTCGAAAACTGAGCAATTCCATTACAAGATCATCCAAATATGTCCTACTCCTTGTTAGTTTTGCGCAGTTGAAGGAGCATTTGGAAATCAGAAACAAGAGATACATTTTATTCAAGAAAATTGCCCTTTTAGTGTGTTTTAATTATATGAAAACAACTGTGAAATCGAATAGAATAGAAAACGTTATGTCAAAAATTTAAAGTTTTGTTTAAAATTTTAAGTTATTTAATAGTTTAGCTGTTTTGCAGCTGTAGTATTAACTAAGATAACGCAACTTAACCACGAGAGAAAAAACAAGTTAAAAGGATTTGAAGTATTACATAAAAACGGGGAATACCATTTTCAATTTTTTCCGGGATTAAACAAATATAAAAGCTAGAGGTGGTTATTAATCCTCAAAGCGTAATTAAAACGTGCGTATTTTATTCTCTATTACATTTTTTCTTTTAAAAATAATCCAATATTATAATATGATTTGTGTATAATAAATGTAAAAGCGTACGTTGTAAAATGAGTAGTAGAAGGTTGTATCTAATACTCAAAACCATTCAAACAATAGTTTTTCAAATTGTACATATACCTGTGGCCAAAAGCTTGTTCATTCTGTTTGAGTATTCTTGTGGTTTTTTGTCTTAAGAAAAAGCTCTTTTCAAATTGACCGACAGGTGAAATGTTTCAAGCTTTTTTCAAAAACCGAGCCGATCGTTTATTGCTTCGAAGCAGTGTAACAAAAAAACAAATATGGGAACAAAGGTATACTAAGAAAGAGATTAATTAATCTCAGTTGTTTAAAAATACGGTGGGAAAAATTAGGGATAAAACTGGAGTTTTTTGTGCATATCGAAACCACAGCCTCTTGTCATTTCACAAAATGATTAATTGATGAAAGAAAGTTAATTTTGCATTATCTTGCAAGACATAATAAATATTGCCAAAACTTGCCAGTCGATGTTAATTATGCATTCCAGAAAAGATGTAAGAATCTTGAAAGATTAAACAATTGATTTCACACTGGTTGGCAAATATGATCAAAGTTTACAAAAATCTGTTAGATTGGAAATTATTTTCAGTTATAAACTCATTTTGATTGAAGCGCAGGATGCGTTTTAAATAGTATCTCTTTTTTCAGTCTTCAACTGATTATAGACTATTATAAACAAATAGTTTTTTTTCTAGTGAGCTCCGCCGCTTTTTCGTTTTCTTTTGGTGACCCAAAATAATCAATAATCACCACTGACGTCAAACATTGAAAAAATTTGAGAGTTTTAATTAGAAATAGATTTATTTGGCTAATAAGTCGCCTGTTAAAGAGAAGAAATATACAGAGTATACAATAGGTTTTATAAAAAGAATTTACAACTGGAGAATTTTTTTTTCAAAAAACGAAACAAGAAAAGGTTTTAAAAAATGTTTGAAGCAACAATAACAACTGAGAATCCATAATTGAATTTTGAAATTAAATTATATGTCATTCATATTCTAAAGATTTTGCAAATTTAAATCTTCGAGCAACTTCGAGTTTCAGAGCTGAGCTGACGAATGGAAATTTTAAGACAGTCTGTTCGGGATCTCAATTTTCAAAAAAAGGATTCCTAAAGAGTGATCCTGTAGAACTACGTCCGTTTCTATGTAGATATCGACACTTTCAGGACATCGGATTCTAAGAACCAAAATGAGCTTCTAATTAATTCTGATTTCTTTAATTCTTTAAATCCAAACTACTCAATTTTTCTTTTGATATCACAAACGAGCAATATATTCGGTTTTAGTAAATGGTAAATAATGCTCAAAGGCGAAGAAAAAATCCGTTTAAAACCCTCTCGCTCATATAATAAGATTGTGAATAGGAATTTTCCCAAAAATTTATTTATATTCACACGCCTATTAAATATGCCAAAAACAACAGAGAAACAGTAAAAGTCAATTATCTCAAATTCCAATTGAAAGGGCACCAATTTTTGACAGGGAAAGTGAAAAACTATTCTCAGAGCAAATAGAAAATTTAGGTTCATTCTTATGTCCAGACTTTTGTACGTTCAAACACATTCATGCGTTAGTCGTGCGATGTGTCCAAAATTGAATGTCTCCACTCTTTCTTGCGTGCTAAATAGAAGTTTGGGGGCACAAAATTTCAGAGTATTCTGCGTTAATGTCCAGACTCGTGCGTTCAAAAACTTTCGCATTTTCAAATCGTAAAAATTTAAATGCAAAAAAGCAAAATTTTAACGCAAGAGGGACGCACATAAATAGATTTTGCCATAACCCATTTAGTGCGCAAATTTTGTAAATCAAAATTTTTATTTGAGGGAAGAGCAAACGCTACATTTTTGAGCTGAACAATGTGTTATGACAGTTGGCTATTGATAGGGGAAAAGAAAAAATTATCATTGAGCGTATAATTCTTGCCATTATTTTCTCTCAAAGAACTCAACGAATTATGTTGGATTCATAAATAATAAGAAATGTGAAATTGAAAAAAAAGTTAACAGGACTAACGAATTTTCGAAAAAATTGTCTTTGTTATGATGCAGTAGAAAATACATTCTATAAACTAATGTTCTTTTGCTGTCGTATTAAATTACTTAACTTTACGTAAATTGCCCACTTAGACAAATAGATGCTTAAGAAGAACTTCAGTAAATTTTTGCTCATTGAAACTAAAGGAAAAGATTTTTTGAAATTTAATTAACCGTATTTCAATTTTTTTAATCCATTCATACAAAATAGAAAGATATGTTCCCTTTTAAAGATTTTCTTGAGGTTCAGTTAACTCTATTGGGTATGTTTTTCGTCTTACATTGATTTTAATGAAATAAATTACAGAAAACAGAGATTTCCTAGCATATTTTTAAAGGAACGTTAAATATTGTTAGGGTGCAAACACAAGTCCATATGTTTCAAAATCTATGAGAAAAATCGAAAATAGTATCCTATAATAGTTTTAAATTTTTTCCAATTGAAACCGTCCAACCTATTTTAAATTAACCAATATCCCATAAAAAGACAATAAAATACTTGATCTCCATCAATGCCATCCTTGTGAAGATCAGCTCTTAATCCGCTGATGCACATCATTCTGAAAAATCTTGTCATCAATAGTTTTCTTAGGTGAAAGTTTAAGTGAACTGTTTAATTGAAAAATGTTGGTTTGTATAAGGAATAGACTGAATTGATCTGATAAAATGTTGCATGGCAAAAGCTAATCTTGCAGGATCTTGCAAGGCGATGGCTATTTTGCAAGATCTTAGTTACCATGCAATAATCTTGCAAAAAAATCAACGAAACTCAAAAACTGAGCAATTCCATTACAAGATCATCCAATTATGTCCTACTCCTTGTTGGTTTTGCGCACCTGAAGGAGCATTTGGAAATCAGAAACAAGAGGTACATTTTATTCAAAAAATTTGCCTTTTAGTGTGTTTTGATTATATGAAAACAACTGTGAAATCGAATAGAAGAGAAAACGTTTTGTCAATTTTGAAATTTTAAGTTATTTAATAGTTTCATTTATTGATAAACTATGTCTTTCTTTTTTATTAATGCTTAGATAATTTTAATTGTTTGTGTTATTTTGTTGCTTGTTATTAATGATTCTCTGGTGTTTTTATTTTCCTTCCTTTTTGATGCCAAAATTATAAGTGCATGCTTCATCTTGTAACCTTTTTTCTTGTTCTAATTCAAGTATCTCTAATATTCTGGAAAGACGAAATGTTATCTTTCAAGATCTTGGAAGAAAAATAGATCTTGCAAATTCTTGTATAAAAAATGATCAATTCCTTTTTCAATTAAATTGTTTTAGTCAATGAATTGTAGATTGGAAAGTACCTACGCGTAAAATGTGCTATTTTTTAACTGACTGTTTGAGAGAGCATAATAATTTTTAGGTGCTCTTACTGCTGTTTTTTTCTTATTGGCATCAATTTAATATATCCAATATCTCAAATAATGAAAACGAAAAATAATTGATTTACATTTTCAACCTTAGTTTCAATCTCAGGATTCTGTCTTTTGTTAAGAAAATTTTCATATTAATATGCGATACGGCAAGAACCGCAATTTTTGTTCTAGGTGTGACGGGTAAACATGCACGCAGGTTCCTTTTCCCTCTAAGTCTCGGGAAAACCATAATTTTGATTAAAAAAGACCCAGGCTGAGGTACGCGACTAGTCAGCTCTGACTAGCTGGTCTTTACTTGAGCACGGGTTCTAAATCACAAGTTTTTGACCAAATCTAGCAACTACTTCTCTGTTGGCCACAGTTTGACAGGATTCAACTTAATTAGAATGACCTCTAAAAATCAGGAGTTCATAATATATGAGATTATTCAGTTCATTTTAAGAAGAACAATAAAACTTTGGAAAACCTCCAAAGCCGTGTATATGTATTGAAGGATTATACACAGAAAGTTGTTCCCTAATTTTATCAAGTCATCGGGGAAAAGCAAATGCATGAACTAATTCCCAATAAGGCAGGTAGTATGTGGGTGCATGATATCTAAAGGGATTTAACTTGATCCCGAAGTTTTCAGACTTTTAACCTTGATAAACAGAACTCTACTCGTCTAGTTAGTGTAACAAATTCCAGAATGTTGATCTCATTTTTGGATAAATACGTTGAGTTAAATACGTTGAGTTAATTTCAAAGTTCATAGCTGTTAATTTTCAATTTCATAGTGTTACAGATATAGTGATAATAGTATTTCCATGGAGCTATTAAAAAAGTTATCCTTGCTATTAATTGTCTTTCCACAAATTGGTAAAGCTTTTGAAGGCAATTTTTAGCGCACTATTGGTGATGTCTTGGGTGACCTTGGGTGTTTTGTTGTGTCCTCTCTATATATATTACATGTGTATGTGTGTGTGTGTGTGTGTGTGTGTGTGTGTGTGTGTGTAAGTGTGTGCGTGTGTGTGGGTATATATATATATATATATATATAAACATATATATATACATATATATACATACATATATATATATATATATATATATATTTATATGTGTGTGTGTGAGAGTGTGTGTGTGTGTGTGTGTGTGTGTGTGTGTGTGTGTGTGTGTGTGTGTGCTGTGCGTATATATATATATATATATATATATATATATATATATATCTATATATATATATATATATATATATATGTGTGTGTGTGTGTGTGTTTGTGTGGGTATGTGTGTGTAAGTGTGTGTGTGTGCGTGTGTGTGTGTGTGTGTGTGTGTGTGTGTGTGTGTGTTTGTGTAGGTGTAGGTGTGTGTGTGTGTGTGTGTGTGTGTGTGAGTCTGTGTGTGTGTGTCTGTGTGTGTACATGTGTGTGTAATTGTGTGTGTTTATGTGTGCTGTATATATATATATATATATATATATGTCTGTGTGCGTCTGTCTGTTTGTGTGTTTGTGTGTGTGCGCGTGCGTGTGTTTGTGTGAGTGTGTCTGTGTTTGTGTGCGTGTGTGTGTGCGCGTATGTGATTGTTTGTGTGTGTGTGTGCGTGCGTGTGTGTGTGTGTGTGTGTGTGTAGGTTTTTGTGTGTGTGAGTGCGTGCGTATTTGTGTGTATATGTGTGTGCGTGTTTGTGTTTAAGTATGTGTGTGTGTGTGTGTGTGTCTGTGTGTGTAGGTGTAAGTGTGTGCGTGTGGATGGATGTGAGTGTGTGTGTGTATGTGTCTGTGTGTGTGTTTGTGTGTATTTTTGGGTGTGTTTGCTTGTGTGTGTTTGAGTGCATGCGTGTGTGAGTGTTTATGTGTATGTGTAGGAGTGTGTTCGTTTGTAATTGTATAAATGTGTGTGTATATGTGTGTCTGTTTGTCTGCGTGTGTGTATTTGTGTGTGTATGTGTGTCCGTGTTTGTGTGTATGTGTGTAGGTGTGTGTGTTCGTGTGTGTATGTCTGTATGTGTATCTGTCTTTGTCTGTGTGTGTGTTTGTGTGTATATATTTGTGTGAGTGAGTGTTTGCATGTCAGTGTGTGTGTGTGTGTGTGTGCGTGTGCGCGTGGTTGTGTCTGTTTGTAAGTCTGTGTATGTTTGTTTGTATGTATGTCTGTATATATATATATATATATATATATATATATATATATATATTTATATTTATATATATATATATATATATATGTATTTATATTTATATATATATATATATATATATATATATATATATATATATATATACATATATATAATTATATATATACATATATATATATATATATATATATATGTGTGTGTGTGCGTGTGTGTGTTTGTGTGTGTGTGTCTGTGTGTGTTTGTGTCGGTGTGTATATGCGTATGTGCGCTTGTGTTTGTGTGTGCTTTGTTACTCCTTAATCTCTAATTTCTTAGTCTTTCGAAAGTTAATTTCTTTCTGTAGAACTGAAACTAAATCTTAAGTAATCTCAACAAAACTTTGTGAAATAAACAAAACAATTATGGGGAAAGTACTATGTGTTTTCAATTAATTTAGATTTTCTCGTTTTTCCAATTTTTCATGAGAAATGAAGTATTTTTTTTCTGTGACTCACACCAGAAATATTAAGTGTGAATATTTATCACACCTTGTTTGAACATATTTTTCACAACTTTTCATTTTCAGAAATTTTTAAGCGGTTAACTAATTTCCAATATTTTTACGCTAAGCTGATTTATAAATATCTTTGTAATTAAAGCCGTGCTTTATCTTTTACTCAGCAGACGCAGTTTATCTTCTGAGAATATTTCCATGACCCATTATTGATCTTTTTCTAATCCTTGACTTAATTTTTGCAATCGGGTTTTGAATCCAGTTTGGAAATACTATTGACAACAGAATGCAGTTTTGTTATTATTTTCATTTGAAATAGAAGACTATGATATAAAATGCATTATGAGTTTTCTAATTTCGGCGATGTTCATGATATTTTATAAAAATTTAACTTTGCGTACCGAAAATTGTAACTAAAAGTTGAAACAAATTCAACGTTACCGAGATAAGGTATAACTGACTTAGGCTAAATAACATTTTTAGTGTGGCTGTTTTAAATTTTAGAAGCAACATTTAGCGAAGAATTGCCAGATAAAAAATGCATTGATGACTCTTCTGGCGTGTGTCCAACCGGCTGGTGTTATTTCACCTATTACTTGGGAGTGAATCGATGCTTCAAAGCCCTTCCCGATCAATTCACTAACTTCTACGAGGTCCTTCCTTATTGCACTATGGCCCTTCAAATCGCCGATGAAAACTGGTTAATATTTATCCACTATCCTGCAAATCCCGGGTCAAAATCTGCGATCAAGTTTATAAAAAAATGCAAAAAGTGGACCCCAATGTTTGAATTTTGGTGTGACTCGGGGAAAAATTAGGAAATGATTGGAAAAAAATGCAAAAATGAACGCAATTCAAAAAAATGGTCATATTAGAGGTTTTTTCTATTACTCGCTTTAAATAATATTTAAAGCCTATCAAAAAAGTGACCTGACTAAAGTATACTATTTATTTTTTGTAATTTTGTGAGAGCTTATTCATCCTTTAAGAAAACTAAACAATAAATTTTTAAAGTTCGAAAATTTTTTTAAAATTTAAATTGCATTATCCAACAGTTTTCTGGAAACTTTAACTTCCGTTAACGAGATAAGTAAAACAAAAAAAAGATTGAACATATAAATTTTGGTTTAACAAGAATTGCGTGAATTGCGTTTGAACATAAAGTTCCGACCCCGCTCATCCACTCTTTTGACATAAATGTCTACCAAATGAAGGGCAGATAGAAAACCCAAAGAAATTCAAATATTTTTCAAGAAAATACCTATGAACAAAAAGATCACCTTCAATGCCAATAACTCAGTGGAGTAAAAAAAAACTCGGCATTAGATTGATGAGATCAATTATTATTGAGAAAGCTACTCAAGACGAACAACAAAATCAAACAACAATAGCAACAAACATTAATTACATCCAAAATCATATTTCCATTTAAAAACTTATTAACAAGGTCAAAATAGCGTCGGATAAGACTGAAACTAAAGAAAATAACTCGTACTTCACTAGAAAAGTTGTTCTTCACTGTGGCTCGGAATTAATTAGACAAAAAAGATTAAAAAAAGCAAAGTCAAAAATTGCAAAGTAATGAAAACCATTAGGTAGCAATTGAAAACATCAAACATGTTTATTATCACATACGTCTCTATATTAGCGCATTAGAACTTGTTTTTATTCATTTTTTTATGCTCTTACAAAAAGAACAACAAATAGACAACAGACAAAATTTCAATTAAAAGTTGACAGTAAACGCTTTCGTAGACGTAAAGCCATATTTGTACCTCAAAATATGTTCAATTGAGCCTTCTTCGAACACCAATTATGTGATATGGGACCTCTAATTAATAAGAATTGGTAACAAAAAGACAAAAAACAGAAAAAGAGCTGAATTAAGTAATAATTTTCTATATTTCGAAAACAATTATTTTCAAAGTAATGAAAGCCAATAGCTACAAAATGAAATAATTAAATAAGTTCGTTCTTCTATTCGTCCAAACGAACCGCTTCATTTTCCAATTATGTCTAACGTTTTTTAAAAAAAGGACGTGAAATAGACAAAAATTAAGAACTAGTTTACTTTTTTTTGCAAAAAGGTGTGCAAAGATAGTAAGTTCATATTGAATTCTTTAAAAAACCTTAGATTTTGTCCAACTGCACCATTTCTCAGGAACAAAAATGTCCTATGTGACCGTTGAATAACGGATATAGGTAACAATTAGACAGAAGAACAAAAATGCAAAGTTTAGAACTGTTTTTTTTTGATTTTTTGAAAACAATTGTTTTCAAAGTCGTGGGAGCCATCAGCATTTTGCTTAAATCCGAATTTGGGCTCATTTTTTCCTCCAGAAAAAGCCATTGAGATCTGCCATTAACCAGGAAATTTCTTTCGACTAAAAAGAAGAAGTAAAACGACAGTTGAATACAAACGAAAAAAAAATTAATTGAATTCTTCGAGAAAGGGGCGTCGAAGCCATTGAAACCATAATCTATGCCTTTCAGGACATTTATTTGTTCAATTGTGCCTGAATATGAGCGCCAATAATGTAACACGTGGACTGTCAAAAATGTGATAAGGTGACAAAACGAGAAAAAACATGAATATGCGCCAATGCTTAATAATAAAAAATAATTGTGAACTCTAATAGTATCAAAGGCAGAAAACCGTAACTGAACGCGTAAACCAAAAAAAATATCAAATTTTAATTTAGTAGAAAGACGAGCAGGGAAAAGCATTCTTTTTTTGCGCACAATAAGCTGCAAGTTGACAAAATTAACATAAAAAAGTGGCAAAGTTCATAAGCCATTGTTTATTGAAAGATCAAACACTTTTAAATGTTAAAATGACCATAATATATCGAGTAAAGAACCCATATGCGTTATTCAGGAACTGCTTAGGTATCCATTTGGGCCTATCAACAATGAGCTTAAATTGTTCTGTGATTTAAATTGTTCTGTTCTTTAATTAAAACGAAAAATTTCAAAATTAGTCTATAAAAAAAGACCAAGTGATTACAATCCGAATTATGTTTTTGAGCTGTAACAGTCTAATGTTGGACCAAAATCAGCCTTATTATTGCTGTTTGTGCATTGAGAACACTCATTTGTTTCGATTGCTGTTGATATAGATAATTTGTTAGTTAAAACATTTAAAAAAAGTTCTGCGTTTTTGATAATCATAGAGTAAAGTTAACAAAAAACGGCAAATTTTTAATTCCAGACCACTGTCAATGGAAATTGAAGTAGGGCCAGCTCTTTTTTGCAGTTAATAAAGATTCTGTTAGTTGTTTTTGGATTTTTACTTCCAGCAAATTCAATCAAAGTGTACTAAAGGAGCTTATTTTGGGCAACTTTTGATGAAAAAGGCTGAATTTTGAAAATTTAGCCAAATTGTATCGAAACAGTAAACAAAACTTTTTTGTCCTTGAAAACAAAATCAACAGTACTTTTTGTAACACTTTTTACACTTTGAATAGGCAAAAACTCCGGCAAAATGTGAAAAATATAGAGCAATTTGGTCTAATATTCACAAAAGTTAAACCACTATAATTTGCTCTAGAAAACGAAATTCAAGAAAAATCTTTTTAATTCCATCTTCTGCATTGGACGGGCTTTGTAAAGATACCACTCACAAATCTCTTCGATGAATATATCGATCGGTCAAATTTGTCTGAACAAAAAAATCTCAGCTGAATATATAAATCATCCCCCTTCAAGAGTGGTCGGAACAAAGATAGTACTCGAGTAATTAAAATATAGTGCCATAATTGAAAGTTGAATTAAGTGCAAAATCTATTTTAACCTATAATTCGCTTCAAGAAAATAAATATATTGGAATTCATTTATATAAGAATTTGTTATTTTTTAAACCCTAGTTCAAAATCTTGTGATGCAGTAAGAAAACATCTGGTGAAGCAATAGCCACGTTCTTGAAAATTTTCGCAAGATATGTTAAATTTTTGTTCCAAGGGTGTGATCTACAAGAAAACGCTTCTCTTGCATAAAACTTTGAGACCGATAGCTGCATTCCAAGGATTGGGAAGAACTGAATAACTAATACCGCTTCTTTATTAAGTTCCTGAGAATAATTGTGCTGTTTCCTCTTACTGATAAATTGAAATACACAAAAAAATTATGTGGGAGTTTTCAAATTTAGCACATTTTTTTCTCGACTCGAGTGGGTACGAATTTGGTATAACTTCTCTCATTATTCTTCTCTCTTACTCTTGTATCTTTTTTGGGCACCAATAAATAACTCAATATATGGATAAGCAGATTGTGTATAATATACATTAGGATGTTTAGGCGTCGCATCGTAACTAGATAAAATTACAAATATTATTCTGACTTATTAGTGATACCAAAAGAAATTGTTACAGGCCAAGTAGCAGATGACCCGATTGGATTGTTCGACATTTTACAAGGAATGTCGACAACCCTCGTTCTTCGAAGACAATTACTCTATCGTACATGAACATTTATACTAAATTACTTATACATCCAGCTTAAAGCTGTTGAGCTGTTCAGACTCTAAGCAGGTATGTTAATAAACGAAAATGGCGCGGAATCAAATTGTTTTCCTTGCAAGCCTAGTGCTGTAGTCATTACACTGGCAAACTGGTCTTTTGCTCTCGAACTAATTCAAATATAACTAATTCTTTAGTTTTTTTTGTTGATCCCCAAGGCTTCATCTCTCAAACCAAGTCTACGCCATACAAATAGAGCCTGTTGTCAATTTTTATCTCATGCGCAAATTATTTCCCAGTTTTAGTCCTCGACTTATGAAAAGACTTATTATTCCAGTGGGGGGTCCAATATTAACTATAACTACACGTTCCAGCACCACGTTAAAGTTGAGCAGCAAGTTTTTTTCATGTGTAGAGCAAGAGTTTGTTCTTTAACATACTTGAGTAGAGAATTGTTCTTTTGCATGTCGATCAAATGGTTGTTTTGTCACTAGTTATAATTACGTATTGCCATTTTTGGAAGTTTAACATAAAAAACAGCTAACAGTTTGCGGTAATATATCAAGAAAATGGCGTTTTTATTGAGATAAATTAATTGTCGGAATTACTCTGTCGGAATTATTGTCGGTTAAGTACCCTAGTGATCGAAGAATTCAATTTCTTACAAGAATCTGGCAAGAAATCTTGCAAAATCATGCATAGTTCTTCCATTTTTCTTACAAGATTCTTGCAAGAACTGAATTCTTCTTGCAAGATTCTTGCAAAAATTGAATTCTTCTTGCAAGAATCTTGCAAGATTTTTTATTTTTCTTGCAAGAATCTTGCAAGATTTTGAATTCTTTTTTTGGTTACCTGGCTAGATGGCGATGGCAGACGAGCTAAAAATGTCAAAGTTAAGCATGAAATTGTGTTGGAAAATTTGCTCAAGCCAAGTTAAGACTGACTTTTTTGAGCTATTAACAGTATAATTTGGGGGTTTTCCCTCCTCCTTTTTAATTCCGGGCTTGGGACCGGCAATGGCGGAGTTACAAACAGATAGCTATGGGGAAAATGAGCGATAACCTAGCAAGAAATAGGCTCAAACTCTATCTTCAAACAAAACAAAACAACAAAAAAGCAAATTATATATAAAATGGCAATAAAATAGTCGGAAAAAATCTCAAGTTGAATTACAAAATCAACTTATTGAGATCTTCCAGTATGTTCTGGGTGTGTTCCCCTCCTCCCCCCTCTCCTCCGGGCTTGGGACCGGCAATGTCGGAGTTACAAACAAATAGCCATAGGAGGAATGAGCGATGACCTAGCAAAAAATGGGCTCAAACTCTATCTTCAAACAAAACAAAACAACAAAACAGCAAATTATATATAAAATGGCAATAAAATAGCCGGAAAAAATCTCAAGTTGAATTACAAAATCAACTTCATTGAGATCTTCCAGTATGTTTTGGGTGTTTCCCCTCCTCTTTTCTCATCCGGGCTTGGGACCAGCAATGTCGGAGTTACAAACAAATAGCTATGGGGAAAATCAGCGATGACCTAGTAAAAAATAGGCTCAAACTCTATCTCCAAACAAAACAAAATAACAAAACAGCAATTTATATATAAAATGGCAATGAAATGGTCGGACAAAATCTCAAGTTGAATTACAAAATCTACTTCATTGAGATCTTCCAGTATGTTCTGGGTATTTTCCCCTCCTCCTTTCTCATCCGGGCTTGGGACCGGCAATGTCGGAGTTACAAATAAATAGCTATAGGAGGAATGAGCGATAACCTAGCAAAAAATAGGCTCAAACTCTATCTTCAAACAAAACAAAACAACAAAACAGCAAATTATATATAAAAAGGCAATAAAATAGTCGGAAAAAATCTCAAGTTGAATTACAAAATCAACTTATTGAGATCTTCCAGTATGTTCTGGGTGTGTTCCCCTCCTCCCCCCTCTCCTCCGGGCTCGGGACCGGCAATGTCCGAGTTACAAACAAATAGCTATAGGAGGAATGAGCGATGACCTAGCAAAAAATGGGCTCAAACTCTATCTTCAAACAAAACAAAACAACAAAACAGCAAATTATATATAAAATGGCAATAAAATAGCCGAAAAAAATCTCAAGTTGAATTACAAAATCAACTTCATTGAGATCTTCCAGTATGTTTTGGGTGTTTCCCCTCCTCTTTTCTCATCCGGGCTTGGGACCAGCAATGTCGGAGTTACAAACAAATAGCTATGGGGAAAATCAGCGATGACCTAGTAAAAAATAGGCTCAAACTCTATCTCCAAACAAAACAAAATAACAAAACAGCAATTTATATATAAAATGGCAATGAAATGGTCGGACAAAATCTCAAGTTGAATTACAAAATCTACTTCATTGAGATCTTCCAGTATGTTCTGGGTATTTTCCCCTCCTCCTTTCTCATCCGGGCTTGGGACCGGCAATGTCGGAGTTACAAACAAATAGCTATAGGAGGAATGAGCGATAACCTAGCAAAAAATAGGCTCAAACTCTATCTTCAGACAAAACAAAACAAAAAAACAGCAAATTATATATAAAATGGCAAAAAATAGTCGGAAAAAATCTCAAGTTGAATTACAAAATCAACTTCATTGAGATCTTCCAGTATATTCTGGGTGTTTTCCCCTCCTCATTTCTCATCCGGGCTTGGAACCAGTAATGTCGGAGTTACAAACAAATAGCTATGGGAACAATCAGCGATGACCTAGTAAAAATAGGCTCAAACTCTATCTCCAAACAAAACAAAATAACAAAACAGCAATTTATATATAAAATGGCAATGAAATGGTCGGACAAAATCTCAAGTTGAATTACAAAATCTACTTCATTGAGATCTTCCAGTATGTTCTGGGTATTTTCCCCTCCTCCTTTCTCATGCGGGCTTGGGACCGGCAATGTCGGAGTTACAAACAAATAGCAATAGGAGGAATGAGCGATAACCTAGCAAAAAATAGGCTCAAACTCTATCTTCAGACAAAACAAAACAAAAAACAGCAAATTATATATAAAATGGCAAAAAATAGTCGGAAAAAATCTCAAGTTGAATTACAAAATCAACTTCATTGAGATCTTCCAGTATATTCTGGGTGTTTTCCCCTCCTCAATTCTCATCCGGGCTTGGAACCAGCAATGTCGGAGTTACAAACAAATAGCTATGGGAAAAATCAGCGATGACCTAGTAAAAAATAGGCTCAAACTCTATCTCCAAACAAAACAAAATAACAAAACAGCAATTTATATATAAAATGGCAATGAAATGGTCGGACAAAATCTCAAGTTGAATTACAAAATCTACTTCATTGAGATCTTCCAGTATGTTCTGGGTATTTTCCCCTCCTCCTTTCTCATCCGGGCTTGGGACCGGCAGTGTCGGAGTTACAAACAAATAGCTATAGGAGGAATGAGCGATAACCTAGCAAAAAGTAGGCTCAAACTCTATCTTCAGACAAAACAAAACAAAAAAACAGCAAATTATATATAAAATGGCAAAAAATAGTCGGAAAAAATCTCAAGTTGAATTACAAAATAAACTTCATTGAGATCTTCCAGTATATTCTGGGTGTTTTCCCCTCCTCATTTCTCATCCGGGCTTGGAACCAGCAATGTCGGAGTTACAAACAAATAGCTATGGGAAAAATCAGCGATGACCTAGTAAAAAATAGGCTCAAACTCTATCTCAAAACAAAACAAAATAACAAAACAGCAATTTATATATAAAATGGCAATGAAATGGTCGGAAAAGTCTCAAGTTGAATTACAAAAACAACTTCATTGAGATCCTTCAGTATGTTCTTGGTGTGTTTCCCTTCTCCTGTCTTATTCGTTTTGTACAATTAGTTTGTTGTGGTATATTGCGAAATATCAGTAAAAAAAATTGTGATTGTTGTTTTCTCTTTGCCCATAAAAAAACATTTCTTTGAACAAGATCAAAACGGAGTTGATGTTCCATTTACCAGAAAATTGAGGTTTATTTTCTTAGATAAACACTAAACTATGGATCGAATGAAAGAACAATAAAAAATGAAATTTCAAGAACACATCGATATATTTTGATTGAAAAAACTTCAAGGACATTAACACCAATAGCTATCAACGGAAGCATCAATTGGGTTCATTCAAAACTCAATAGGGAGATAGCTACACCTCACATTATGCGGAATTTTTTACGACAACAAAAACATGCTAAATTACCGACAGGATAAGAAACAAAAATTCCAATTAATTGTTTCTCTAAAAATAATTTTTTTAAATTAAAAATAAGAAAAGGATTGAAAATTTTTTCGTCTTTTATTAGGTAAATTGAACTTTAAGAAGACGTATTTGATTGCCTCGAGTTCCTCTAGCTATTTGTCGGAAAGTTGTTTTTTAAGTCGAAATCTTGCAAGAAACTTGCAAGATTCTTGCAAGACTTCACCTTCAAAAGGCGTGTACAAAAAAAATTGATTTAGGATCAGTTTTGCTGATCAAGAATACTGATATCAGACATTTCATTTGGTTTTAAGTTAGTTTCAGCTACCAATTATACACAAATAAATTTTCCAGACTTCAAAAACTTGCAAGAATCTTGCAAGATTTTGAATCCGGGCTAATTTTTTTTCATTGAATTAGGTTTTGTAATTTGTTTGATAAACAATAATTTGTTTTAATGATTTTTCCTAAAACATTTGTACCCCGATTTATTTTTTGCCTTAATTGATATCTTGCAAGATTCTTGCAAGAATCTTGCAAGTTTTGAATCATCTTGCAAGATTCTTGCAAGATTTGAATCCGCTCATCACTAGGGTAGTAACTAGTTAAAGTAGCTTTAGCAATCCTCATTTAGTGAACAAAGAGTCTAGTGATTTAGTTTCGGGTTGAGCATTGTCTTTTATTGATTCGAGGGCTAAACCTGGGATTAGTTTCTGCTCTCTCAACCCTCTAACATGTTCAATTTTTTATTTTCCAGGAAATTTGAAGCGCATGTATTTGAACCACGCAAAAGTGACGACATTATTCATGTTCGTAAGTGGCTTGAAGAAGAAAAGACTGTCTTTCAAGCTAAAAGCAAACTTTGGCTAGGTTGGGTGAAACCCCGTCAAATGGACGGAACCGGAAGATATCCCAGATTTCGAAGTGCTTGGAGGAAAGGGACTATGGAAGATGAAATGGACGAATCAATTTGGTATGGCAAAGAGTCAGAAAAAGAAGACAACTTCTGCGCCGAAAGTGGTGCCAATAAAACGATTGCTGTCGCTTGCTCTCGCAAGCAACATGAGGCATTCGTCGTTTGCGAGGTTGAAAATGACTATTCGTCTAATTTTATTAATAAATAAATATATTTACTATAGAGCTATTTTTTAAATCACAGACAAGCTGAACGAATTCCGGAGTTGAATGTTACCTGAACGGTCATTTTCATAAAAAGCTAAGGTAATTTCCCGTGAAATAGAAATTAACAACAAAATAGCGTAATGAATAATGAAAGTCTATCCGTGGCAGCAACCCCCCCCCCCCCCGGGAATGATGATTTACTGCGTAATCACACCGTTGCATGCACTATAACGGCGGGAATAGAGTTTCTGGCTAATGAAATGCTCAAAGTGGTCTATATGGGTCACCGTGATTTTTCCGTCACCTATTTCCAAGCTTTTAAGTAACTAAATTTGACACTGAATACAGGTTACGCAGAATGAAAAAAATTGTGACTAGATTATCACTATTTTCCGTGAAAAACCAAAATGATTCAGAAACAAAAATTCGACATTTGCCACGTAAAGTAATGGGGAAGGAAAAAATTCAAACCCTCGAATAGGAAAAACCTTTAGGCTGAGTTCCCATTTGAAAAAAAAAACATTGATGTTGACGTATTAGGATGAATTTTTAATTGATATGTTATCCATTTATTAGGCGCAAATTATGCACATTATGGCTGTTTTTTAGACAAAATTTGGCGTTGAGAAAACTGTATCAATTTGTTTTTCTTTTGCGAAACCAAACTCGTGTTATGTGCTGTAAGTCAGCTCACAAACTATTCTTCATTTTTCATATAACAACCGCATTTGCAAACAGAATTTGACGGAGGTTCCAAAGAGAAGGTATTTGCATGACAAGTATCCGGATAGAAAATATGAACCAATGAACAGATTAAAATCAAATTCATACACTTATCAACACATTTTTTTACAATAGATTTAAACAGAAATCGAAAAGAAAATAAGTTTCTAGTTTCCATTTTATTGGAGTAAAATAAAAGTAAAAGTTTGGATATAATTTTTACAATATAGTCGATTTTTAAAATGTATATATATATATATATATATATATATATATATATATATATATAGGAATGGGATTAAATGGAAATAGGAGTGGGTCTGCAACCAGATACAATAGAAGGAAATACGAAGAAATACCCCTAAACTTAAAGACGTTTAGGGCAGCACCTGTCTAAGGAAAAATTGTAGAAAGAAAGTGCACAACAAAGGAAGATTTAATTCAGTTCAGTTTGAAATGTATGATGCTGCTTGCTCAACATATGGAAGGCATCTTCTAGTTGTTTGTACTAGAAGCTCAACTAAACATGTCGCTCTAAGATCGCGAACTGATTCTGCCATTACTTCATTTTAAATATGCTTTTAGAATAAAAATTTTCTGACCAAGGTTAAACTGTACCAGACATCTGTTATTGAACATTGAACCAGATATATGTTATGAAACAAAACTAAAATTAGATATGACCAGTGGGGGACAGAACTTCGATGAAATGGTGTGCTCCAAATCAATATGAGCCTACTGGCAATTTACGCTTGTACTGTGTAAGGCGAAAAAAGATACCACTCGATTCAGCGAAGCTTATAGATGAGATTGTGCAGTCCCTGAGTTCAGCAAATCTAGATGCAACAGATATGAATCTAATTGAACTCCCAGATCTCGCAACAATCAGCAGTAAGCACATTCCTATCCTAAGGTTCATTTCTGTTAAGTTCGGGTGAGATGGTCAGGGTTACTATCGTCAGTCATCGATGCTTGACAATTTCACACGCTCAGTTGGTGGAAAATTGGAAAAAACTCTTTGCGATTAGCAAATGTGTTTTAACCGCGTCTAATTGGTGTGGGGGGGGGGGGTGAGAAGCACAAGCAGCAACACGAAAAACAGTTGTTGAGCAGACTTGAGCCATGGAAGTTACGTGATTATGCTGCACTGTTGTACATGGCGGTCTCAGCGAAGCATTCAGCGAAATCTAGCAACGAGTCGATTGACTGTTTTACCTGCCGCGCGAAATCTCTTTGACTGCAGCGGCCGTTTGAGAGGGCCGCGAAAGATTTGCATTCTGGCGGTGTTGCACCTGACAATGCAGCAACGTTGAATGAAGTTAAAAAGCTCCATTCTTAGGAAAAGCGACCTGATCACCAATTTGATCAAGATGCTAACACGAACACATATAAATTTGACGAATAATTACACCTCTTCCCAATCGAGTCACTCTCCAAATTTACTGCAGCTTCGCCGCCAAAATGTATCCAGGTATCTGCTTCATGCATCTGAGCTGCCCCTGATCAATCAGAGCGAGCAATCAAAAGTTTAACGAATTTCGTCAAATTAGCCATGAGGGGTCAGTTTTTCGAAGTCATTGCTCCTAAGCTAAGTAGTGCAACAATAAATGCATTGAGTAAATTGAAAAGTGGCGTCCGTTTCATCGCTATTGGGGAAGTGATTCGACGCTATATTGCTAAATGCATAGCCCGTGACGCAAAGTTGAAGCCCCTTTTCAATTGATATTACCAGTCAAGGCTGCTGGTTAGGGCATAGCTCATGCAAAAACAATTTCCGTTGAAATACTGCAAAAAAACTAAAATTCCGGAATTCTTCATAATGATTTCAAAAATGCTTTAATTTTGGTGAAAAGAAGTAAGATTTTGGAAGCAGTTGGTGAATTCTTACCGAACGTTACCCCTTTTGAGATTTTTTGCTGCTCACAACACAGTAATTTGCCTTTCAACAACACATATATAAGTAGCAAAACGGGAGTACAACAGGTGGATCCTTTGGGGCGGCTTGAGTTCTCACTAGCTCTGTGGGCAATCATTTCAAAAGCTGACATAAAACTATCAATTTTAGTAAAACATAAATGATATTAGGATGACGGCATCCTTGCTGCTATTCATCAACAATTTTGCACAACATTCAATTTGTTTACTACTTTTTACTACTTTGGTTGAAGTCTGCGGTTTGGAGCTCAGAATAGAAAAATATGAGCTTTGGTCACCCGTTGACTTGAAAAATATAGATAACATTGAAAAATGAAATGTCAAAGAAAGACCCGAAATCTTGGGCGCTCAATTGGTAATCCCAGCTTTTTTGCTGTATCTTTGAGGAAAAGAGTAAAAACATAGAAAGACTGCTCAACAGCCTGGCCTATCTAGACGGCCCATCTTGTGCACTTGAAATTATTCGAAGCTTTCTTGGTGCCCCCAAAATGGTATATTCCTTCCGATCTAACACTCCTTCCGACACTGCTTCTATTATTCTGAAGGATTCTGACAATCTTCAGAGAACAACATCTGAGAATATGTTATGCACCGTTATAAGAAACAACACCTGGAATCACGCTTGTCTTCCAGCGAGCGAAACTGGCTTTGGAATTAGACAAACAATTGACCAATTGAAAGCGGCGTATATTGGGTCAGTGTCGCAGCCGGACGCTTTAGTAGAATAAATAACTGAAAATAACAAACATCAAAATCTTTAAAAAAAGACTAGAAGAATTGAACTAGAAGAATCTAAAAATTATACACAACACAACGTTCAAGAGGCACTTGACGATCTGTTTATTCTAACCTTCTTGGTAATCAAATTTCAAATTGGCAGAAATCTCGTTTGTTTTCACTAACGTTGTCTCAATCTGGTACCTGCTTTTCGCACGTCTAAACCACTGTGTGGGTTTTCACCTTCAGCATTGTCAATTCAGAGTCGCATTAAAGCACTGATGGATTGGTGTTCCAATATACATGGAGAATCAAAAATGTCCTTACTGTCAAAACGTTGGACTGGACGAGCCGGTTGATCACGCTTTAAGTTTTCATGGTTCGTTGGAGGAGATGACATCAAGGCACGACAGTGTGAGGGATAGAGTATTTGCTGCTTGCTCGACTGCAAACTTAGCACCCGTGTGCGAACAGAAATTGATTATCGATAACAACTCAAGGCCAGGAGGCTTATTTTCGCCCGTTATTAAGTGGGACAACCAGTTGCGTTAAATGTAACCATAACTTCCCAACTTCAGCTGGTCTGATTCAGATGCGCGTAGGAGATGTGGTTTTGCGCTAAAAAATGCTGGAGAAGGAAAATAAACCATTATGTTCACAGTTATGCCGAAGTAGGTATCCGTTTTACATCCCTCGCATTTAAATCTTTCGGGGGCTTCTCAGATTTGGTTCACAAAAACTTTGAAAAGCATGGCCTTGCTTGCCGATAATCGAAATTTTGAACCAGCTGGTTTATCAATATCTCACAGTCGGATATCTCAAGGAGTTGCAGTGACTTTAATGAGACTTTCAACCTCAATGTTGATCACCAGAAAACCTTTTTTATGAGATTCATTCATTTGACAAAAACCTCAGCCCCCAATGGTTAATTAATTGTGTTGGCTTGCCCAAATTTTAGTTGCCCCGTTATTGCTGTGCCAGAACCCATTTGTCACACAAGTAGTGGGGACGATGATCATTTTTTTTCCTGTTCAACCCGATTGTGTGAATTGACGAGGACGAAATTTCGAAGACCCGAATGTCTGGCGTTTTGGAACAAACATAAGGCAAAGACTCAATCGCATTGGTACAATGCTGATTTGTGTGTACAACCTGATCGTAGAAAAACTTTTTGAGAATCGACTAACCTTAGAACTAAATTCAACCATTAGTTCTCCAACCAAAAATTTTGTCAAAATCAGGTTTCACATTTTGTAATTAAATTTTTAGCTTCAGAAAAAAATTGATATCTAAAGGTGTTTGACAAGTCCACCTTGAAAAAAAATTTAATTACTCAAAGAATTATCTACGCTTCTTTTACACTTTCATATTCTCCAGACCAGTGAGTCTTTTGTAGCAGAAGTAGACTAAACATGCCCGAAAAAGCAATTCCCTCAAATTCCTTGTTTGTCTTTTTTGATTTTGAGAAACTGAAATGTTTATTTGTTTTGTTTCATATGACTGTAATATTAAACCTTTACTCCCGAAGTCACTTTTGGCCGATTTCTTCAAACATGTTCAACCATTCGCGCGGATTAAAATTTCTTTGCAATTGTTTTTCTGAAATTGTTACCCAAATTATCAAAAGACTCATTTTAACTTTTTTTCCAACTACACAAGTTTAAACTTTGTTGTTAAAAAAATATTTACTTAAACGCTTGTGTTGTAGCGGATTACGTTTGTATTTGCGAACAAGATACCGATTCCGGAGGGCTATGAACCCTTATTTTTGATATAATTGTCGACAACACAATTGAGCCGCACTGAAAGCTCAAAAGTGAATAAACTTTAGATTGCTATTGCGTTAGCAGGCTAAAGGACCTCTCAAGTAAAAGGTGTTGTGCAACAATCAAGTCAGAAGTGAAAACTTGAAAAAAGATTGACTTTTGTTCTTATCGCAACCACAACGAGTTGGTTGTTCCAGCAACTTAAAACTGATATAATAGCTTTGTAAACTGTCTAGAACAATGTAATTGAATCCTTATTTACATTCTCTTACATTTTATGGTTTACCCCTCGTTCAAAGAACAAAACCTTTCCCCAAAACATTTTTGAGGACAAAAGTCTCCCCTGTTACCTGCAAAAAGTTTCATAGGACACAGAAGAGGCACAGAAAAGACACCGAAAAAACACAGAAAATACACCGAAAAAACACAAAAAAGACACAGAAAAGAAAAGACAAGCGATTTTTTCAGCGACGAAGCCAAAATTGGGTTACAGGCGTTTCCCAGCAAAGACGATTTTTTTGGGAATTGGATTTCAGACGTCAACCCGACGAGAGGATCTAGTTTTTTACTGGTTTCAGACGTCACCAGCAGAAGTCCACCAGAGGTCTCAGACGTTACCTCTGATGTCCTGTTCCCCGGTTAGAGCCATACAAAATCTCTAGTTTTTTTTCGACAAAAAAGCCCCCAAAAAATTAATATTTGTCCCCCAAAAAACTTTTTTTGTTACTATAACACGTCGATTAAAAAACCCTGACCAGCTTTATTGTTTTCAAAGCCAGTAAAGGCAATTTTCTTACTTTAAAAAAAATTGCGAAAAAAAAACACAAAAATCAGAGAAATGTTCCTTAAATCAGAAAATTCAAAAGACACAATTTAGTTTTCTGACTACATATCCCTTTGAATTTCGGAAAAAACTAATAAACCACTCTTCTGATTCGGTTGTCGATCAAACAAAAAGCAATTTTTCTCGATATATCATATCAGCATTATATAAATAAGAAGAGTCAGAAAAAATTTTTTGAATTCAGAAAATTCAAAAAACACAACTTTATTTTCTGACTACATAGCTGTTTGAATAGCGGAAAAAGCTATTAAACCGCTCTTTTGGATTGATTTGCAAACAAACAGAAAGCTATTTGCATCGATATATCCAATCAGTATCATATAAATAAGAAATGACAAAAAAAGTTTTTTAACTTCGGAAAATTCAAAAAACACAATTTAGTTTTCTGACTACATATTCGTTCAAATGCGGAAAAAAGCAATAAACCACTCTCTTGAACTGATTTGTAATCAAACAGAAAGCTATTTTTATCGGTTTATCAAATCAGTATCATATCAACAAGAAATGTCGTAAAAAAATTTTTGAGTTCAGAAAATTCAAAAAACACAATTTAGTTTTCTGACTACATATCCGTTTCAATTGCGGAATAAAACAATAAAACACTCTTTTGAATTAATTTATAATCAAACTAGAAAGCTATTTCCATCGGTTTATCAAATCAGTGTGATATCAACAAGAAATGTCAAAAAAATTTTTGAATTCAGAAAATTCAAAAAACACAAATTAGTTTTCTGAATCCATATTTGTTTCAGTTGGGGAATAAACCAGTAAAACAAACTCTTGAATTGGTTTGAAATCAAACAGAAAGCCATTTCCATCGATTTATCCAATCAGTATCATATAAATGAGAAGTGTCAGAAAAAATTTTCTGAATTCAGAAAAATAAAAAAACTCAAGTTAATGTTCTGACTCCATATTCATTTGAATTGCCAAAAAACCACAAAACAAACCCCTAAAGCAAGTCGTTGTCAGGCGGTTTGATAGTTTCACCTTTATAGGGAAGTAAATAGAAAGTCATTAGGCGCCACACCAAATATCAGAACTTTCATTTGACGAAAATAACTACCATTTTAATTTTTTTTGGAAAAAACTTCCAAAACTTGATTTTTTGCAGAAATCGTCGGTCTCAGACGTTGCCGTCTGCGAAGTCCTTTTATCCCTATTGATTTCAGACGTTACCATCAGCAGAAGAGGAGTTTTCGAAGAAAATTGGTTCCAGTAGTCACCAGAAAATTTGATGTTTTTTTGCCTACTTTCAGATTCTTTGAAAGGCAGATCTCAGACATTATCTGTCGGAGAAAGCTTCGGAAGTTTAGTACGGTCAATGCATATTAAAGATAATGAAGATAGAGTGAAAAACAGCAGATAAAGTCACACAGTTTTAAAGAAATTGAAAAAGTTTTTGCAAAACCCGAAAAAATACAATACGCCGAAGAGTTCTAGAGATTTCCACATTATGACTCGTCTCTGCAATTTTCTAGCATTCAGTAGCCCTTCTGTAGCTCTTGTTGCCTAAGCGCATCGCATTTTTACAAATTTTTTATCTTTAGCCGTCAGCACAACAATAATCTCCTGGAAAAAGAACAGGTTTCAAAGTTATAAGGTCGCAAAAAACTGTGAGAGGTATATATTAAGCATAGTGCTCGGTTAGGGTTAGGGAGCTCAGGAAAAGTTTCTTTGGTAGTTTTATAATTTTTCTTTTTGGTAACTTATTCGTATTTGAGAGAAACAGACGAGTTTATTGAAATTGTCAAGAAAAAGGAGTTTAATGTAACAATTATTTGAGTTCTGGTCTAATATTGGTTCAACTTCATAATTATAGCGAAACACAGTTTTGCTGTTACCACAGTAGCCACACACACTATTGCAAACAGTTAAAGCCAGCTAATTAAGCAAAACTTGTGTTAATTGAACAAAAAACAAGCAATTATTTAGATCTGTTGAACGAAAAACGATTAAAGCGCCCGAACGTTCGGAAAAGCTTTTAGGTTTTTTTTAGTGCAAAAAACTAGATTTAGCACACAAAACCCATCCTAGGACATCAGTTTTGAGAAAAGTTGCGTTGCTGGTCTTTTGAACAAGAAAAAACTAGGATCATTAGCATTCAAACCTTAAACAACCTTTTTTAAATCAAAAATTTGCGTCGATCCGGTTCTCCAAGCCGTTTTTCACCTTCAGTAACGAGCTTCTTCACCAACAGCACCAACAATCAGCTTCAACGAAGCCAAAGCCACCAAGATGTTGAAGCAAAACAGCGCTGAATGAGAGTTTGGCTTCAATATGTTCAAAGCGACAGAAATGTCATTGAAGAAACCGCTCGATCTCCTTGAGAAAACTGTGGAGCAGAAAAAGAGTTTCCGATCATTGTCTTTGATGATCAACAAGATCAAAGGCCAGGAGAGCTCAAGAAGCTTTCAGAGGAAGTGATGAGACAGCAGCCACATCAAAGCACTGCATCATCAATATTGAATAGGCAAACGACATTAATAACTCGACTCAATGAATTGCAAATGCAAGTCGACCTGTTGGACGATGATGGCCAGCTCAATCAGTCTACCAGTCGCATTAGAGATGATGTCAGCTTGATCTCCAGCAGACGAAACTTGTCTCGGCAATCAAAACCTGCGCGCAGCGACGACAAGGAACGAATCCAGCATCAGCGCTATATAGAAGAAAAGCAGACCAGCAGTAACATCTTCAATCAGCCGCCCCCAATACCATCACGGCCAAGACAACCATCATTGTTTCTACAAACTTCTAATGAATCAGGACCTCAAATTCAACATGTGCTTGAAGCCCACCGATGAAATCCTAAAAAGGAAGTTCATGAAAATCTTCTAAAATCGAAAAATAACCCTGAAAACCAAACAAATGCTCCCAATCCTTTTCCCTACTTTAACAAAGATACCAGCCAGGAATTCACATCTCCAACAAAATTAGTGAAACTCGAAATTGCCTCCAATCTTGTAAAAAGAGATTTCCGAGAAATTGAAACAGCTCAAATCAATTTGAGTGACAACTTTAACACGTCGAAGAACCTTATGCCTCCAATCCAAAATTTGAACGTTTCAAGTAATCACTCATTTTCAAACCCCTTCAATGTTGCAGATCCAACTATTCAATTAAATGCAGATGGTCTTTTTGCCAAAAACTTGGCATTGGAGGAAACCTTTAATTTAAACTTGCCAAAGCAAAGAAACAATCAGGATTCATATACCAACAGAAATCCTCAATTTCAGAATTTTCCCAATCTGCAACAGAATTTTGGACTTTCTCAGGTTCAAATAGGAACAAGTGGATATCTCGATAGTCTACTTTTGAACTCTGATCTGCAAAAACTCCCCTGCTTACCCACAGTGGCAAACAGAACCTCACATCTTACAAGCAAAACTGATAAAATAGTCGATGAAAACAATTGCTAAAATCCAATCAATGTTTTAATCCTATAACTGAGGTATATTACGCAAGTGTTCGTCCAATTACCGTGCAACTGTTGGAACAACAGCATCAAAATACCGTCTTAAATCCTGCAGCTCCTAATTTTCTGCCAAACCAGGTAGCTTCACAATCAAACGTAATTTCAGCTCCTGGGCAATTTCCACAACCTTTGAACAGTCGACAAGGCCTTGTCAGCACAGAACTCTCAGTTAGTCAAAAGGTGGCACAACCCAGTCAGTTGTGTAACAACCAGTTTGTTCCTGCCTCTCAAGTTCCATCGAATTTTCAAGCTCCAGTAACTTCCACGATCCATGCCTCAATGTTCATTAATGAACAGCTAAATCCTGTTGGACAAAACCAGTTCAGCCAGCCTTCAATCAACCAGAGTTCACTACTCACTGTTAATCAACATATTAGCTCAGTTCACTCGAACACTAATGTAACACAGGAAAGAGGAAATTTTGATTTCAAATAATCAATCAAATTGCCACCTCTGAAACCTCCTGAATTTCAATGGTAACCCTATCCACTTTCATGAGTGGATCAATAACTTCAACACAATGATTCACAACAACACTTCCATTACAGACACGCATCGTATAACATACTTGCAGAATTCTGTAAGTGGGAAAGCAAAGGACTTGATTCAAGCTTACTCCTGCGATCCATCTTATTATCAGACAGCACTGAATGAACTAATCCGACATTTCGGCGATCGTACTATAGTTGTTAATAAGTTCATTAACCAGCTCGAAAACTGGCAAATGAACTTCCAAAACAAGCAAAGCTTCATAGCTTTTTCCTCATTTTTGAAAAGACTTGTGCAAGCCTTCCAATACCTCGGCTGTACAGCAGACCTCCAGTCTACAACACTCATTAAGAAAGCCAAAGAGAAAACACCACATCAGTTGGTTCTGAAATGGACTGAACATTGTCTTACCGAGCGCAGCTCAGACCCGACTCTTGTGGATTTTCAACAATGGTTAGAGCTCCAAGCTCAAATCTACGACAAAGTGAGTCGAGAAAGCAATCAAAGAACCATCAGTTCTGAAGCCTCAAAGTTTTTCAACTCGGACAACCTGCAAACCAAGCCACACAATAGCAGCCTCCCATTGTCAGTCAACAAAGCATCAGCGGAAAACAGAAAACATTGGAACTTTGCCCCTCAGCAAAAACAACCGTCAACTTCACAAAACGTTCCCAAAAAAACTTTTAACACAAAACGATCTTGTGAGAAGTGCAAACATGAAAACAGCATTACCACATGCCCTGAGTATCTGTTGTGCTCACCAGGTGATCGATACAACCCTGTCAGCCAAAACAATTTGTGTACCAACTGCGTGAGCAGCAAACACCACTAACAATCGTGCCCAAAAACGATGTCAGTTTTGCATTGGATTCCACCACATAACTCTTCATGATCCTGCCAAGCAAATCAAAAGCCCTACAGCAGCCTTTCTATCTGGTAGCAATCCAACAGCTTCGCCTAGTAGTAAAGCTTCAAGTCAAAATCCAAATACATCTTCTCAACAGAAAAGTCAAACAAACAAAGCCCCCAACAGCCGTTATGGCCAAACTTTCAACAACAAAAACCAGCAAAGCGTGCAACGACGTAATTTAGACGGCAAGGCAATTAACCAATCATTCAGCATTATCCAATGCTCAGAAATACCGAAAAATTGGTATGAGCAACTGCAGCTTATTCCTGTTTCATTCCCTAAGGGGGATAAAACATTCAATACCTACGCCCTCATAGACCCCGGTAGACAATTCAGCTTTGTAGTGGACGCCATTGCTGAATTTCTTAAGCTATCCCGTGAAACTCAACAGCCAGTACCACTACAATTTCTCAATACAGAGAACAGCATGTCCCTCTCTAAAATTGTTGAGCCAGTCACAATAACTCCATATAAGTCAACTGAAATATCGTTTGAACTCTCTCGAACGTTCAGCACCCCGTCCCTGAACGTCGCAGCTGCAAAAAAGTTTGAACTTAATCAAATTTTTGTTGCCTTCAACAGTTTGCGCCACATACATTTCCCAAATTTTGCCGATGGCAAAATCGGCGCCCTCCTCGGTGTTAACGCATTCGCATTCACCTACCCTACACATGTTATACCTGGCAATCAAAATCAACCGTTTGGTGTGAAAATAAAACTTGGTTGGACCCTCGCCGGTGAATATGAGAATTGTTTCTCAGCCACCACTCAGCAGCCCGCAAGTCAGCATAAGAAGAAATTTATTTTCCATATGTCAAGAAACAGAACAGATGAACCCGGACTTGACGAACTTGTTCAACAGTTCTGGAGTATTGAAGCGGATGGCATTCAGAAGGACCGTGAACAAGTTTACACAAAACAAGAATAACAGTTTCTTGATATTTTGAAGAACTCCATCAACCACAATGGTGAGAGAAATGAAATCAAACTGTCCTGGATATCAGAAATAAAGTTGGAAAACAACTTCAATTCTGCACTGAACCAAATCAAAAGCCTCAACAAACGCCTTCAGCGTAAAACTTTGTTGCAAGAAAAATACAATAAGACTCTCTTGACAGACCTTGAGAAAAACTATGTCATACCGGTGGAAATGCAAGATCCTCAACCAGACAGATTTGGGTACCTGCCACACCATCCTGTGGAAAATATCAATAAGCCCGGAAAAGTCCGCCGAGTTGCAAATGCCGCTTCAAAATTCCGCGGCCAATCGCTTAATTCAAACCTTCTTACAGAACCAGATCTCCTTAATAACCTTTTAGGTGTCCTGATGAGATTTCGAGAACAACCCAATGCAGTACTTGCGGACATCGAAGACATGTTTATGCAAATCGCCGTCCATCAGAATGGTCAATCTGCTCTTCAATTTCGCTGGTTAGCAGACAATCAGGTACAACAATACCAATTTACCAAACTCATCTTTGGAGCAAATTGCTCGCCTTCGTGCGCAATATACGTTCTTAACCATTGTGTCATCAATTCCCAGAAGCCCTCAAAGCCGTCAATACGCACTTTTACATGGATGACTACATCCAATCACATGCAACAGAAAAAGACGCTTGTAAGGCAGTTCTTGAAAGAAAACATTGTCTAGAAACAGGTGGGTTTCGACTCACAAAACTTGTTTCAAACAGCTCTATAGTCCTAAACCAAATCCCTCCAGAAGACAAAGACAACAAAACAGATATTGCTCGAGTTCTTGGTGTTAAATGGAATCTTGAGAAAGACTGCTTTCTTATGAAACCTCTCACTGATTTCCCAAAAGATGCCTTAGCGTACACTCAACGTAAGATCTTTAGTCTTGTCTCCTCGATCTTCGACCCAATAGGGATAATGTCGCCATCAACGATCCGTTTCAAAATAGTTCCTCAAGAACTGTGGAAACTTGGGAAAAAATGGGACGAACAAAATGCTGCTAAAGTAGTTAAACCACTTCAAAAGTATTTGGACTTATACTTTTCTTCACCAGAAGTGACATTGAACAGAACTCTCAATAAGAGTTGCCATTCACCAGAAAGTGAAAATGAAATCCATATATTTGTGGACGCCTCAGCTGTAGCAGTTGCAGCCGTTGCATAATTGAAAACAATTCCTAACTTAGCCACTGATGTTGAAACTTGTTACTTAATAGGCAAATGCAAAGTTGCTCCATTTAAAAAAATCAGCACACCCAAATTAGAGTTGGAGGCCGCAGTCATCGGAGTACGCCTTCTCTCAACCATCATGAAAGTGTCATCATTTCACGTTAATCGCTCTACACTCTGGACAGATAGTCAAGTAGTACTTGACTGGTTATCCACAACCAAGAAGCAACCTGTTTTGGTTGCTAATCGCCTCAAAGAAATCCTTGCATCAACTGATGCTTACCAAAGGAAACACGTTACCACCAAAGAAAATCCAGCTGAACTCGGGACCTGTGATCTCAATCCAGGAGAAATTCCGGCCAAGTGGCTAACAGCGCAAGCATTTCTTTCCACAAGACAACTCAGCGCTCCTGAAAACTCTTCACAGCATGTGTTAGCAACGCATGAAATTTCACGCAATTTGTCGGAGCAAATATTCGACCCAACACGGTTCGCAACTTGGAACAAGTTGCTCCTGACTTTAGCAACAGTCTTCAATTTGGTCTTTGGGATCAAAAAGCAAAGGCCTAAAGATCAGCAGTATATAACAGAAGACGTCATTCTAGCAAGAAATCGGCTGATCAAAGTGTCGCAGCAAAATTTCTTCTTCTCAATAATCCAAGCCTTGAAACGTGGTTCCAGGATAGATTCAAAGTGCAAAATCCGTTCCCTCAACCCAATGTTGGACAACAATGGAATCCTTCGGTCAAGCGGAAGGTTGCAATTTGCGCCAGATAACCTCGAAGTCGAGAAATTTCTGATTATACTGCACGCAAAAGACAAGATAGCGAGACTCTATATAAAGCATGCACACAACATTTGCGTTCACCAAGGAACAGAGCCAGTGAAAGTTTTTTTGCAGCAAAGATACCACATCATTGGACTCAGAAAAACAATTTTGAGTGTAAAGTACAGATATTTTCTCTGCAGACGATTTGCCGCTCAAAACATTCAACGCGTCATGGCTCCCCTCCCCGCCTGCCGTTTCCTGACAGACTCTAGCCAGTGTCCTTTCGCGAACAGCGGAGTCGACTTTTTTGGACCATTTTTTATAGAAGATGCCAAGGGACAGATTGAAAAACACTACGGCCTCATCTTCACTTGCCTGGTTACTAAGTGTGTCCATCTAGAAGCTTGTCCCGATCTCAACACTGACACTTTTTTGAACGCTTATCGACGTTTTGTAAGCCGCAGATGTCAGCCAACAACAATGCTCAGTGACAATGGCAAGACATTTATTGGTGCATCTGAGGAACTAAAAAGATCTGTGAAGCGTCTCGACAACGACAAAATCTACAAAGCAATGGCAGCAACGAACACAATCTGGAAATTCAATCCTCCCTTTATACCTCATTTGGGAGGTATTTGGGAGCGCTTGATCCTGACCGCGAAACGCACTCTATTGATCATTCTAGGTTCCAGAAGATTGTCGCTTGATGTGCTCAGGACAATTTTTGGTCGAGACCGAAGCTATATTGAACACCAGATCACTAACGATTTTCGCTGACCTTCCAAAAAATGAAGTGCCTCTCACGCCAAACCATTTTCTGATCACCAGACCGTTCAGCTCTCTTCCACCAGGAAAATTCGACAGCCAAGAACCCGCCAGTTTCAAGTCTTGGAAGAATGTGCTACAAATGGTCAACCATTTCTGGAAACAACTCGTCAAGGAGTATCTTCCAACACTGTTAAAGAGGTTCAAATGGAGCGATAGTGACCAAACACTACTCAGAGTCAACGACATAGTTCACATTCTGAAAGATATGAATCCACGTGGAATTTGGCACCTTGGACGTGTTCTCGAAGTCTACCCTGGACGAGATGGACAACACTGTGTGGTGAAGGTGAAAACGGCTTACGGCACGTACGTTCGCCCGGTCTCCGCGCTTGCAAGCGTTTTGGCTGATTAGCCCATTTTTCTTGACCTTTTTTTCGAATCGGTTCTCTAGGCAACTTGGCTTACACCCTCTTCGACGATCTGGTCAAACGTATGTGGTGTTTTATTTGGCCCCCTGTTTCCCCTGGAGCATGTTGTGCAACAATCAAGTCAGAAGTGAAACTTGAAAAACATTGACTTTAGTCCTCATCGCAACCAAAACGAGTTGGGTGTTCCCACAACTTAAAACTGATATAAAAACTTTGTAAACTGTCTAGAACAATGTAATTGAATCCTTATCTACATTCTCTTACAAAAGGAGATGAATAGCACTTTTTAAAATGAAATACGTCTGCAAGCATACGTTAAAAGCGTTGTACAATCTTTTTTTTACGTAATGGCTATTTTTAGAACACAAGTTGAAACGCACTCTATTGATCATTCTAGGTTCCAGAAGATTGTCGCTTGATGTGCTCAGGACAATTTTGGTCGAGACCGAAGCTATATTGAACACCAGACCACTAACGATTGTCGCTGACCTTCCAAAAAATGAAGTGCCTCTCACGCCAAACCATTTTCTGATCAACAGACCGTTCAGCTCTCTTCCACCAAGAAAGTTCGACAGCCAAGAACCCGCCAGTTTCAAGTCTTGGAAGAATGTGCTGCAAATGGTCAACCATTTCTGGAAACGACTCGTCAAGGAGTATTTTCCGACACTGTTGAAGAGGTTCAAATGGACTGATAGTGACCAAACACTACTCAGAGTCAACGACATCGTTTGCATTCTGAAAGATATGACTCCACGTGGAATTTGGCCCCCTTGGACGTGTTCTTAAAATCTACCCTGGACGAGATGGACAACACTGTGTGGTGAAGGTGAAAACGGCTTACGGCACGTACGTTCGCCCGGTCTCCGCGCTCGCACGCGTTTTGGCTGATTAGCCCATTTTTCTCGACCTTTTTTTCGAAACGGTTCTCTTGGCAACTTGACTTACACCCTCTTCAACGATCTGGTCAAACGTATTTGATGTTTTATTTGGCCCCCTCTTTCCCCTGGAGCATGTTGTGCAACAATCAAGTCAGAAGTGAAACTTGAAAAAACATTGACTTTAGTCCTCATCGCAACCAAAACGAGTTGGTTGTTCCCACAACTTAAAACTGATATAAAAACTTTGTAAACTGTCTAGAACAATGTAATTGAATCCTTATCTACATTCTCTTACAAAAGGAGATGAATAGCACTTTTTAAAATGAAATACGTCTGCAAGCATACGTTAAAAGCGTTGTACAATCTTTTTTTTACGTAATGGCTATTATTAGAACACAAGTTGAAACGCACTCTATTGATCATTCTAGGTTCCAGAAGATTGTCTCCTGATGTGCTCAGGACAATTTTGGTCAAGACCGAAGCTATATTGAACACCAGAGCACTAACGATTGTCGCTGACCTTCCAAAAAATGAAGTGCCTCTCACGCCAAACCATTTTCTGATCAACAGACCGTTCAGCTCTCTTCCACCAGGAAAGTTCGACAGCCAAGAAACCGCCAGTTTCAAGTCTTGGAAGAATGTGCTGCAAATGGTCAACCATTTCTGGAAACAACTTGTCAAGGAGTATCTTCCGACACTGTTAAAGAGGTTCAAATGGAGCGATAGTGACCAAACACTACTCAGAGTCATCGACATCGTTTGCATTCTGAAAGATATGACTCCACGTGGAATTTGACCCCTTGGACGTGTTCTTAAAGTCTACCCTGGACGAGATGGACAACACTGTGTGGTGAAGGTGAAAACGGCTTACGGCACGTACGTTCGCCCGGTCTCCGCGCTCGCACGCGTTTTGGCTGATTAGCCCATTTTTCTTGACCTTTTTTTCGAAACGGTTCTCTAGGCAACTTGGCTTACACCCTCTTCGACGATCTGGTCAAACGTATGTGGTGTTTTATTTGGCCCCCTCTTTCCCCTGGAGCATGTTGTGCAACAATCAAGTCAGAAGTGAAACTTGAAAAAACATTGACTTTAGTCCTCATCGCAACCAAAACGAGTTGGTTGTTCCCACAACTTTAAACTGATATAAAAACTTTGTAAACTGTCTAGAACAATGTAATTGAATCCTTATCTACATTCTCTTACAAAAGGAGATATAGCACTTTTTAAAATGAAATACGTCTGCAAGCATACGTTAAAAGCGTTGTACAATCTGTTTTTTTTACGTAATGGCTATTTTTAGAACACAAGTTGAAACTCAAATTTGTCTGGTTCAAACTGTAAATAGATTCCTTTTCATTTAGTACCTAAAAAGTACTTGATCAAGACGTGTTAAGTTTTGAAAAAAATTCATTGGCAACAACAATTTTGAGAATTATGAAAACAAGTAATCGTTTCTCCAACAGAGTTTGTACCAAGTTAATGAACAGAAGAAATTCTGAAATTTAATAACTTAAAACAAATTATTGTGTGAGTTACTGTGAGTTAGTCCAGCAAAACATATTACGTTTTTGATAGGAGCAAAATTGTTGAGTAGATAAACCGCAATGGCCAGTTGCAAAAAAACTCTGGCCCCTAAAAAATCAGGTTCTTTAAACATTTTGTTCATTTGCAAAGAATTCATCCTTTGAAGTGATATTGGAAAATTAGGCCAACGTCTGTGAAGAAGCAAAAAAAGCAGATGAACCTCTTTTTTTTCGTTTCAGAGTTCACCAAGAATCTATAAGAAAAAACCTAGTAGTGCCCAGAAGACAGAAGAACATTTGGAAACCAGAGGAAAAACATCTAGTCACTTTTGGTTTCGCAGAGCATCTGGATTTCCTCAGAGAAATCAGTACTGTAAAGGTAGCAGGATAAAGTTATTACCAGCAGCACAACAGGAAACATCATCAATATCTGTTTTCTATAACTCCAGAGATCATCATGAATCTATGAGAAAAAAAAACGAGTTGTTTCTAGAAGAAAAATACTTTTAGAAAGCATTGTAACAACATTTAGTCATCTTGGTAGCAGAGAGCGTCAGGATTCCGTCACAAAAAGTCAATTAAAGATTTGTCAAATAATGTTCGCTGATAAAGGTAGCAGTACTTTGTAACCCCGAAAAACAATTTGTTTTGGCCATGTATTGACTATATTTTTTCATCGCACATAGGCTCCATCAATAGAAAAAAAATCAACAGGTTGATTGCAAAATGTACATCAAAAAATTTTGCTAATTTATGTATAGAAGCATTTAATCATTCATAAAATTGAGAGAAAAAGTATGCTAAACATTTTTAGTCGTAAAACATGTTAACAGTTTTACTCTATCTTGAGAAATATAAACTGCTCCATACCTGATTAATCTAATGCATGTAGGACGGCCTGCTCCCTACAGTAACACATTCATTGGGAAGCTATTTTTTTGTTTTGGCACGTGAAGGCAACCAAAAATTCAGTTTCCTCGATCCCTGTTATAAGATAGGGTTGGTAGTTGCCACGTCACATTCTTTTCTGATTACCTTTATTGATACCTCATATGACCTTGTGATTATAAGAAATGAAATTATTATGAATCTAGTAATATTACTACTTATCAAATGGTACTTAGTATTATAAATGGGAATCCAGCGTTATCTAGAATAATTATCAGTATTGATATATGTCCTCCCTACCCAGGTCGAGGTGGCCAGATCGAAGTGACCTCTGATCAGACCCTCTTTGAGTGCACACATGTTCTCGGTGCGCTCGAATTACATGGTCTGGAGAAGACTTCGAACGCACTTTTGTCTGGACAATGGTCTGGAACTTGTCTGATCAGAGGTCGCGTCGGTCTGGGACGGTCTGACCAGAGGCAGTTTTGAGCGCAAACTTGTCTGATCAGATGTCAATTCGAGCGCACGCTAAACTGATCAAAGGCCGATTCGTGCGCACACTGGTCTGATCAGAGGCCGATTCCAGCAATTTTTTTTTTTCATTTTTTTTGTTTTTGTTTTGCTGACTGAGGTTGTCTCTCCCAAGAGTCAACAATACACACGCATTCTGATCAGAGACCCATTGAGAGCCTAATGGGTTGATCAGAAACAAGAGGACCAGCTGATAACGACTGCCGGTCTCCTTTTGAAAAGCTTGGAATTAACTGTAGATCAAGACATTATTATGTAAAGCTGTCTAAGTTCATCTATTCAATCAAAAACATGAATTAATGGCATACTCAAAAAATTGTTTTTCCGGCACTTGGTATTTCTTTTAATTAGCAATACTTTTATTATAGGTTTTTCCTTAGTTAAATATACTTCTGGAAACATCAATTTTCATGAAATGAATATATTATAACAATTTTGAGATTTTTTCATGTTCAAATTACTTCTCTGATCAGGCTCTTTTGAACGCATTTTAGTCTGATCAGAGGCAATTTCGAGCGTACTTCAGTCCGATCAGAGGCAATTTCGAGCGCACTTCAGTGTGATCAGAGGCGACTTCGAGCGCACTTCAGTCTGATCAGAGGCAATTTCGAGCGCACTTCAGTCTGATCAGAGGCGGATTCGAGCGCACACTCGTCCGATCAGGGGGTGACGTTCTAGCGCACAATAGTCTGATCAGAAGAAATTTTCGAGCGCACTCTAAGCGCACACGGAGCTTAGTGCGCCCTCTAGTCTGATCAGAGGACAAACCAGTCTGGGTCGGTCTGATCAGAGGTCACTTTTGTCTGGGATGGTCTGATCAGAGGCCATTTCGGTCTGGACCTCAACCTGGGTAGTCGAGGCCTAGAAATATTAAAAGACCGTCCTCGTCAGATTTAAGGTATGAAAAGACTGTCCTCGACAGATATTGGGTATGAAAAGAATTTGTCTGGACATAATGTGATGTCCTGAACTTTGGCTGGAACTAATACAACCGTCCTAGAATTTGGCTGGAACTAAAACATGCTTCCTGGATTTTGGCTGGACAATAGAGGTGTTCTGGAATTTGGCTGGACAAAAAAGTGTTCTGGAATTTGGCTGGACAATAGAACATAGGGATGGAATTACGCTCGCGACCGTTATAATGACTTGTTTTCAATTGCCTTCTAAGTTAAGGACATATAGCGCAATTGGTTAAACATTGGGTAAGATTGGAGAAGGTCACGAGATCGAACCCAGATGTTGTCGGAACTTCTTAGTTTGCCTCATTTTTCCATATCAAAAGAAGTTGGACTTATGGAAAGAACTAGACTCGAATTTAACTAGGGTACTTTGCCGTGTAATTTAATTCAATATTTACCCCCCCCCCCCCGCCACCTGGAGATAATAGGTCTTTTCATAAATTCCAGGTCTCGACTAGGGCTACTTTGATTATTACGAATTACAGGGACCGTTATTATGAATCACTCGTAACGTAGTATTTTATATACGATTCATCCCAGGTGGGTTCAAACCAAAATCAACCCTGATCAAACAACCCCAGATCGAATTCACTTTTGATCAGTCTTTTTTTGCGCTCCAAGTTTGTGTCCACTGAAAGTTTTGCTTGCGCTTGAAATTGCCTCTGATCCGGACATTTTTTATTTAATTTCTCCTTAGCATTAATTAGGAGTATTTTTTTTCAAATATCTCGTTGATTTAATCATTTATGTTTGGAGTTTATTGACGATAGGAGCATTTATTAACTATTTCGTTAGGAGACAATCTATGTTGGGATTCTAAAATGTACGATTTTGGTTTTTATTTCTTTTTTTTTGCTGCGAATTAATTCTTTTGAAACCAGCACAACTCTTAAAAAAGATATTTTTAAAAATATATTTCTCTGCTCATGATAATGGTTTCTCTTCTACTATCAGACGATTGTGTTGTAAATTGCTTCTGGTCAGAAATTCCTGCGTTTAAAGTATTCATGAGTTGATCTCTGATCTCTCCATTCCAGAACCAAATGACCTCTGATGAGACAATCTCAGACGGAAGAGAACCTCGATCAGATAAGTTCTAGAGCATTAGCCAGTTTTTTTAATCATTAATTTTCTCAGGCCATGTAATTCGTGCGCACGATGCGCAGATGTTCGCTCAAAGATGGCCTGGTCAGAGGTCACTTCGGTCTGGACACACAAAAACATGTTTGACTCAAAATTACTATTTAAAAGTTTGTTTGAATTAAGAGCAAGAAGATATTAGCGTGGGCGACATTTCTGAATTGATCGGAAATGATCACTAATATTTGATATTCTCTCAATTCGGGTCATCGATTCTTTGTTAGCTTCTCTTGTTTCAAACACTTTCTGACAAACTTGACAATGCAACAAATTATACATTTGTGTTCCGCGCTCTTCTGGTAAAACTTCGTACTTCAGACGCCATTCGTGGTACTTGAAAAACTCTTTTTTATTTGCCAACAATCCTGATAAATATTCTGCTAACTGAGCAGCATTAGCAAAATCGGATATGTGAATAAAAGATCCAGGCAGTGCTCGTTCATAACTGTCTCTCCATCCGTTCACAATCGGAATTGCGTAATTAGCCAACGCGTTGGAAAATTTTTCCGTAATGTATTCAGTACAGTTGGAGTTCTCGAAGGAAAAGTAAAACTTACACTTGGGAATTTCACTCCCGGCTTCTTTGCTTCTCCTGCTGAAACCGTGATTGACAACGAGTGACCTGTTTAGTTTAGACATACACCCTCTGTCTATCGCATACCCCCACATGTGAATATTTCCAGGCAATCTGTTCATTATATCGGTAGCATCTTCAAATCTTTTGTTAAATGTGTAGCATGCAGTCACCATCCAGCAGAAATCTTTGTCTTTTCCGAAAGAATTATACGCTTGTTCTATTTCTGACATGTTGTTAAACTTTTTATGTCTTTTGTCGACTATACTAAAATAAGACTCACGAAAAGTGGCTTTGAGGGAAAGGGTAGCGGTGAAATTGAACCAGTCTTTGAATCGCTCGTTTTTCATAAAGTCCCTCCCGGATGCTGTTGGCTCCATCCCTCTCGCGATCCAGAGCTGTCTTGGGTCTCTACTAGTTGCATTCTTGACCAGATTTTGGGTCCTCTGGGGTGCACTTCCCCCTGAAATCATTAGGGCCGAAAATTCCTTCCATCGATCTGTGCCCGGGAACCCGTCATGTGTGACGATACAGTCGAAATCCAGGTTACATTTTGGAGTATAGTTAGTCTTCCTTCGTAGACTGTCATATGGGAAGTAGAGGATAGTAACTGGATCTGGTTTGACTTTGTCTGGTCCAACTGGGTATGATACTGGTTGAGGAATTGGTATGACTGGATACTTGATTGTCTTGGCAATCTTCGCATAAGCATAGTCCCTACAGCAAAATTAACACAAGTTTATGACAGTTCAAATTACGAATTGGGGGATTTTTGACTAATTTAAAGCATTCCATTTGCCAACATTCAATAACACATTTCATTCAAACTCAACATTCAGAACAAAGCCCAGCTCTTACCCCTCCCCCCCCCCCCAATAATAGAGAAATTGTTGGTTTAGGAAGACGGTTTTGAAGATATTCGTATAGTATGTTTGCTCCTCCGGTATCGGTGGGATGTTGGGGTTTTCAAAAAGTAAAAGTTTGACGGCATGTTCGGTCTCAACCGTAGGAAATCGGTGTTATGTCTGGTTTCAAATATGAACTTTCGGATCTATTCGGTTTTGAGCCCCCCCCCCCCACCTTAGTGATTATAAATCTTTTATGATCCCCAGGCGCACGTACTATTTTCTTACATAGTAACGTGCTATATAACAACATATAAATTGTCACTGGGTGTCATAAAAACACTGGGGGGAACAGAATAGATCCGAAGTTTTATTTCACTGGGTTATCATAATTGTCATTGGATTTTTTCCATTTGTCCCCCCCCCCCAGTACATTATGCACCCCCAATTACTGAGCACGCCATTATATCCCAGGTTGAGGTCCAGAACCAAATTGGTTTATGATCAGACCCAGCCGAGCGCACACACGTGTGTTCCCAGAACAAAATTACAGGGTCTGGACGGAAGTTCGAGCGCACTACACTCTGGTCGATGGTCTGGAGATGGTCTGATTAAAGGTCATTTTGGTCTGAAAAGTCTGGACCATGATCTGGAGATGGTCTGATCAGAGGTCAATTTGGTCAGACAAGTCTGACCATAGGCGGATTCAAGCGCACTTGGGTCTGATCAGAGGTGACTTCGAGCGCAATTGGGTCTGATCATAACCTCTTCGAGCGCAATTGGGTCTGATCAGAGGCGACTTCGAGCGCAATTGGGTCTGATCAGAGGCGACTCCGAGCGCAATTGGGTCTGATCAGAGGTGACTTCGAGCGCAATTGGGTCTGATCATAACCTCTTCGAGCGCACTTGGATCTGATCAGAAAAGTTTTTGAACGCAATTGGGTCTGATCAGGGACCATTTCAAGCGCCTTAATTTTTTCATTTTTTTATTTTTTTTTGCTGAGAGATTTTGGCGGTGCCAAGAGGCAACAATAGACAACAATAGAGACTCATCTAAAGTCCGATAGCTGTGATCAGAAAAAAGGAGTCTAGCTGATAGCAAAGGCCGGTCCCATTCAGAGGAAATTTTGCTCAGCTGGAGACCACGAGGTTTTCTATGGAAATATGTCTAAACTCGTGCATTGAGTCAGAAATATACACGAAACGGTGCACTAAATAAACTTTGTTCTCAACAGTTGGGTTTCGTTTCGTGAATCAAAATTTTTATAATTAATTTTTCTTTAGTTGAAATAAATACAGCAAGCATCAGTTTTTATGAAATGAATATATTATAGCAAATTTATGGGCTTTGTTCATAATTAAAATCTTTCTCTAGTAAACAATTTCGAGCGCACTTGAGTCTGATCAGAACTGGTTTCGAGCGCGCTTCCGTCTGACCATTAATGGCTACAAGCGCAACTGGGTCTGGCCATAAATGCTTCGAGCGTAACTGGGTCTAATCATAATCTCTTCGAGCGCACTTGAGTCTGATCATAGTCTGATTAAGGTCTGGGCAATGATCTGAATTTGAGTCTGGACCATGGTCTGAAGATGATCTGATCAGAACACCTTCAGTCTGAGAAATCTGATCAGAGACCTTTGTGCCTGGAAAGTCCGATCAGAGGTAACTTGGGTCTGGAAAGTCTGATCAGGGTCAATTTCCGTCTGGAAAGTTTGTTCAGAGATAATTTTGGTCTGGAAAGTCTGATCAGACCAAAATTTGGGTCTGGACCTCAACCTGGGAATCCAGATTTTAAATGCAGCTGAATGCACGACAAAGCGTGGGCTGAATCTCAAAATTGAATAGATTGCGCTATTTGGTTTTTAACATTGTTCGAGTGGAAGCCAGCTGTAAATTTTTTCAGCAAAGTAAAATTCCATAGCATCAGCAGTTTTGCTGTCAGATGTAATTTTGACTGATTGTTCAAATCAAAGCACACTTAACCTAAAATGAAATAGAAATTATGCGATGAAATTAAAAAATAGTTCAAACAAAAATTAAAAACAAAAATATAATATACTAGACCGTAACCCTTTCCCGACCCTATAATTTGGTTCGCACGATTACCCTTGTGTGCGACCCAAGTCGAACTGATCAGAGGTGACTTCCTTGAGTCTGGGACCTTAACCTGGGATATACACCCTCCCACGTGTGTCAGAGGTACAAAACTGTATTCTGATTTAAAAGAATCAAGGGAGATGCTCACACTTAGAACTTAGATGACCGAGAGGACTGAACAAAAACTGACGGGAGGAAAACCATCTGTGGAGAAAAGAAATAATGACTGATAAAGAGAAATGGTAATGTGGAAAAGGGAAGAGAAAATAAAATGGTACTCCACTTCATATGTGTTAGAATTCTTTGAGCTTCGCTGATAGTAAGAGTCAGTCAGTTGTTGACACTATGAGATGTTATTGTTTATGGGTGAGTTGTAATTGAGAGCGTATATATACTGATATAATGCTGCAGTACAGTGCTTTTGAGTCAATTGAATAATAGTAATTGAGTAAATAATAAGTTTGAATCGGTTCACACGTGATGGTGCGGGGAGTATTCTTTTTGAGCATGATTGGTGGTTATACGAGTGTACTCTTAGCTTTATATATTCAGTGGTAAATAGAACATCCGCCTATTTTTTTATAGTTAGAATTAGCAAACAAACTTAATTTTACTATGGTTCACATCTATCGTTCTGCTAATCTCTTATACATTCTTTTTAAAGTTCAACACACACACGCACACACACACGCATATATATATATGTATATATATATATATATATATATATATATATATATATATATATATATATATATTTATTTATATATATATATATATATATATATATATATATATATACAGAGGCGACTAGGTAATGTGCGATTGCACATAAGGTTTCGACCACGCTCATCCCAATTTTTGACATAATTGTCTACCAAATGAGGAACAGATGGAAAAACACAAAAAATTCAACTATTTTAAAAAAAAAACTGGTGTATGAACGAAAAGATGGCCTCAAAAGCAAATAACTCAGTGGAGTAAAAATGATGCATTAGATTGATGAGATATGCCAATATTAAGAAAGCGAGCGAAGACGAACGGCAAAACCTAAACAACAACAACAAACATTAATTACATCAAAAAAATTTTTGTCCGTTTTTAAAAAACAAAACTTAATAACAAAGTCAAAATAGCGTCAGATGAAACTGAAAATATACAAAATAAGTTGTAATACACCAGAAAAAATGGTTATTCACCAGTTCATAATAAAGCTTGGTAACAATTAGACAAAAAAGAACAGAAACTTTAAAGTAAGAAATTTCGCTAAATTTTATTAAAAAGACAATTAATTTCTAAATAATGAAAACCATTAGGAATCAACTAAATTATCCCATAGGTTTCATTTACCAATGCTTCATCAGAAGGGAATTAAGAACTCTTGGTATTCAATTTTTTATGCAGTTACAAAAAGAACAACAAATAGAAAACAACTAAAAATCAAATAACACTTGCCAGAAAATGCTTTGGAAGCCGTAAAAGCCATCTTTTGGCCCCCAAAATATGTTCGATTGCAACTTCATCGAACACCAATAATGTATTATGTGGCCGCTCATTATTGAAAAAAGCAAAATTTAGACTAAAAAAATGCAGAATTATGTAATATTTGTTTTTTTCGAAAAATTTTTAAACATTGGATATTGTGACACCAATTCTTTTGACACCTTCCCTTGAAATGTATTATGTGACCTCTCATTAATGAAACTAGGTAACAATTAGACCAAAAAGAAAAAGCAAGAATATGTAATACTTGTTTTTATCGAAAAAGTTTTATTTCCAAAGACATGAAATCCATTAACTAAAAAATGAAAAATTTGAATAGGTTCGTTTATTCTTCCAAAAGAAGCCCTCGAGACCTGCAATTATCCAGAACAAGTCTTACGTCAACAAAAAGAATGTCAAACATGACAAAAATCAAAAATTAATTTACTTTATTTTGTCAAAAACCCGTGTCGAACACCAGTAAAGTCATAACGAATTCTTTAAAAACATTAGATTTTGTGACACCAATCATTTTGACGCATTCTCTTGACAGAAATTTTGTCATCTTTAACTTTTAATTAACGAGACCAGGTAACAAACAGACAATAAAAGGAACAAAATTGGGAAGTTGTAATGTTTTTTTTTCTTTTTGGAAAACAATTGTTTTCAAAGTCATGAAAGCCATTATCTATCTTCTAGTATCAGAACATCGGCTCATTTACTCTTCCAGGAAAATCCAATCAAACCGGGTCATTTTAAAGGAAATTAAATACGACTAAAAAGACAAAGCAAAAACGACAGTTAAAGACAAAATTAAAAAATTCAATTAAATTCTTCGAGAAAGTATTGTCGAAGCGGTAAAGAACCACAATCTATAGCTTTAAGGATTTAAATATAATCAATTGTTTGTTATTTTAAACGCAAAAATACGATATATGAACTGACAATAACATGATAATTTGACAAAACTATAAAACATGAAAAATGGGCGAATACCTAAAAATTAAAAAAAATTGTGAAATCTAGTAGTATCAAAGCCAGAACACCATAACTTAAGGCGTAAAGCCGAAATCAAGACTAAATTTGTATTCAGCAGAAAGAAGGAGCACTCTTTGATTGCTGACCAAATTAAGATGCTGACCAAATTGCTCTTTGACCAAATTAAGAGAAAATTGAGGCAAATTTTAATAAGCCATTTTTTATTTGAAAATCAAATATTTTAAAAGTCAAAACGACCATAAGCTTTCAAGCAAACAACTTGATAAATTAACTGCGAGTTAATTAGGAGGCCAATAGGACCAATCACTAGTGAGCTTTGATTTGAAATGTTCTGTTATTTGATTAATATAAAAAAGATCGAATTTTTAAAATAAAAAACCGACTGACGACAATCCGAATTATATTTGGTTTGTAACGGTCCAAGATTGGTACAGAACTAGTCCTGCTAATGCTTATTGTCAATTAGGAATATTTAATTTCTGGATTCTCATTGATAAAGATTTTTTGTTAGTTAAAAAATCAGAAATAGATGGTGCGTTTTTGATAATCAACGAATAAAGATAGCAAAGAACGGCAAAGTTTTATTTTCAGAGCACTCTCAACAGAAGTTGAAGTGGAATTAGCCCTCTTTTCAGTCTACAAAGATTGTGTTAGTGGTGTTTGGACGTGCACTGCCTGCAAATTTAATCAGAGTGGACTAAAGAAACTTATTTCGTGCTGTTTTTGATGAAAAAGTCTGAATTTTGTGAAATATTTAGCCGGAATTTGTGACAAAAAAAAAATTCAATGAAAATAGCCGACAATATATTTTGTCTTTAAACGTAAAATCAACAGCATTTTAAATTTATTAAAATTATAAATTATATTATTAAAATTATATTATTAAAATTTATTAAATTTTATTAAATTTTTATCAAAATCGGCGAAATTTTGGTCAAAAATTCCGAAAAAAGGTGAATGAAATCAACGGAATTCACTCTATTTTCTCGAAAATTTAAACCTATATATCTGCCTGTCAAAAACGAAAATCAAAAATATCTTTTTAATTCCATATTCTACGGTGGACAAGCTTTCAGGTGATACCAGTCTCAACTATCTACGATGAATATATCGATCGGCCAAAATTGACTGAACAAAAAAAACCATTTGAGTATATAGTTCCTCCCCCCTCAAGAGGGGTCGGAACAAATATTTTATATATATATATATATATATATATATATATATATATATATATATATATATATATATACAAAAATATAAAACACATTTATAGTTAGAATTAGCAAACAAACTTAATATATATATATATATATATATATATATATATATATATATATATGTATGTATGTAAAAATATAAGACACATTTAAACGAAAGAATGAGGAGGAGGACACCAAAAAACATGGCTATGAGAGCTGTCCATCGACTTTCTTCCCTTTAACGATTATTGTTCAAAGTAGAAAGTAAAGTAAGCGAGGAAATGAACTTTTTTCTTATTACCCCCCCCAACCATCTGTCTCCCCTGTATGCATTCTAATGATAATATAAATGATTGTTTGTTCTGTGCGTTCCTCAGAATGATCCCACAATAGCGTTTGGAAACGTAAGGTATCAACATGCTGATGATTAGCTAAAAAGTGAAAAAACAAAAAAGAAAAATATATTCGACTTTTAGAGGAAAAAAGGCCTAGTAACCTTCAATACGGGAAGAATAATTAGTTGCATTTACATTGCCTTATATTGAGTGCCTTATATTATCAGCGAAACAAATTGCCGAAAATTTCTCATTTTTTGTCTAGTTTTTTTCTTTAGTCACATCTGGTAAAATGTAAAAAAGCCAAAAAAATTATCACAAAAAAGAAAGTCGTGAATAGTTTGTAAAAAGATTATTCAGGCAGTGATATAAGAAACGGGCAAAAGGAGGTGAAACAAATCACTCTGTTTGAGATATTGCGAACAATACCTAACAAAAGAGTAATTATATCAGAAAAAACAATCAACCAAATTCCGACTAATAGTTGATTTTAAGAGCTCGTTTATCAAATATTATTGAGCGATTCTGTGAATAAAACATATGATGTTGCGCAATTGATAAAAAATGTCAACTAAAAACATTTTCAAACCTCCTCTGGTTTAAATAATCGAATAACTCTTTAGAAAACAGCTAAACTTAGCACCATGATGAGGATAACACATCACATGGTACTGGAAAAAATACAAGAGTAGATATGGGCTCCCTAACCTAGGGCAGAAAAGCAACTAAAATTTGGCTTTTTGAAGCAATTGGCGTATCGCAAAAATTTTTAAAAAATAAAGCAAACAAAACCACCTATGAAAGTACCTAGTTGAGGTCTTAAATTTGAGATTCAGATAGAAAATATTAACTCCCTTCACCACGCTGGAACGATGTGAATTGTGAGTCGACAGCTTGAATTATAGCAAAATAGGAAAATTGCCGCGATTAACACAAATTGATTATTCTGATAAAATTTTACATTTTACATTTCCCTTTAAAAATTTAATTTGTCTAATTAGATAACACACACACACACACACACACACACACACACACACACACACACACACACACACAACACACACACACAAAATTACATATACACACATGTACACAAAAGTTAGGTTTTTCAGCTAAAAATTGAACAAACTAACAGGAAAAATATTTGAGCTGCCAGAGAATAAGAAACCTGCGAAACCATCAAGTTTTAAAAACTTCCCTTTCCTTGCTTTTTATTATCAACAATTTTGCTTTTTATTATCACGAATAATTAGGACAAAGAGGGTCGTAAATAGCCAGCAGAAAAAAAACAGTTATAGACAGTTATATGAAAAACCGGCGAAAGCAGGTAAAGTATATCAATCTGTTTGAGAAACTGAGAAGCATAAAATTCATCTAAAAAAATCAGAGAGAACAAGACACACAATTCACAATTCCGACTAATAGTTAATTTTTCTAATATTGATTGTTTTGTTATCAATAAAGCCAATCTAGTTCCACAATGCAGTGAGAAAAATGTCGAATAAAACTAATTTTAAAACTTCTATGGTATGAAGGTAACCAAAAACCAAATTGTGGGACTGGTTATACTTGCTTTTAAAAAACTAGTACACAAATTTTATCTTACTATGCTAAAAATTGACAAAAACAAATGAATTGGAAAATTTTTGAGTTTTCAGAGGAAAGAATGCCTGAGTAAACCTCGATACAAGAAGAAAGTTTAATCGTCTCTTCATAACTTAAACATATTATCAAACAAAACTTCCTTCAAATGTGTTTTTACCAAGCTTCAACCATTTAAGTTTCAGTTTTTTCCTGGCTTATTGAGGGTTTCTTTATGCTTCATCAGGTTTTAAAAATGTTTAAACACTCTGTAGTCAAATTCTAGTTCTCGACGACTTCCAGTTCTCAGTTAACTGATTATTAAGCCTCCAATTTTTCTCCAAAAAAATACACTTTGGTCTAAAATTGCTGGGAAAACGAAAATTTTTACAATAAAACTGTGGTTTTTTTTGTTTTAAATAGACAAATAAAAACAAACACGACAATTATCGGGGAAGCAAAAATTTAATGTCATGTGTGGTTTTTGAAACAGTTCTGTTTTGAAATTTTTTCGCAATCCTGATACACTGTTTCGTAAATGCACAATAGTAGAAACTGAAAAAATCAATTTCAATTATTCCGACTATTTACCTTATATTGTCAACGAATTTACGGTTTCTCAAACTATAATTTTTTCGCCAGTTAGATCCTCAAAAAAATTGTTGCTGGTAAAACCAACAACCTAAGAGGCACGATTGGAAAAGTCGTAAATAGCTTTTAGAAAAATTAGTTTAGGTATTTATGTAAGAACCCGGTGAAAGACGGTAAAAAATCACTCTGTTTGAGAGTTTGAGAAACATGACAGTCCTCTAATTTAATAAGAGAAAAAAATAGATCACAATTCCGTCTATTGGCTGACTATATGAAAAGTGATGGTTTTCAATCAATAAAGCCAATGAGGTTTCACTATGGGGAAAATGTCTAATGAAAGGTATTGTTTTAGCTCCTCTGTTGTCGATTAATCAGAAATACATTTAGGACACGGATCAAATCTTGCACCATTTTGAGCCACACATCAAATGATATTGAAAAAATACAATAAAACATGGGCTCTCTAAATCAGGGCAAAAAACTTAATTTCATTTTGACTTTTTGAAACAAGTGGAGATTCACCTTTTGAAAAACAAGTAAATTTTTAGTAATTTTCAAATAAATGCAAACAAATCCACTATGAGATTAGCTTGAGTTTGAGATTCAGTTAATAAAAATCGAATCCTTTCTTCACGCTGTAGAAATCTGAATTGCAAGTCGGTAATAAGGTTTATTTTAAAATAGGTAACTTACACACAATTAAGATGGATTGTTGTGAAAATTGTTGAAATTTTCAATTACACAAGCACACACACACACACACACAAAATAACACACAAAAGCATGCCAAAAAGTTGCGCATTTAGTTACAAATTGAAAAAAAAACAACAGGAACAAAATTGAGTTGATAAAGGAAAAAAAGCCTCAGTAACCTTAAATTCCAAAACAAAAACATTACCTTAATTTATGTGGTATAAATTATCAGTAAGTTTTGTTAGCTTTGTACAAGCTACTAAGCTGCTACGTAATAGAAGCGGCATGAAAAATCTCAATAAGTCTTTTAGAGAGCGGATTTAGGAAACACTGTTTGTTCATCAGCAGTGAAAAAAAATGTGTAATGTTTAAAAATATGACCGTGAAATTTGTTTCCTGGGAAAAACCTTGTATTACCTATTTGACTCTAGGAAAATAGAGACAAAACACAACAATAAAGAATTTTCAAAACTTGTACAAGTCTTTTTTGAATAAGCGGTTGTTCCGGAGCAGTTAAGTTAAACGAGTATAAATGGTACAACGGAGAATTTAAAAACCTCACATCCATTAAAATTTTCGACCATTTTTTATTCAATATAGACTGCATGCAGTCAGCATTTCTATTGAAATGGGAACTCAATAACAGCTGAGTAAATTTATCTACGTACAACAAGTGACATTGCTTGTTGAGTTAATGAGCGACGCAAATATGAAAAGAACTTCTGCAGTGATTTAAAATGTGAAAACATGTTTGAAATAAATTATCAAAAGTTTTGTCGTTACTTTTGCAAATCTCAGTAAAGCGGAAAAAACTAAGTAAACTGGAAAAGGTCAATGTTGGTTACTCTTCGGTTGACTCTGCCTGCCGATCTATTTCATGCAACTGATGAAAACTATTCAATTTTTTTTATTAGTTTTTTTTTACTTTTCAGAAATCTTCTTTAACAATTTAACTTCGAAAGAGAAATCTGACGTGATATTCTCCTGTTTCTCGGTACTATAACAATCATTTAAAAAGAACTGAACACCTGATAACAAAATCTTTGAAAAACAGTGAGAAATGTTTTGGAATTCAAGAAAATAGCTTTGATTTTGCTGTATTTTTGTCTCAACTTTTTTCTCAATTACGCTTTCATTAAGAAATTTATTCTAAATGTAGGCATTGAAAAAAAGAAGCTGATTGTTTTCCTACAACATCCCTGAAAAGACCACCAGTTTCCCGAATTGCTTGATTTTTTTTTACAAAACTTTAGCTTAATTTGAAATAAAATTAGATTAAGTTGCCTTAAGTTTTTAGTCAAAATTGTTGTTAAATTTAGTCAAAAAAACAAAAACATAAAATTTCTATATATGTTGTTAAGGGCCTTGGTTTTCTGATTGAATTTTTTGTGCGAAGCCAACTTTTCAATTAGGTCTTTTTGTATAACGAATTGCGGAATTTAATGCAAGTGAAGGAAAATGATTGTCTTTAAACTTTGGAGAGTGGCTGACGATTTTTTGAAGAGTCCTGAAGAGTGGCTCACGATTGGCTCCTGACGAGTGGCTCCTGAAGTCCTGAAGAGTGGCTCACGATTTTTTAGTACCTATTACATCGAATGAAATCAATGTTTTTAGGAATGTTCGGATTGCAATCAATTTAAAGAGGGAAGTTTTTGTCGACTCATAAACACGTAAAACGAAGACTGTGGCCGAAAGTTTATACAAAGAGTTGTTATGAGTTAGAACTCTGAGGCAGCTCTAAATTCTCACGTAATGCCATATTCTCACATTCGCACGTATCGTGGCAATTAGAGGCACTTTTGACTTTTAATCTACACCTATAGTTTCCGTTTCAAGTCTGGGTCTAAATTTCTTAAAAATTTCGCGATAAAAAAAGTCCGAAAACACCGTTGATATCGTAACACATGCACCCGATAAGACTACCTGTACCTAACGTTCATATCAGTACTGAATAAGAACATATTCAGAAAATTTGTTCACTGCTGAATCACAACGATTTCAGACCAGTATCTACTGTAATTCTGAAATTCTCTGAATGAGTGCAAAACTCACAAACAATAGTAATTTAAGTTAATCTGAATCAACGGAAACTCAAAATGAAATTTTGAATTGGCTTTGAGTTAGCTTTGAGTTGGAGCCCTGGAAAATTCTCTTTCTGGATCTGGAGATAACCCTGAAGCTCTCTGCTAGTTTTTCAACGGAATATTAAAGTTTATCGGATGATTAGTGACAAAATTTATCTTAAACGACGGCTGTAAACGACTGCTTCAAAAATGGTTTTTTGTACCACTGATTTAAAAATAATATACCACTGATATATCGTAAATGGGACCGTAGTTGGAACTGCGTTATATGGGTTTCAAGTCAATAGGAACTACAGGGCTTCAAAGCATAGCACTATTCTCAAGGTCATTCTACCATCAGAACAGAAAGGTTTGACCATGAAAATATTTTACTCGCAAACGATTTTCTTCCTCGTAGAATGAAAACAACAATCAGTCGTCATCAATTGCTAACCACTGGAACCTAACACTTCCTTAAGCAAAAGATATTAAACACATCTTCATGATTTCAATATCATTGTTTATGAATTTAAACAATTGTTCCAACAAAAAACTGAAATGAACACATCAATTTGCCATTAATGCTAAACATAAACTTCGTCTTTGTAATAATTATACAAGAAGAAATTATAAATTGAAAAAGTTGTAACCCATAACATTATGAGGAAGAAAATTGAATTTTGTTTTGATTCAAACAAAGTTTTGCATATTTTTTAAACAACAAACTCAACTTTTCCTACAATTTCTACAAATCCAGTCATGGAACCTTTCCTGCAACAATAAACTTTACATTTTTCAAGAATGTTACGACCAAAATGGTAGTGTGTGCTTTGAAACGATAAACTGGTTAACAAGAAGTTAAACCGATCTATTCTGGAAATTTTTGAAAAATTGAACAGTAACCTTTCAAAAAAAATGAGAAAGATTTCATATTTTTGTTTCAATCTGAAATCGTTTCTATCAAGTTATTCTCTTGTATCTTCTCTTTCTAACTCCGTTTCTTTCCAGTTACGTGTACATAGTTATAAAAACATTTTTCGCCGTTCCATTATCGGCCATGCGTTTCCTAAGGTAAAAATTAAAATGAATAAAAAATTTACTTGGTGATGTATTATTATGTGAATATGCTTGTGGTGTGTTGTTGTATGGTGTGAATATGTCTCTAATGTGATGCACAATCATTGCTGAATCTGGTAAGAAAACAGTGACTTTTAGTTTGGCAATCAAAGCCGAAAGAGGTTTGAAACAAAATGGTTTTAGTTTGACAAGAGTTATACAATAATTTTAATTAGGCTGATAATTGCAGGAAAATAGTTATGAACCAATCGAAATCAAGAAAAAATTTGAAGCAGAATTATACTTTGAAAAATTGACTGATCTGTGTTTATCTTAACATGGAAGAGAATCTCTACAAGTGTAAAAAGTCTATATACAGTTTCTGGATGTACAATCGTTCAGTACTCCAATGCTCTGGGTGGTCAGCCAGAAAAATTAAATAAATTTTTGAAAAATTCACAGATAATTTATGAGTTCTAGCCCTTGATTGGTCCCAGGAACCTACAATCGCCCCCAAATATGCTTGGAGCTTGGTATATAAAAGAATACTGAAGTTTATGGGGTGATTAGGGAGAAAAATTTATTTCAAAAGACGGCTGTTGCGGCTGCTAATTTTTTAAAAACTTTTTATACCATTGGTTTAAAAATCAGCTCATTATATTGTAAAAGCGACCTTAGTCGAATGTGAAATATGATTTTCAAGTCAAGAAGAACTATGGGGCTTCAAAGCGCAGCACTCTTCTCAAGGTCATCCTATTATCAGAGCAGAAAGCTGCGACCATGAATATAGTTTCCTCGCAAACGATTTTCTCTCTCGTAGCATAAAAACAAAAACCATTCGTCATAAAATGTTGATCACTGGAACCTTACATTTTTTATACAAAAGATAATAAACATCTTCGTGATTTCATTATCATTGTCTATGAGTTTAACCATTGATTCCACAAACAAAAATGAAAAAAGACAAGAGTTTGACATTAAAGCTCAGCTTAAGCGAAGCACAGTTTTTTCACATAGTTCAGTTCAACTGATTTTTTCAATTCGTTAACTGCACAATTTTATTTTTTTTGAGAAAACAATAGATTCTTTTGAATAATTAATCTACAGCGTGTATAACAGGGGACCCAATATAGTGCCCACGAGAACACGTCTTGCTAATTTTAACCAATCATAAAAAAAACTTTTTTGCTAATGGACTTTTGTAATGACCAGAGAGAGAAAGAGAGAGAGAGAGAGAGAGAGAGAGGAGAGAGAGAGAGAGAGAGCGAGAGAGAGAGAGAGAGAGAGAGAGAGAGAGAGGAGAACGAGAGATAGAGTAGAAGAGAGAGATAGAGGGAGAGGGAGAGAGAGAGGAGAGAGAGAGAGAGAGAAAGAAAGAGAGAAAAAGAGATAGAGGAGAGAGAGAGAGAGAGAGAGAGAGAGAGAGAGAGAAAGAGAGATAGAGTAGAAGAGAGAGAACGAGAGATAGAGCAGAAGAGAGAGATAGAGGGAGAGAGAGATAGAGAGAGGGAGAGAGAGAGAGAGAGAGAAGAGAGAGAGAAAGAGAGAGAAAAAGAGATAGAGGAGAGAGAGAGATAGAGAGAGAGAGAGAGAGAAAGAGAGATGGAGTAGAAGAGAAAGATAGAGAGAGAGAGAGAGAAAGAGAGAAAAAGAGATAGATGAGAGAGAGAGAGAAAAGAGAGATAGAGTAGAAGAGAGAGATAGAGGGAGAGGGAGAGAGAGAGAGAGAGAGAGAAAGAAAGAGAGAAAAAGAGATAGAGGAGAGAGAGAGAGAAAGAGAGATAG
>NC_134482.1:43842516-43998754 GCF_964194025.1 Convolutriloba macropyga | reverse complement strand
GATTTTTTAAAATTTTGTCCTCACTCAGAGCCAATTTGATGTGAGAAATCTTGCAAGATTCTTTGAAAAAATTCTTGCAAGATAACCATATGCCTTGCAAAAATCTTGCAAGATAATCATTCGCCTTGCAAGAATCTTGCAAGATAACCATCCGGTCTTGACTAGGGAAGTCAACTATTGTATACTGGGGTGTTACTCTGGTGTCTTAGAGCTCACATTTTCAATGTTAGGAAGTCCAACAGATCAATTCTTCAACAGTGAACTACATCAGATGATAAACTCTGTGCTAAGCATGGTTTGTGCTTGTCATGCAATTTCTGTAGCCATGAATTATGCGAAATAAATTTGGAAGATATTCATACAATCAATGGGCTGGACCCTGACAAATATATTGAAATTGACTCAAGTTGTTATTTGAAAGAAATGCTTATTGACACAAAGCCAGTATGCGAACAAAATGGAGTGGAGAAAAGGGATCTGTTTCTTTTTCAGAGTAATTTTTTGAGTTTCTTTTTTCTTTCTTAGGCGAGTGTGATCAAAATAATGAGAGTTTTTTCGTTCCAATTATGGTGTGTCTAGCATGAAAAAAAATATTATATTTGATATTATATTGACTTGATACTATATTTAATATATGCGCCCGCCTTGTACAAGTTTAAAATTGCTCATTTTCTGCGGGGGAACAATTGAAACAGTTCCAAAAAAGTATTAAAAATGACATCAATCGTGGATTGTGTGCAAATAATTTGAAACGACGCGATTCCACGCGGTTGCCCCAGGTGAACAAAATTGAAATTGACAATGAGGCAGTATGCAAATTGATTACTATCGAGGAATGTTCACCACCAGCACTAAAACCCGGAGGAATATCTTGTGATGAAGAAACACGTGAAAGCACTGTTCTCGAGTGGTAAAAAAATAAACCACTCCGGACAGACATGGGAAAGAGCAAAAACTCGCTGTGAATTGATGGATGCGAAACTCATAACCCATTTTAACGCGACAAACGAACATCTGGCTATGAATGGAAGAAAATTGAAGAGACGATTTTGGGTTGGAGTGACAGACGCCCTCAATGAAGATTATAATTTTTCTGATCCAAAACTTTTTTAGCTAGATTGGATCTGTGCGTTTAAAGGCTGGTAAAATTCAAAAGACCTAAAGAAACATTAGTCACTAAGAAAATCTGCCATTGTACTTTTCTTTATATGAGCAAGAGAAAATCGTAGGCTAACTGCAACTGTTTTCAGCCCATTGACCATGACAGAAGTTTGGAGCCCTTCACTAGTTCTTTTTGATAATGCGAGATAATAAAAACTATTATCCATTTTTCTGTTCCGACTCCTCTTGAGGGGCGAGGAACTATATACTCAAATGGGTTTTTTTGTTCGACAATTTGACCGGTTTGACAATTTTATTTGACAATTTTGACCGGTCGAAATATTCATCGTACAGAGTTGTGAGTGGTATCATTAAGAAGCTCGTCCAGCTTAGAATAAGGAACTAAATTTTTTTTTTGAATTCCGTTTTCTTGAGCGAGTTATCCTGGTTTAAGTTTTTGTGAATGTTAGACCAATTTGTCTTACTTTTATTCACATTTTCCGGACTTTTTGCATGAAATTTTGTCAACTTTGCTAAAATATGTAACAATTGTTAACAACAGTACTGTTGATTTTATTTGAAAAGACAAAAAAGTATTGTTCATTTATTTTTATTTAATTTTTTATCTTAATTTTTACTTTTAATTAAATTTTTACTTTGTCTAAATATTTTAATATTCAGCCTTTTTTTATCAAAAATTGCCCAAAATAAGCTTCTTTAGTTCACTTTGTAATTAAATTAACTGGAATTACTGACCCAAAAACACCTAACACAACATTTTTAAATTACAAAGGGAAATAGGGTTACATCCACATCCGTTGAGAGTAGGAATTAAAATTGTGCAATTTTTTCTAACTTTACACAATGGTTATCGAAAACGCAGCATTTGACCTTTTAACAAATAAATTATCTAGATCTAGAACATCTGAATCAACTGAGTGTTCTCAATGGAGGAACAGCAACAGCAAGGCTGGTTTTGGTCCAAGCTTGCACTGTTGCAATCAAAAAATAATTCGGACTGTTGCAGTCGGTCTTTTTATTTTAAAGAAAAAAAATCAATTTTTCCTATTTTAATTAAAGAAACTCAAATCAAAGTTCACTGCTGATATGTCTAATTGTATTTCTCAACAGTTCAAAATTAATGTAACTAGTTTCTTCACCCGAAAAATTTTGGTCGTTTTGACATTTTAAAAATTTGATTGTTTGAATAAACAATGGCTTATTGAACTTTGCCACTAATTTTCACGTTATTTGATCAAATTGTAGCTTAGGGTCAGCAACGCAAAAATGCTTCTTCATGCTCTTTTTTCTGCTAATTTTAAAGTTAATCTCTTCTGTTGTTTTACTTGTTAAGTTATTGTTTTTCTGGCTTTGATACTACTAGGTTTCACTTTTTTTATTATTTTTAGGCGTTGGCCCTTTTTCACGTTTTTTCTCTCGTTTTATCACGTTATCTTACCAGTGACAGTTCACATATTACATTTTAGGCGTTCAGGATCAGGAATCATAGAGCATATAAAAGTCTTTAGAGGCATAGGTTATGGTTTAAAGGTGTTCGATAACCCTTTCTCGATTTCATTTGGTGTGGACCATCGTTTTCACTTTGTCATTTTGATCGTACGAAATTTTCGCGATAATAGCAGTTCTCATTGGGTTTTTATGGAGGAATAATACAGCTCATATTTTGATTTGAAATGATAGCTGATGGCTTTCATGACTTTGAAAACAATCGTTTTCAAGAGGAAAAAATCACTTTCATTTCGCTTTTTGTTTTTTTGTCTACTTTTTACCTGGTCTTGTTAAATACAGGTCTCATATGACAAAACTGTTGTCAGGGGAAGATGCAATTGTACAAAATCTAATGTCTTCAAAAAATTGGTCTTAAAATTACGGGCTGCAACACTGGTTTTCGCAAAAAAAACTAATTTTTGATTTTGTCTTTATTTGACGTTCTATTGGTAGACGTAGGCAATATTCAGAAAAAACAGGAATACGTTTTCAAGCGCTTCCATTGGAGGAATAAACGTACCTATTTAATTTATTCATTTTCTAGCTAATGGCTTTCATGACTTTGAAAACAATTGTTTTCAAAAAATACAAAAGTTTTTCTTAATTTTTACTCTTTTTCCATTTTTTCTCGACTTTTTTATCCCGTCATACTAATGAGAGTTCTTCTACCATATTATGGGGTTTAGCGAGGGAGGCGCAATCAAATTTTTTGAGGGGCGAAATAAGGTTTTATTGCTTCGACAGCTTCTTATCGCAAGTTTTAATTGAATTTTGGTTGTTGTCTCTATTTGTTGTTCATTTTGTAACCGCATAAAAACCCTCATATAGAAGCATTAGAGGCATATGTTATTATAAAACATTTGGATTTCTTCAGTTTGTATCTAATGGTGTTCATTATTTTTGAAAATGAATGTTTTTAAAAAATTATTAACGAAATTTCTTAAAATTGTTGAATTTGTCCTTTTGTTTAATTGTTACCGAGCCTTATTATGCACTGGTTCCATATCTTTTCAAATAAATACAAGTTATTTTGTTTAGTTTCAGTTTTATCTGACGCTATGTTGTCTTTATTATTAAATTTTCTTAATGGACATAAAGTTTTTGATGTAATTAAAATTTGTTGTTGTTGTATGGTTTTGTTTTTCGTCTGGCCTCGCTTTCTGAAAAATGGCAGAAGGCATTAATCTATTGCAGCGTTTTTACTCCACTGGATTATTTGCGATGGAGGCGATCCTTTTGTCCATACACAAATTTTTTGAAAGAACTTTTAGTTTTTGGGTTGTTTTATCTGTTCCTCATTTGATACACAATTATACCAAAAACGTGAAGAGCGGGGTCGGAACTTTATGTGCGAACGCACATTACCGAACCTTCTTGTTTCATTAGAGAGTAATCAGAAATTGCGAAGTACGAAGAAGTATTTACATTGACTACGATATGAGGAAAAGTCAACAAACAACGTTTATGTATAATTTATTGGGGCGAAACAACACATCAATGAAACGGTTTTCGTTCGACTGGTGATTTGATTATGGTGTGGTGCATTTCTTTTGAACAAAAATTCAGATTTTGTTTCGTACAAATCTTCAGCATAAGTTTTTGGTTCGAGCGACTATGTCTCAGTAATGTCGAGCGATTTGTTTTAGAATTTTATTCCTGAAATTTCTGTTCAACCTTTCAATTTAATTGGAATTTAGAAGCGGTATCCTACCCTAGCTCGGTTGTTCAGTCACATCAGGCCGATAGATATAGTTTAGATAGAAATTTATGGTTGATATTAATAGAAAGCACTTGAATGACTGAATTGATGCTTGACAAAACATTTTCAATGTATTAATTTCTGAAACAAAAACGATGCTGAAATTTTTCATAATTAGGCATTTCAGGCAGTGAGGTCTGTATTTTCTTCAATCAGTTGACTCTCCCAGCTAAGAATGCCTTCTCAATATACTTTTGAATTTTCATATATATTTTAATACTTATTCCAAATTTAAGGCACAAATGATTTTACCTCTCGAAATCTAAAAACTAAACAAAGAAATTCCACATATTGTTTGCTTTTCTTCCATTAAGACTAATATCACAGCAAAACCGAAGCTCAACCAATTTGGTCTCAGACCGGGCGAGTGTCACCGCCATTCAACGCAAAATTATGTAAGATAAGCGGTGAATGCGGAAATTTTTGTAAGATAAGCGGTGAATGCGGTGAAATTACATAAATCAGGCGGCGAATGCGGTGAAAAAACCTTTATCGCCTGGAAGCGGTGAAATTACGTAAATTCACCGTTTCGAAAAAAGTGTCCAAATTATGTAAGATAAGCGGTGAATGAGGTGAAATTACATAAATTCACCGCTCAACTTAGTGGTGAACATACATAAATTCACCGCTTAGAAAAAAAAATGTGTGAAATCAGCAAAGAATGCGGTGAAATTAATGGGGAGTAGTGGAGGAATTGTTAGATTTCCCCTCCCATTAAAACTACCCCTTAATCTCATATCTTTTTGACACTTTTTTCTAAGCGGTGAATATATGTAATTTCATCACTGGAGTAAGCGGTGATCTTACAAAAAATCACCACATTTCACCGCTAAAATAAGTAATTTCACCGCTAAAAATTGCAAATCTTACAAAAAGTCACCGCGCATGTTTTACAGAAAGTAGAGTGAACTTGATGTATATTGAATACAAAAATACTAAAATAAGTGAGAAATGGCGCAGTGGAAGAAGAAGTGGATGACATGCAGGAGGTGAGAGCTTCAAATCCTTGTAAGGGCGGTAAAATTGCATATTTTAGCGGTGAAATGTGTTGAATTTTGTAAGATCACCGATTACTCTACACCGCATTTCAACTCAAAATTATGTAAGATAAGCGTTGAATGCGGAAATTTTTGCAAGATAAACGGTGAATGCGGTGAAATTACATAAATCAGGCAGCGAATGCGGTGAAAAAATCTTTATCGCCTGTTAGCGGTGAAATTACATAATTTCACCGCTGAATTAAGCGGTAAAATTACGTAAATTCACCGCTTAGAAAAATCTGTCCAAATGATGTAAGATAAGCGGTATATGCGGTGAAATTACACAAATTCACCGCTCAAATTAGTGGTGAACTTACATAAATTCACCGCTTAGAAAAAAAATTGTGTGAAATCAGCAAAGAATACGGTGAAATTAATGGGAGTAAGGGAGGAATTGTTAGATTTCCCCTCCCATTAAAACTACCCCTTAATCTCATATCTTTTTGACACTTTTTTCTAAGCGGTGAATATATGTAATTTCATCACTGGAGTAAGCGGTGATCTTACAAAAAAATCACCACATTTCACCGCTAAAACATTTAGTTTTGGCGCTAAAAATCGCAAATCTTACAAAAAGTCACCGCGCATGTTTTACAGAAAGTAGAGTGAACTTGAGAACTTGATTTATATTCAATACAAAAATACTAAAATAAGTGAGAAATGGCGCAGTGGAAGAAGAAGTGAATGACATGCAGGAGGTGAGAGCTTCGAATCCTTGTAAGGGCGGTAAAATTGCATATTTAAGCGGTGAAATGTGTTGAATTTTGTAAGATCACCGCATACTCTACACCACATTTCAACTCAAAATTATGTAAGATAAGCGTTGAATGCGGAAATTTTTGTAAGATAAACGCTGAATGCGGTGAAATTACATAAATCAGGCAGCGAATGCTGTGAAAAAACCTTTATCGCATGTTAGCAGTGAAATTACATAATTTCACCGCTGAATTAAGCGGTAAAATTACGTAAATTCACCGCTTAGAAAAATGTGTCCAAATAATGTAAGATAAGCGGTATATGCGGTGAAATTACACAAATTCACTGCTCAACTTAGTGGTGAACTTACATAAATTCACCGCGTAGAAAAAAAATTGTGTGAAATCAGCAAAGAATGCGGTGAAATTAATGGGGAGTAAGGGAGGAATTGTTAGATTTCCCCTCCCATTAAAACTACCCCTTCATCTCATATCGTTTTGACACTTTTTTCTAAGCGGTGAGTATATGTAATTTCATCACTAGAGTAAGCGGTGATCTTACAAAAAATCACCACATTTCACCGGTAAAACCTGTAATTTCACCGCTAAAAATCGCAAATCTTACAACAATTCACCTGCATGTTTTACGGAAAGTACAGTGAACTTGATTTATATTCATCACAAAAATACTAAAATAAGGGAGAGATGGCGCAGTGGAAGAAGAAGTGGATAACATGCAGGAGGTGAGAGCTTCGGATCCTTGTAAAGGCGTTGAAATTACACATTTTAGCGGTGAATTGTGGTGAATTTTTGTAATATCACCGCTTACACATTTTCACCGCATTCACCGCATTTCAACGCAAAATTATGTACAAAATTTGCTGTGAAAATACTAACTTTTCACAGCTTTTCTTACATATTTTTCCAATTTTTTCTCGACCCGGGAGCCGGTGAATACTTATGGTCAGCAGAAGCCATAAAACGGTGTATGGTTTTGAGAAAAACAATTCACATCTTTCGCCCTAATGTAAACTTCACAAAAACACTGTTTTATCTTGAAATTGATAAACTCTGTTCACCAAAAAAATAATAAAAATTTTTTTAGAAGAAAAAGAGCTCGTTAACAGTTCCCTAATTTCCCTCTTTCGATTGTATGTTCTCTATCTCTAGCTATTTTCAAATAAATACGGGTTTTTATTAGAAAATAAGCTTTCAAATAAGAAGCTTTTATTTCAAATAAGAAAAAAATGATGGTCATTGTTTTTTAAAAAGTTTTCCTGTTTTTTCTTTTATACCGTTTTCAAAAAAATGAGACAACTTAGAGCTAATGTGTATTGGTTAGTCAATCATTTAAAATTGATGCAGAATAGAAAAATAATGAATTCTAAAAATAGAAAAAAGTTTTTGAACCTGATTTTGAAAAACTATTCAATTTTCCGTTTGAGTAAAAATTTTTTCGCTCAGATGATTCATCAAAACTTTATTACGCGCATTATATGACGGATACGTAGCAGATATTATGAAGCGGAATAGCCAAAGTGACGCTCCTGACGTCATTGTAATGAAACAGAACAAGAAAGATACAAATTGTCCGCATTTTTTAAAAGTGGATTTAAGCGTTCCGAACAGGACCACAACAATTAAAACAAATGTTGGGAATTAACATCTATTGAACTCAACGCTGTTAGCAATGAGCATAGAATCTAAGGAACTGTGATACCCTAGTAGTCAAGCACTTCAAGACCGGGCTTCATCAGTTGCTCACATTTCATATGAGTTGAATCTTTTGAACTCGAAAGATGTCTAGATAATTAGTGAGAATTGCACATTTTTAGGTACAAATTTTAACTGTTATTCTTTGGAGTCTGTATATAAAGTCAGTGATAGATCAAGAATGGATTTGACCTCATCGAAGAAAATGAGGTAAAGTTAAGGCGAAATTTAAAAAAAGATTAGCGAAAAAAACAGGAAGCAATACTTGAGTCAAATTAGTACCGACTATACCGCCAAAGAAATCAATTATGCTGTTTGCTTCATAATTGTTATTGCCAAACTCAAAACATAGAAAAAATGAATAAAATAAAGAGCAATTTTCATGAAAAAACGTCAAAAATCTTTAAAAAATTTTTTATAAGTTGCTCCTCTTACTCAATTATTCTTTGCGTACAGTGAGATAACGTACTTCTAAGCTATAAATTTCAACAAATTAAGGAAAATAGTAAAAACGGTGCATACCGAGAAAAAGCAGGAAACAAATAGGAAAAAGAATAAGGGCAACAGGTTCAAAATGAGTGGGTTGCAGTAATTCTGTGGTTGCAGATGTTCTCCAGAGACCCTTAAACAGTGACTTACTAATCCAGTGAATTACTAAGCAAAAACAACAAGTATAAGAAAGAAGTAAAAGAAGAGTATTGCTTGTTGAATTAAAAACAAGCCCATAGTAGGTCCAATAGACTCAAGATTAGCACAGAGCCAAGAAAACTTGCGTTGACAGGCAGCAATTGAGACACAAAACCAGTAACGTATATCTCGAAAGACCATAAGTGTAGACACGTAAGCAAAAAGTCAAAGAACAGGCAAAAATAAAGAGATATTTTGGCCTAATTTATTGTTTTTGATATGAAGGAAACGTATGAAAGTTGAATAGATGAAACATTAGCCCAACTTTTTCTCAACAAATATCACCTAAAACTAGCAAGCTTCTCAGGTATCGGAATAACTTCAAATTGGAGCAAAATGCAAACAAAGAAAACAATTGTTAAAAAGCAAAATATCGTAAAAGCTGAAATTGATCATTATTTCTCCTTATCGGACAAGTTTCAAACAAGTGAAAAAAAATGTTGCAAAGAATAGTGTCAGAACAAGGAAACAAGAAATTTTTTTGAAAATGCAACATGTGAGAATAAAATTTTTTCTCACTTTGCAAAAAAAACTTTCAAACGTTCGAATTTCTTTGGCACTATAATCAAAGTATTGCATGGACAAAAAGAACTTCTCTTTCTGTCTTCATATAAATTTCAACACTAAAACCAATCTATTGACCCAAACAATGAAATCAATTGTTGTCATCAGCTAGTCGAAATCCTAGCAATTTAGTTGTCTGAAGCCAAAAAGTAAAAATATAATTTGGGAAGTCGGGTCTCACTAGCCAATAGGCAATAAACCCAAGTGAAATTTGGGAAACAAATTTCTCTCTCACACTTTACGGTCTTCAATTTTTCAATATCAGTTTTAAAGAAAACTGAAACATAACGCTATGCATTTTCATTATAAGCTAGCAGGTTTTTCTCACTCTACTAGTGTGCATTAAATTTAAAGATGCCTTTGAAATATGCCCGGTTTCCCTTTTTATATTTTTTCTTTTCTTTTCTGGAGAATTTGTACCCCAGATTTCATTCTCAGAAAAATCAGGGCGTTCCTTTTCTTTAATTTTGTGACCATATATTGACCCCGGTTTAATATTTTTCATACATCTGACGAATTTTTTAGTTACATATAACGAAGTGAAATGTGTTCCAAACTCAAAACATAGAAAAAATGAATAAAATAAAGAGCAATTTTCATGAAAAAACGTCAAAAATCTTTAAAAAATTTTAAATAGGTTGCTCCTCTTACTCAAATATTCTTTGCGTACAGTGAGATAACGTACTTCTAAGCTATAAATTTCAACAAATAAAGGAAAATAGTAAAAACGGTGCATACCGAGAAAAAGCAGGAAACAAAAAGGAAAAAGAATTAGGGCAACAGGTTCAAAATGAGTGGGTTGCAGTAGTTCTGTGGTTGCAGTTATTCTCCAGAGACCCTTAAACAGTGACTTACTAATCCAATGAATTACTAAGCAAAAACAACAAGTATAAGAAAGAAGTAAAAGAAGAGTATTGCTTGTTGAATTAAAAACAAGCCCATAGTAGGTCCAATAGACTCAAGATTAGCACAGAGCCAAGAAAACTTGCGTTGACAGGCAGCAATTGAGACACAAAACCAGTAACGTATATCTCAAAAGACCATAAGTGTAGACACGTAAGCAAAAAGTCAAAGAACAGGCAAAAATAAAGAGATATTTTGGCCTAATTTATTGTTTTTGATATGAAGGAAACGTATGAAAGTTGAATAGATGAAACATTAGCCCAACTTTTTCTCAACAAATATCACCTAAAACTAGCAAGCTTCTCAGGTATCGGAATAACTTCAAATTGGAGCAAAATGCAAACAAAGAAAACAATTGTTAAAAAGCAAAATATCGTAAAAGCTGAAATTGATCATTATTTCTCCTTATCGGACAAGTTTCAAACAAGTGAAAAAAAATGTTGCAAAGAATAGTGTCAGAACAAGGAAACAAGAAATTTTTTTGAAAATGCAACATGTGAGAATAAAATTTTTTCTCACTTTGCAAAAAAAACTTTCAAACGTTCGAATTTCTTTGGCACTATAATCAAAGTATTGCATGGACAAAAAGAACTTCTCTTTCTGTCTTCATATAAATTTCAACACTAAAACCAATCTATTGACCCAAACAATGAAATCAATTGTTGTCATCAGCTAGTCGAAATCCTAGCAATTTAGTTGTCTGAAGTCGAAAAGTAAAAATATAATTTGGGAAGTCGGGTCTCACTAGCCAATAGGCAATAAACCCAAGTGAAATTTGGGAAACAAATTTCTCCATCACACTTTACAGTCTTCAATTTTTTAATATCAGTTTTAAAGAAAACTGAAAAATAACGCTATGCATTTTCATTATAAGCTAGCAGGTTTTTCTCACTCTACTAGTGTGCATTAAATTTAAAGATGCCTTTGAAATATGCCCGGTTTCCTTTTTATATTTTTTCTTTTCTTTTCTGGAGAATTTGGACCCCAGATTTCATTCTCAGAAAAATCAGGGCGTTCCTTTTCTTTAATTTTGTGACCATATATTGACCCCGTTTTAATATATTTCATACATCTGACGAATTTTTTAGTTACATATATCGAAGTGAAATGTGTTCCATGGCTTAGTTGTTTAGTTGTTTCAAAACTTCAAAAAGAGAGGCGATTTGAGAGTACTTTGGTCCCAAGCCAACCAATAGAAACCTTTATGTTTAAGGGTGTGAGGGTAGTAGTAGTAGTAGTAGTAGTAGTAGTAGTAGTAGTAGTAGTAGTAGTAGTAGTAGTAGTAGTAGTAGTAGTAGTAGTAGTAGTAGTAGTAGTAGTAGTAGTTGTAGTAGTGTAGTAGTAGTAGTAGTAGTAGTAGTAGTAGTAGTAGTAGTAGTAGTAGTAGTAGTAGTAGTAGTAGTAGTAGTAGTAGTAGTAGTAGTAGTAGTAGTAGTAGTAGTAGTAGTAGTAGTAGTAGTAGTAGTAGTAGTAGTAGTAGTAGTAGTAGTAGTAGTAGTAGTAGTAGTAGTAGTAATAGTAGTAGTAGTAGTAGTAGTAGTAGTAGTAGTAGTAGCAGTAGTAGTAGTAGTAGTAGTAGTAGTAGTAGTAGTAGTAGTAGCAGTAGTAGTAGTAGTAGTAGTAGTAGTAGTAGTAGTAGTAGTAGTAGTAGTAGTAGTAGTAATAGTAGTAGTAGTAGTAGTAGTAGTAGTAGTAGTAGTAGTAGTAGTAGTAGTAGTAGTAGTAGTAGTATTCGTAGTAGTAGTAGTAGTAGTAGTAGTAGTAGTAGTAGTAGTAGTAGTAGTAGTAGTAGTAGTAGTAGTAGTAGTAGTAGTAGTAGTAGTAGTAGTAGTAGTAGTAGTAGTAGTTGTAGTAGTAGTAGTAGTAGTAGTAGTAGTAGTAGTAGTAGTAGTAGTAGTAGTAGTAGTAGTAGTAGTAGTAGTAGTAGTAGTTTAACCCACCTTACCAACAGATGCGAAGGAAGATGTTAGATCATATCTTATTCGGTTCGAGGCACAGGAGTTGTTTGCACAACGTTAGGACAAGGAGGGGAAAGATCACTCTCACCGATCACGAAATGGTCATTGCCGAAGTGCGATTCAAAGTAGTGGCATAGAAGCCACGCAGTCAGCCGAAAGTCTGCTCTACCAAGTTGCGCGATGAAGTCACGCGTGAAGCTTTCTGCGCAGAAGTGAAACGCTATCTTGATGAGAGCGATATTGTTGAAGGCGTAGAACAATCTTGGGCAAATTTTCGAACGGCTCTTAATGCAGCGGCAACACAACTACTCATCCCCGAAAAGCGTGTGCACAAACCCTGGATTACAGTTGAAACGCTGGCTTTGATTAGGAAAAGGGCCGAGTTACAGTTGAGGAAGCATAGTAGCGCGGAGGCGCTGCTAGTGTTCTCTAACTGCTGCAAAGAAGTACGAAAAGCGTTAAGATCTGACAAAAGACAGTGGCTGAAAGACAAAGGTGAAACAATACAAGATCACTCAGACAAAGGTGACCTAAAAGAAGTGTTTGGGGAGTCAAAACAGTTATGCCGGAAGTGGAGTCCTCATATAAGTAAACTAGTTTCAACCACAGGCGAGCCTCTGAAAACAAAAGAAGAAAGGTTGGAACGTTGGACCGAGCACTTTAAGCATCTTATAAATCCAACCACGACAAGCGGCAATTCTGTATTGAGCATAGTGGAAGCATCCGAGAGTCTTGAAATAGACCTAGGTCCAATTCGGTTTGATGAGGTTCTAAATGCCGTGCGTAAACTGAAAAACGGTAAAGCAAGTGGACCAGACGATATTTCTGCCGAAATGCTAAAGTCGCATATTGGAATCGCTGAATGGCTTTGGGACATTGTCAACAAGTGCTGGACTGAAGAAAATCTTCCACAAGACTGGAAGTTAGCAGAAATTGTCCCACTTAACAAAAGCAAAGGAAAAAGATCTGAGTGTGGGAACTATCGCGGAATTTCACTGCTCTCGGTACCTGGAAAAGTTTTTGCGTCAATCATCCTGAATAGATGCAAAGATGCACTTGATCAAGTGCTCAGAGAAGAACAATGCGGATTCCGAAAAAGCAGGGGCTGCACTGACCAATTGTTTGCGTTGAGGCAAATACTAGAGAAATGCATGGCCTTCCAATTGGACGTCAGTTTTTGTTTCATTGACTTCCGCGCTGCATTCGATTCGGTGGACCGCGAGATGATGTACAAGATAATGAAACATTACGGGCTCCCACAAAAAGTTGTGAATGTCATCCGCAACAGTTACGAAGGCTTCAAGTGCTGCGTCAAGACAGAGGGCGAGAAGGGCCAGATGTTCGACGTGAAAACCGGTGTTCGCCAGGGTGATGTATGGTCGCCTATTCTCTTTGGCCTTGTGATAAACTATGTGTTGGCTAATTCAGTTCAAGGAGGAATCGACATTGGACGCTGTGTTGCTGATCTTGACTTCGCCGATGATGTTGCCCTATTGGGCGTCTCTGATTCCGAAGTTCAAGCAAATCTACATAGAATTGAATCTTTAGCCGAGGCTGTTGGCCTAATGATCAATGTTGGGAAGACAAAGAATATGGGTGTTAAATGCAAAAAACCCGCTGCCAGTGTACCCATTGCTCAAAGGAACGTGGAAGTTCTTACAGGAAACCGCAAAGGCTGTTTTGGGACTCTCATTGAGGCCGAAAACCAATCCCGACTACTCATTGGCAGAGAGGTGCTGGTGGGCAAGAAGAAGAATGCGGGCTGGTTCGAGACACTAGCTGGTGAGAAACTGAGACTGAAGAGTTCAGCGGAGGCTGAGCTTGTGACAGTTAGCAGCGACGAGAGGTCAGTGGTTGCTGATCTAGTGTCTACGGCGAATAAAAGATCATCTGCGGTCTCTGATGACGATAGTTGTCTATGTTCAGGTTGTAAACGTCGCTTCGACACTGCAAGAGGCTGCAAAGTGCATGAAGCCAGATTCTGCAAGTCTAAGAATTCGAAGAGGGTCAAAGACAACGCGTCAAAGTTTGTTGGGCTAGAGAAGTGCACTAGGAAATTCGCAACTGTGAAAGGCCGACGAATTCACGAGTCACGATACTGCGGCCTAGAAAAGGCTGGAAGATCTCGCATTTTCTCCTGCAATGTCCACGATCGAGATGGAGTGGAGTTCGAAAATGTAGAAGCTTTCAAGTATCTCGGTTCTTTCGCGAGCTTGCAACATGGTGACCTAAAGGAAATCAGTGTCAAGCTGACGGAAGGGAGACAGCGATTTGCGAGCTTTCAGAAGCTTTGGAAGAGCAAACAACTTAGTATTCCCCTCAAATGCAAGTTATACAGAGCTCTCGTGTTATCAGTGGTCTTATATAGCTCTGAAACGTGGACCATGAATAAATCAACGCAACGGAAACTTGAGAGCTTTCACACCAGTTGTCTGCGAAGGATACTATGTTTTTCATATCTGAAGAGGGTGACAAATGAAGAAGTACTGGCTAGATCACGTATGTCGACACTTTCTGCAATGATCATGATTAAACGATTGAAATGGTTTGGCCATATCCTGAGGATGAATGACGATCGTCTAGCGCTCCAAGCCTTCACCTGGGAGCCGACAGAAAAATATCGATATGGTAAACGAGCTCCAGGGGGTCAACGCAAGACGTGGATGGATCAACTTGAAGAAGATTGCTCAAGGACCAACATGAGCTACATCACCTTACGACAGAAAGCGAAAAGAGAGTCTAAATTCCGCTTCAACAGTTTTGTCGAACAGCTTTTCCTGCAATAAATAAACCCAGATAAGCTCAAACTTATATGCAATCTTTTAACTTGTTTGTACTTATTGTCATTGTTCCTTTATTTCTTCATGGAATTTAAGTGTTCAAACAGTAGTAGTATTAGTAGTAGTAGTAGTAGTAGTAGTAGTAGTAGTAGTAGTAGTAGTAGTAGTAGTAGTAGTAGTAGTAGTAGTAGTAGTAGTAGTAGTAGTAGTAGTAGTAGTAGTAGTAGTAGTAGTAGTAGTAGTAGTAGTAGTAGTAGTAGTAGTAGTAGTAGTAGTAGTAGTAGTAGTAGTAGTAGTAGTAGTAGTAGTAGTAGTAGTAGTAGTAGTAGTAGTAGTAGTAGTAGTAGTAGTAGTAGTAGTAGTAGTAGTAGTAGTAGTAGTAGTAGTAGTAGTAGTAGTAGTAGTAGTAGTAGTAGTAGTAGTAGTAGTAGTAGTAGTTGGGGACAAAATCCAACCTCACCTCCACGTGTTGTCCCCTGTGGGTAGGTCATGTGCTGCGGCTCTCCGCTCACATGGTCGAGCTAACGAGGCACTGGTCTTCTAGTTTGTGGCGCAACTAGTCGTATCTCAGCCTTCAAACACCAAAGCAATGAGTACATTCAACCATGGCCCCGAGTCCCGGGTAAGGGGTGCTAAGAATCTCCCGAGGAACCAACTCAGAATTGCAACTTTAAACGTCAGAACACTGACCCAAGCCGGATCTTTAGAGGCTTTGAAAATGGATCTGGCGAAATACAAGTTGGATATTCTGGGAGTGCAGGAGACGAGATTGCAGGAGCAAGAAATTGATCTCGGAGACCACAAGCTCTACCTGTCTGACTCGTGGTTGTCTGGTGTAAAGTCGAGACAAGGAGGAGTGGGCGTTGCTGTAAAGAAGTCATTGATAAACAGCATCGTGGAACAAGTGGCTCTAAGTGAACGTATTTGCTACGTCAAGTTCGCGGCTTGGAGGAGAGCCAATCTAGCTGTTGTTGTCTGCTACGCACCTACGAATGAAGCTAGTCTCCAAGAGAAGGATTTGTTTTGGAGTCAACTTTCAGACCTAGTTTCCAGCTTCAAACATAGGGAGCGTATTTGTGTCATCGGTGACCTCAATGCAGAGCTTGGACACCAGTTGAATGACACCATGAGCTGCAGAGGCCCGTTTGGAATGGGTGAAGAAAATGAAAACTCGGAAAAGTTGTTATCATTTTGCACTTCACATAAATTGCTCGTAGGTGGTACATGGTTCCAGCATCGACAAGTGCATCGGTACACCTACAACCCTCCCGATCCGAGTTGTCGAAAAAAGATGCTGGATCACATTCTGTTTGCAGAGAGATACAGAGGATGTCTGACGAATGTGAGGACCAGAAGAGGGAAAACCACAATTACCGATCATGAACTGGTCATTGCGGAAGTATCTATGAAACTTTTGTCTAAAAAGCCATGTTTCACGCCAAGAATCAGTTCTGCAAAGCTGCAAGATGAAACAACGCGTGACTTATTCACGCAGGAGGTCAAGTTACATCTTTATAAGAGCGGCAATTTCGAGAATACAGAGCAGTCTTGGGACAATTTTCGAAAAGCCCTGAACCAAGCAGCAGTGAAATGCCTCCTTCCGGACAAGCGAGTGAACAAACCTTGGATTTCTCCAGATTCTCTGGAACCTATCCGGAAACGAGCTGATCTACAGTTGAAGAAACACAGCAGCGCGGTGGCGTTGTTAGAGTTCACAAACTGCTGTAAGGAAGTCAGAAAAGCTCTACGTGCAGACAAACGGGCATGGCTTGAACGCAAAGGCCAAGAAGTGCAGAGCTTTGCGGACAGAGGCAACTTGAAGGAGGTTTTTGGGGCATCACAGCAGATTTGCCGAAACTGGAGTCCCCAGTTGACCAAATTAGTTTCAAGCACTGGCGTCAACTTACGGACGAAAGAGGAACGACTTGAACGCTGGACGGAACATTTTAGTCAACTCCTGAATCCCTCAACATCCAGTTGCAGTACGAGATTGGATCCCGAAGAAGCAGCTGAAAGCTTGTCGATTGACTTGAGCCCAATTCGATTTGAAGAAGTGCTTGAAGCTGTCCGCAGGTTGAAGAATGGCAAGGCAAGTGGACCCGATAACATTTCCTGTGAGATGTTGAAAGCACACAAGGGTATTGTCGAGTGGCTCTGGGACATCATAGATAAGTGTTGGTTGACGGAAGTTCTGCCCGATGACTGGAAGGTAGCAGAAATTGTCCCATTATACAAGAGTAAAGGAAAGAGGTCAGAGTGATCGAACCACCGAGGGATCTCTCTATTGTCAGTACCAGGCAACGTGTTCGCTTCCGTTATTCTCAATCGATGCAAAGATTCAGTGGATCGCGTCTTAAGGGAAGAGCAGTGCGGCTTCAGAAAAAGCAGAGGATGCGCCGATCAACTCTTTGCCCTGCGTTAAATAATAGAGAAATCAATGGCGTTTCAATTGGATATTAGCTTTTGTTTCATAGACTTTCGAGCGGCATTCGATTCTGTCGATCGTGAGCAGATGTACCAGATAATGAAACACTATGGTCTTCCGCAAAAAGTGATAAACATCATAAGAAACAGCTATGATGGATTCAAATGTCGAGTCAAAGCCGAAGGTGAGAAAGGACGCTTATTTGATGTCAGAACGGGCGTTAGGCAGGGTGATGTGTGGTCCCCAATCCTATTCGGCCTTGTCATCAACTACATTTTGGCTAACTCGGTGCATGGAGGATTAGACATTGGGAGATTGGTGGCTGACTTAGATTTTGCTGATGATGTTGCTCTCGTGGGGGTCTCAGATAGTGAGGTGCAAGAAAACCTACATCGAATCGAGGCCCTTGCGGAAGCCGCTGGTCTGAAGATTAATGTGGCCAAAACAAAGAATATGGGCGTAAAATGCGACAGCCCAAATGTTGTTGCAGTGCCTAGTATCCAACAGAACGTGGAGATACTCACTGGAACACATAAAGGCAAACTAGGACTCCTGGCAGAGACATCTAACCAGTCACGACTAACCATCAGCACGGAGGTGCTGCTGGGAACGAAAAAGAAAGCGGGCTGGTTCGAAACACAAGATGGCCGGAAGCTAAGATTGAAAGGCTTAGCGGTGGCTAAGCCAGCGTTGGTAGCTTCACAACAACAATCTGCGGTAGCAGATTCAGAGTCGCTAGAAAATGAGAGTCGGTCAGTGGTGGCTGACCAAGAGTCTTTAAGATGTCAGAATTTTCAGCGGCAATTCAGTACAGTTACCGGACGCAAAGTGCACCAAACAAGATTCTGCAAAGCCGGTTTGTCAAAGAATGTCGTCGACAAGTCAAAGTTCGAGCAACTAGAGGCGAGCCTTACCTGTGACAAGTGTGAAAGAAAGTTCAAAACAGTCAATGGCCGAAAAGTTAACCAATCGAGATACTGTGGCAAACCTAAAGCAGTTGCCACACGCGTGTTTTCCTGCAAAGTACAAGATGTTCTCGGAAACGAGTTTGAAAACATAGAAGCGTTCAAGTATCTCGGATCATATGTGAGCCTCAAGCATGGAGACCTGCAGGAAGTCAATTGCAAACTTGCAGAAGGTAGACAACGGTTCGCTAACTTCCAAAATCTCTGGAAGAGCAAGCAGCTCAGCGTGCACCTCAAGTGCAATTTGTACAAAGCACTCGTTTTATCAGCCGTGCTGTACAGCTCAGAGACTTGGACTCTTTCGAAATTAATGGAGAGAAAACTTGAGAGTTTCCACTGTGGTTGTCTTCGGAGAATTCTACGTGTGTCATATATGGAGAAAGCAACGAACGAAGAAATTATGTCAAGATCACGAATGCCCCAACTATCCACGATGATCATGCTCAAACGGATAAAATGGTACGGACACATCCAGAGAATGGAACCAGGAAGATTAGCCCGCAGTGCCTTCGATTGGGACCCGCCCGATCAATACGTCCATGCTAGACGCGCTCCTGGGGGGCAACGGAAAACATGGATGAGTCAAATCGAAGGAGACTGTGTACGAAACAAAGTATCGTTCACCAGATTGCAGGAGAAAGCAGCAACCGGGTCAAAGAATGCCTTCAACAATTTCGTCGTACAGCACTTCACAGAATAACCAAACAAATAACTCTTCTTGTTTTGTTTGTATTTGTTGCCAACCGTGCCTTTATTTCATATTTGGAATTAAAGTGTTGAAACAGTAGTAGTAGTAGTAGTAGTAGTAGTAGTAGTAGTAGTAGTAGTAGTAGTAGTAGTAGTAGTAGTAGTAGTAGTAGTAGTAGTAGTAGTAGTAGTAGTAGTAGTAGTAGTAGTAGTAGTAGTAGTAGTAGTAGTAGTAGTAGTAGTAGTAGTAGTAGTAGTAGTAGTAGTAGTAGTAGTAGTAGTAGTAGTAGTAGTAGTAGTAGTAGTAGTAGTAGTAGTAGTAGTAGTAGTAGTAGTAGTAGTAGTAGTAGTAGTAGTAGTAGTAGTGGGGGACAAAATCCAACCTCACCTCCACGTGGTGTCCCCTGGGGGTAGGTCATGTGCTGCGGCTCTACGCTCACATGGTCGAGCTAACGAGGCACTGGTCTTCTAGTTTGTGGCGCAACTAGTCGTATCTCAGCCTTCAAACACCAAAGCAATGAGTACAATCAACCATGGCCCCGAGTCCCGGGTAAGGGGTGCTAAGAATCTCCCGAGGAACCAACTCAGAATTGCAACTTTAAACGTCAGAACACTGACCCAAGCCGGATCTCTAGAGGCTTTGAAAATGGATCTGGCGCGATACAAGTTGGATATTCTGGGAGTGCAGGAGACGAGATTGCAGGAGCAAGAAATTGATCTCGGAGACCACAAGCTCTACCTGTCTGACTCGTGGTTGTCTGGTGTAAAGTCGAGACAAGGAGGAGTGGGCGTTGCTGTAAAGAAGTCATTGATAAACAGCATCGTAGAACAAGTGGCTCTAAGTGAACGTATTTGCTACGTCAAGTTCGCGGCTCGGAGGAGAGCCAATCTAGCTGTTGTTGTCTGCTACGCACCTACGAATGAAGCTAGTCTCCAAGAGAAGGATTTGTTTTGGAGTCAACTTTCAGACCTAGTTTCCAGTTTCAAACATAGGGAGCGTATTTGTGTCATCGGTGACCTCAATGCAGAGCCTGGACACCAGTTGAATGACACCATGAGCTGCAGAGGCCCGTTTGGAATGGGTGAAGAAAATGAAAATTCTGAAAAGTTGTTATCATTTTGCACTTCACACAAATTGCTCGTAGGTGGTACATGGTTCCAGCATCGACAAGTGCATCGGTACACCTTCAACCCTCCCGATCCGAGTTGTCGAAAAAAGATGCTGGATCACATTCTGTTTGCAGAGAGATACAGAGGATGTCTGACGAATGTGAGGTCCAGAAGAGGGAAAACCACAATTACCGATCACGAACTGGTCATTGCGGAAGTATCTATGAAACTTTTGTCTAAAAAGTCATGCTTCACGCCCAGAATCAGTTCTGCAAAGCTGCAAGATGAAACAACGCGTGACTTATTCACGCAGGAGGTCAAGTTACATCTTGATAAGAGCGGCGATTTCGAGAATACAGAGCAGTCTTGGGACAATTTTCGAAAAGCCCTGAACCAAGCAGCAGTGAAATGCCTCCTTCCGGACAAGCGAGTGAACAAACCTTGGATTTCTCCAGATTCTCTGGAACTTATCCGGAAACGAGCCGATCTACAGTTAAAGAAACACAGCAGCGCGGAGGCGCTGTTAGAGTTCACAAACTGCTGTAAGGAAGTCAGAAAAGCTCTACGTGCAGACAAACGGGCATGGCTTGAACGCAAAGGCCAAGAAGTGCAGAGCTTCGCGGACAGAGGCAACTTAAAGGAGGTTTTTGGGGCATCACAGCAGATTTGCCGAAACTGGAGGCCCCAGTTGACCAAATTAGTTTCAAGCACTGGCGTCAACTTACGGACGAAAGAGGAACGACTTGAACGCTGGACGGAACATTTTAGTCAACTCCTGAATCCCTCAACATTCAGTTGCAGTACGAGATTGGATCCCGAAGAAGCAGCTGAAAGCTTGCCGATTGACCTGAGCCCAATTCGATTTGAAGAAGTGCTTGAAGCTGTCCGCAGGTTGAAGAATGGCAAGGCAAGTGGACCCGATAACATTTCCTGTGAGATGTTGAAAGCACACAAGGGTATTGTCGAGTGGCTCTGGGACATCATAGATAAATGTTGGTCGACGGAAGTTCTGCCCGATGACTGGAAGGTAGCAGAAATTGTCCCATTATACAAGAGTAAAGGAAAGAGGTCAGAGTGTTCAAACCACCGAGGGATCTCTCTATTGTCAGTACCAGGCAAAGTGTTCGCTTCCGTTACTCTCAATCGATGCAAAGATTCAGTGGATCGCGTCTTAAGGGAAGAGCAGTGCGGCTTCAGAAAAAGCAGAGGATGCGCCGATCAACTCTTTGCCCTGCGTCAAATAATAGAGAAATCAATGGCGTTTCAATTGGATATTAGCTTTTGTTTCATAGACTTTCGAGCGGCATTCGATTCTGTCGATCGTGAGCAGATGTACCAGATAATGAAACACTATGGTCTGCCGCAAAAAGTGATAAACATCATAAGAAACAGCTATGATGGATTCAAATGTCGAGTCAAAGCCGAAGGTGAGAAGGGACGCTTATTTGATGTCAGAACAGGCGTTAGGCAGGGTGATGTGTGGTCCCCAATCCTATTCGGCCTTGTCATCAACTACATTTTGGCTAACTCGGTGCATGGAGGATTAGACATTGGGAGATTGGTGGCTGACTTAGATTTTGCTGATGATGTTGCTCTCGTGGGGGTCTCAGACAGTGAGGTGCAAGAAAACCTACATCGAATCGAGGCCCTAGCGGAAGCCGCTGGTCTGAAGATTAATGTGGCCAAAACAAAGAATATGGGCGTAAAATGCGACAGCCCAAATGTTGTTGCAGTGCCTAGTATCCAACAGAACGTGGAGATACTCACTGGAACACATAAAGGCAAACTAGGACTCCTGGCAGAGACATCTAGCCAGTCACGACTAACCATCGGCACGGAGGTGCTGCTGGGAACGAAAAAGAAAGCGGGCTGGTTCGAAACACAAGATGGCCGGAAGCTCAGATTGAAAAGCTTAGCGGAGGCTAAGCCAGCGTTGGTAGCTTCACAACAACAATCTGCAGTAGCGGATTTAGAGTCGCTAGAAAATGAGAGTGGGTCAGCGGTGGCTGATCAAGAGTCTTTAAGATGTCAGAACTGTCAGCGGCAATTCAGTACAGTTACCGGACGCAAAGTGCACCAAACAAGATTCTGCAAAGCCGGTTTGTCAAAGAATGTCAAGTCAAAGTTCGAGCAACTAGAGGCGAGCCTCACCTGTGACAAGTGTGAAAGGAAGTTCAAAACAGTCAATGGCCGAAAAGTTCACCAATCGAGATACTGTGGCAAACCTAAAGCAGCTGCCACACGCGTGTTTTCCTGCAAAGTACAAGATGTTATCGGAAACGAGGTTGAAAACATAGAAGCGTTCAAGTATCTCGGATCATATGTCAGCCTCAAGCATGGAGACCTCCAGGAAGTCAATTGCAAACTTGCAGAAGGTAGACAACGGTTTGCTAACTTCCAAAATCTCTGGAAGAGCAAGCAGCTCAGCGTGCACCTCAAGTGCAATTTGTACAAAGCACTCGTTTTATCAGCCGTGCTGTACAGCTCAGAGACTTGGACTCTTTCGAAATTAATGGAGAGAAAACTTGAGAGTTTCCACTGTGGTTGTCTTCGGAGAATTCTACGTGTGTCATATCTGGAGAAAGCAACGAACGATGAAATTATGTCAAGATCGCGAATGCCCCAACTATCCACGATGATCATGCTCAAACGGATAAAATGGTACGGTCACATCCAGAGAATGGAACCAGGAAGATTAGCCCGCAGTGCCTTCGATTGGGACCCGCCCGATCAATACGCCCATGCCAGACGCGCTCCTGGGGGGCAACGGAAAACGTGGATGAGTCAAATCGAAGGAGACTGTGTACGAAACAAAGTATCGTTCACCAGATTGCAGGAGAAAGCAGCAACCGGGTCAAAGAATGCCTTCAACAATTTCGTCGTACAGCACTTCACAGAATAACCAAACAAATAACTCTTCTTGTTTTGTTTGTATTTGTATTTGTATTTGTATTTGTTGCCAACCGTGCCTTTATTTCATATTTGGAATTAAAGTGTTGAAACAGTAGTAGTAGTAGTAGTAGTAGTAGTAGTAGTAGTAGTAGTAGTAGTAGTAGTAGTAGTAGTAGTAGTAGTAGTAGTAGTAGTAGTAGTAGTAGTAGTAGTAGTAGTAGTAGTAGTAGTAGTAGTAGTAGTAGTAGTAGTAGTAGTAGTAGTAGTAGTAGTAGTAGTAGTAGTAGTAGTAGTAGTAGTAGTAGTAGTAGTAGTAGTAGTAGTAGTAGTAGTAGTAGTAGTAGTAGTAGTAGTAGTAGTAGTAGTAGTAGTAGTAGTAGTAGTAGTAGTAGTAGTAGTAGTAGTAGTAGTAGTAGTAGTAGTAGTAGTAGTAGTAGTAGTAGTAGTAGTAGTTGAGACTTCTGGATTATGCCCAAGTGTAGTCGAGGTTTTGGGGAACAGCCAAGGGGTTTCACCCTTCGGTTCATCAGTTCGTTGCCTTGAAATAAAAAATATAACAGTTTCAGAGTGTTAAATGAGGGTTGCAGCTACAACAGCTGCACAAAATCCTCCAGCTGCTTGTACTCAGAAATGCAGTTATTTACCCATAATGTGCTGCCAGATTTCAACACTGACAACATGCAAAATTTTTTGTATGCATTGTCAATGCTGAGCTCAGGTCGAACATTTTAGGTGAATAGTTGCTTTTCTTCAAATTATCCAAAAAATTATTCGTCAAATTGCAAACTTATTTTCACTTTGTCATGGCAAAGAGGTCTCTTCAAGAGCATTGGGAAAATTTGGCATCAATTTTCCAAGCGGCATACGACTACCACTTCAAAAACTTTATGATAATTCAAGCGGCCTAATTCACCTAATTTTGATTAATTGATAAAATTGCAAAAAATCCTTGTCACCCCATTGGAAAACATGTAGACTGACTAATGAGACTCTATCTACCAACTAAAGCCGATAAAAACAGTGTTAAACTATCCTGAAGAAATAGGTATTTCATACTCATTCACGTCATCCGGGAAAAATTGCGTCACCCATTCAATAGGACAATTTATATTAATTACTATAGTCGATTTGAATTTCACTGTGTTACAGACACAATGTAGCAACGACATTAAAAAAGCGGCATTGCAATCAACGATAGTCTAAGAACCTACAAAGTCCACTTCTATTGAACGAGCCTGAAAATATTATAGGCAGGTTTTTCTTGAACAGCAACAGTTTGGCAATTCTTAGTCATCCGGGCCGAGGATTTTCCCCGAAAATAACGGGGAATAGAGAGTAAAGTGTGTAAACATGAAAAAATTACACCAATATTTCTCTGCTTAATTAACAGTGGAAGAGTCAAAGAGTATTACAAGAGTGTATTTTTTTTTAAAAATGTGTGAGGACGTATTGAGGAACCTCTCTCGAACATCTTACATTCGCCTTGTGCGTAAACCCTTGCGCCATGTGATACTGCGTTTAACGTTTCAATTTCGGTTATTATGGGAATTATGTAAGAATGTAATTTTTTATCAGTTCACCCTAAATAACACTCCTTGCAAAGAGAGCAGCAGTGGAATACGCATTACACCCTAATCCCTACTAACTAGGGGTGATTAATTTTACAATTTATTAACAAACTTCCACATCAATTTTAGTATTCGGTTTTTCAATCCTCGCGGTTCTATAAAATACATTTCATTGTCGGTTCGATTTGCTAGTCTGCATTTTTTTGAAAAAAATTCGCTTCGCGCCTTTTCGAGCCTTAAATTTCTGAGCGAGTACAATTCTGTGGATCTTCCTCGAACTTTGTTCATTTCAGGTATTTTAAAATCTTCTCTTCTTTCTTGAGTAAGCATTGAGAGGGTGATCGTTGGGAGATCGTTCATCTGCATGTACGTTCGAAATGGCAAGATGTTCAAAAGCCTCAGTTGACTCTCATAGGCCTCTCTTCGTCCTGTTATCCCCCTAACTGCTTTCCACTGGAGTTTTTCAAGATTGCCTAAATCAGATTTTGAGGGCGTTGTACAGTTGATTCTGTATAACAAGACTGGCAGAACCAGCGATTTGTATAATCCATGTTTTATGAAGGGTTTTACGTCATAGGCTACTTTTCTCCTCATCAAGTAAAGGACATGGTTTGCTTTTGAGTGTAGCATTTATATGAGCCGACTATGTCAGTTTCTTACTGACGTTTATAACAAGGTCCCTACTGCTTCAAGAGAGTTCAAATTTTGATTTAAGAGTTCAAAATTATTTTCAGGACCTCTTATGTTTAGTATTGCACACTTGTCGACTGCAAGTTCCCTTTTGTTTGTCGCTACCCAGTTTTTTACTGCATTTATGTACTGCAGGATCTTCAGGTCATCGGCAAACAGGTATGGATCGCTAAACCTTAGGCAATCTGGGAGGTCGTTGATGAGTATACAGAACAGAAGGGCTCCAAGAAGAGATCCTTGGGGGACGCCGCTTGTGATTTCAAGAATCCTGGAGCTTGTGTTATCAGTTCTGACGAATTGTCTTCTCTTTTGGATATAGTCAACCAAAAATTTGAGGAAACATCCGCCGACACCATTTGACCTACTTTTATGAGTAACTCTTTATGCGTTACTTTGTCGAAAACTTTGGAGAAGTCAGAGTAGAAGGTAACTATGTTGTCACTTGTGTTCTTGTCCATTGCCTCGTAAATCTATAGGAAGGAAAGCATATTTGTAATTACAGATTTACCTCGAACAAAATGAAGCTGATGCTTGCTCAAGTGTTTTTCAAAGTCTTCATATAGTGGCTCGTACATTATTTTTCGAAAATTTTACTGTCGCAAATCGAACCGACAATGAAATGAATTTTATAGAACCGCGAGGACTGAAAAACCGAATACTAAAATTGATGTGGAAGTTTGTTAATAAATTGTTCAACACTCCAAATATCTGCACGTGGCAACTGTGTTGCGTTTTTCACCGATGCAGAAATTTACGGACAAAACTCTAAAAGCAATACTCAAGAGTCAGAACGACCCTTGGACAAGCAGTCGTAAAATTCCAACAACAACAATAAAGTGCAGCTATAGAAAATGTCATAATGATGTCACAGCCTCTACTATGTACTACTTCGGAAATAAGATAGAGACCAGAAAAGCACCTATTGATAAAAAAGAATTGCTTTTTAACTTAATAATACTTGTGTACGGACGGAAAGCTGCAAAAGGCTATCTGTGTCGTGAAAAAATCCGGCGTGATTTGATTGAGTTCAGCACAAGATTGAACATGCCAATAGGTTAACACAGCAGAAAACATAGCTGGGAGACTACAGTGAGCTCCACCGGCACGTGAGATCAAATCACTGGGCATTTTTCTGCTCCTGAAAGCTCTGCTTGAAAAAAGAAATTGGAAGAACCTCAGGAAATGACAGAGAAAGAAGAGAGCAAAGGTAAGACTGGTAGAAAGGATACAGAATGAGAGTTTGAAGCCCCGAACCATTCGGCTTCTTTGCCCACTGTCCTTGAGTGAACTTCCGTAATGTGCAAAACTCTACCGAAACCATGGCTCAGATACGTTCTCAGGCATAAGAACTGGTTAAAACAATATCTAAACTATGTAAAATTCTTAAATAAACTAACAAACGTTAAATGTTGAACAGAATGTTTGAGAAACTGTAATAATAATTATATCTTTCCGGATTTTTTGAAGTTTCACATTCCTAAGAACGAATTTTTTTCAGAAGAAGCGTTGAACAGTTTTCAGCTTATACTCATTGGGAAAACAATAAGTTGTGCGAATCAAGACCGTAGATTGTTCGAAGAAAAACTTTAGAAGGATAGGGACATTCTGCGGAAAGAGGTGATAACATTTTTTTACTATCAACTGTGTACAGCACTAGAAGGTAAATGAGATATCAATCCAAATTGATTAGTATGAGACCTAATGATATGTTGGCGAAGCTGTCTGAGGTACAGAACAGGCCCTTACGGAATGGAGCTCATAATAATGTTGTTAAATTGGACGTTGTTGAACTGCCCAAATTTGTCCTGGACGTCTTATCATTAGGTCCGAAGCATCCGGTCAGAGACAAATTTACAAAAGTGCAGATCCTTGCTGATGCAGAACTAAATGAAATTATTTGTGCCGTTCAGTTTGAGACTTGTAAAGGTGAAAGTGATGATCTAACAATAAAAAGTGAGAAACTGATAATTATCAGTTTGCATAATTTATTGTAACAGGGAAAGGTAAGAGAAAGGATTTATCACAGGCCTCGACCAACTGGATTACAACCGGCCAGGCTTTACGGACTTGCTAAAGTACACGAAAACGGAACGCCGCTTCAGCTCCATCTGTCGAAACTGGGTGGCAGTTACTTCGACACACTTCTGTCTCCCTTTTTTCAGAAGTTACCAGGTGCAAATACTGAAACTAACTCGAAAGGTGCCAGAGGATTTTAGATGCTACCAAATTGGAGGAAGATGAGCTAGTAGTATCTCTCGATGTTAAAAGCTTGTAAACCAATGTAACTGTTGAGGAGGCAATTGAAATTTGCATAAAGAACTGTACTCCAGTGACAAGGTTCCTGAGCTTCCGAGGTCAGCTATGAAAAGCCTTTTGACACTAGCCGTAACGAATGTTCAGTTTAAGTGTAATATAACGTTGTGTACTCAATCGGACGGTTCAACAATGGGTGCTCGCTGTTGGGTAATGTTGGCAAAAATGTGAATATCTTTCGAAAAGTCCTTGAACAAACCGAATGAGGGAGGATTGAACAAAGCAAGAAGATAATGTGCATAGATTGTAATCTACGAGTTAATCTCCGAGGGAAAGGAGTCGAGTGCAAATCATGCTAAAACAGATTTCATTCAAAATGCCAAGGTATCTTCAACACGGAGTATAATAACATGCAGGAAAATGAATAGACCTGTTTCTTTCACGGGAATTATATTTGATACACTGAAATTGAATTTATTCAAGATATATGTTGAAGGAACAAAGTGCACTGTTAAGGGATCCCTCAAGACTACCTTGAGTATGCAAATTTCTTTCACAAAAAATTGCAATTCAATCTTTGGAGACATGGCGTTCCCAGATCTGAACATAAACGTTAATGATTATGGAAAAAAACTGTAATTGGTATCAAAAATTGACTGATAACATAAAAATTAAAAATTTCTCAGGAAAGAGCTAAACTAAAAGAACTTTTACCATCAATTTTGAACAGTATAGAAAAAAAGTGAGACACCATTCCAAATTGATTATTAAGTGACTTAACGATAAGTTGGCGAAGCTGTCTGAGAGACAGAACATGCTTTTGCGGAGTGGAGCTCATTATAATGTTGTTAATTTGAACGGTGTTGAACTGCCAAATTTGTCCTGGACGTCTTATCATTAGGCTCGAAGCATGCGGTCAGAGAAAAATTTAATGAAGTGGACTTCGTTTCCGATGTAGAACTAAATGGAATCCTAATTGCGATTCAGTTTGAAGTTTGTAATGGTGAATGAGGTGATCTAACAATAACACCGGAGAAATTTATAAATAGCAGCTTGCATAATTTAATGAAACAGGGAAACATAAGAAAAACATTTATCACCGGCCTAGACCAACTGGATTGCAACCGGCTAGGCTTTATGGATTCGCTAAGGTACACAAAAACGGAACGCCGCTTCGACTCGATCTGTCAAAACCGGGTAGCAGTTAACTCAATACATTTCTGTCTCCAGTGAGCAGGTCTAGACCAACTGGACTGCAACCGGCTATGCTTCATGGACTCGCTCGCTAAAGCACACGAAAACGGAAAGCGGCTTCGACGCGATCTGTCAAAACCGGGTGGCAGTTAACTCAATACATTTCTGTCTCCCTTTTTACAGAAGTTACCAGGTGCAAATACTGAAACCAACTCAATAGGTGCCAGAGGTTTTTTGATGCTACGAAATTGGAGGACGGTGGACTAGTAGTATCTCTCGATGTTAAAAGCTTGTACACCGATGTATCGTTTGAGGTGGCTTTTGAAATTTCGCATAAAGAACTGTACTCCAGTGACGAGGTTCCTGAGCTTCCGAGGTCAGCTATGATGAGCATTTTGACACTAACCGTAACGAAAGTTCATCTTAAGGGTAATGATATGCAGTGCACTCAATCGGACGGTTCAGCAATGGATATCTCGCTGTTGACAATTTTGGTAAACTTGTGAAAGAAATCTTCCGAAAAGTCCATGCACAAACCAAATGAGGAAGGATAGAAGACAACATGAAGAGAATGTGCATCGATTGTAACCCATGCGTTTTTTCCGAGAGAAAGGAGTCGAGTGCGAATCATGAAAAAACCTATTGCATGCAAAATGCCAGGGTGTCTGTAACACGGAATATAATAACATGCAGGAAATTGAATAGATCAGTTTCTTTTTTTTTAAAAAAAACAAAGGAATTGAATTGAATACACTGGAATTGAAATTGTTCAAGTTATATGTTGACAATTGACGTAAATTTGGGGGTGCAATGAGAACACTTTTGAGGAATTACTCCATGACCAAAACTGCGATTGGAGTTGGCTGCAAGGGGGTGCAATCGAAGGACATTTTGGAAATTAAACTCCAGGTCAAAATTTCTATGTAATAAATGGCTAAAATTATTTGCACTGCAAAGAACTTTGAGCCAAAACCCCCATTGCCAAAATTGCAATGAAAGAGAGGGATGCAATGAGTTGCAATGGGAACTATCAAAATTGCAATTTAAGAGTGAGCTCCAATGAGAGAACTTTTGAGGAAATACACCCTGACTAAAATTGCGCAAGAAAAAGCTGCAACGGAAAGTTTTTGAACTTTGGACGAATTACCCCCAAGCTAATAAATGGGTTAAAAACGTAGGCAAATTATGTGAGTGAGAGTGTAATTTATTCATTGGGGGAGTAATAGAGCTGCCAAGGGTGTAAATTGTGCTAATAGTAAGGGGGCATTTATATGTGATGGGGTATATTGGTCTAGGGAGGAGGTGGCAAATTATGTAAGATTGGGAATAGTTTCGAATAATTACCCCGCGACAAAACTGCGGTGTAAGGGTAGAAAATAAAGGACGTTTTAAGAGTTATCCCCTGAACAAATTTGTAATGTATCAGTGGTATGCGCTGGGTTCCAATTAGAGGAATTTTGAGGAGTTAGCCTTGTGATTAAAAATGCAGTGTAAGAGTGGGCTGCAATTGATAACTTTTGAGGAAAAGACCTGGCCAACAATGCCTCGTATAAATGGGCCGCAATGGATTCTATTAGCAGGAATCTTAGAGAAACTGACCCAATGGCTAAAAGGGTCCCCATGACTTTTTTCAAGTTATCTCATGACTAAAGTTGCTATGTAAGTGTGCGCTGCAGTGGAGTGCAATAGAAGGACTTTTGAATGATTACCCCTGGAACAAAATTGCGATGTAAGGGTGGTCTACAATTGGAGGATTTTTGGAAAAGTATGTCCTCGACCAAAATTGCGATGTAACTGTGGGCTGCAATTTGCTATTTTTTCGCAAGAATTGGCTGCCAAGGGAGGAACTTTCATATATTAATGAAGCGGTAATTTGTTAAGATGAGGGTAATTCTGACAAATATGATACATATGAAAGGACCGTCCAGAGATTGGCAAGCATTGATGATCTGGAGGCTAAGGAGAACCAGCTGAGTCTAAAACAATGTAAGATTGGCGCTTCCAAGGGGGTTGACTGATGTATGAGTGAGGGGTTAACTTGTAAAGAGGGGGTAAAATGGTGTAAGAGTGGGGCTGCCAAGAGAGCATAACGATGTAACAGTGGGGGCTGCAATAGAGTTTTTTTATAGAATTCGGCCCATTTTTTTAAATTCCTTTTTGACTGCATTGGGCTGCCAATTGGGTAAATTGATCTATGAGTGAGACAGTAAAATATAAATTAACCTCCTACTCTTACATCATTTTGGTCTGTCAAGTGGGGTAAATTGATGTAAGAGTTTAGGATTAATGAAAAAAAATAACCCCCCTCTCTTGAATCATCTTTTACCCCCACTCCCACTGACCTATCAGAAAGGTTTAAGAGACCCCCCTTGGCAGTAAATTGCAGCCCAAAAAGATGAAAGATTTCTGTGCAGCTTTTTCGTAAAAAATCCTCTCCTTGAAGGCCCACTCTTACATTTATATGTGCGGAAGAGCTTGAGCCGGTAATGTATGGTGACAAATATAATTGGCAGTGGAAGCGAAAACTTTTTTTGGCATTGCTGATCAGTTTTTTGCAGACATTCACTAGAAAAGATGCGAGAAATTGCAATAAGCCTTCCATTGCCAGAGCTTGAAATAAGTAGTTTTCTTTTGAGAAACATTGACCGAGTGGATGTTGTGTGTGTGATTTAAAGAGCAGCATATGTTCCTTGCAATAATCACATGCTGATTTGTTTGAAAATTTAATTCTATCAGAGAAGGCTTACGTCTTACAGCTCAATACGAACTGTGACTCATCTGCTCTCAAAATTTTTTTATCGAGGAATTTTAGCGCAAAATAATTTTTTATAATATGGTTTTTTGAGATGAATTAAAAATACAATAGCGCTCCTCCGGTAGTGTCCAGTTCTGGTATATGAACCAAACACAAAAAAGGGATACACCAAACGAAAAAAAATCATCTCAGATAGCTCTGTGAACTGTAGGAAACCCCGTATATTGGAGTTTTAAGGGTCCAAAAAAACTAAAGGGATCAAAAGATCTGCTACTTATTAAAACTGCGTAGGAAAATGCATGCGTCTCTCCGATAACTGGGTAGATTTCGAATTTATTTAGGTCAGCTCACTTAAAATTTGCAAAAAGACACAAAAAACTTAAATTTGAAAGAAAAAAATTGATATCAAAAAAAACGAACACTTAAAATAAAAACACTTAAAATAAAAAAAAAATAAAACTTAAATTTAAAAAAAATTCGATGTATAATAATGAACTACAGATTCTAGTTTATTATTATACATTACAGTTCAGTTAATTAAAATATGCCCTTTCGGCCACGTAATGACTCATCGACTTATTATGACTCATCGACTTATTATGACTCATCGACTTATTATTACTCATCGACTTATTATGACTCGTCGACTTATTATGACTCGTCGACTTTCATACCTTAAATGATTACCCTAACTGTGGCGGTAATTTTTCCCTGACTTTACACTAACTTACCTTAATTTTTAACCTAACTTACGCAAACTTACCCTAAATTTTTGGCTGGGTTAAGGCAAAGTTAAGGGAATTAAGGTAATGTTAGGATAATTAATTAAGGTAACTTCAAGTCAAGTTAGAGTAAAATTTAAGGTTCTTTTTTAGAGACCTTAACTTTTCAGGTAAAGTTAAGGTTAAGTTAGTCTTAGTTTAGGTGAGTTAAGGAAAGGCAAATCTACCTTAACAGATAAGGTTAGTTATGATGTTTTTTAAGGTAAAATTATCTTGACTTGATTTGGTGTGAACTTGCTTAGATCAAATGGCAACATCAAATATTAATTTTTGTTTCATTAAATTGTTGTTATTTCTAAATGAAACGTAAATGAGAAGGTGATATTTAAATATCTTTTATGTAAACAGAGAGATACAAATTTAATCTCTCTTGAAGTTCAAGTTCTTTTACAGATTAGCAGATTAAATTCGTCTTCTTTATACATATGCAAAGTTAAGTTTCGACTTTTGTACATTTTGTACTTAGAAACTTAGCTGGCAACATTACATTGTTCAGATGGCGTTCTCGGCTTTTAGAAATGCGAATCAAGATGTTATTAGATTCCTTTTCGTTATTGGAATTTCATCGTTCGTTTTAGTAATTGGTAAGTTATATAGTTATAAATTGAAATCTACTTAAAATTTCGTAGTTATTTTATGTTAAACAAACGTATTTTCTAATTTAAAAATTACTCTGTTTGTTTCAGCCCTGCAATTTAATTAGCGGTTTCGGAGTTTTACACTACACTGGCTTTTCTTTAATTATTATTGGCCGATCAATATATTCTCCAGGAAGATACAAAATTGGTATCATTGAAAACCTTTTGAACCGATCCTTGAAAAATATTTGTAATTTCAAATCTTGGAGGAAAATGGAGCCGCCTTCGCTGAGACAAAAATTATTTCGGAGCTTTTGTGCATATTTCCCGGGTTGCTCATCATACAAAATTCTTAGTAGTCATTATAGGTCATATATGATTCTTTTCAATCATACTAGGTCAAATTGATTTGTATGAACTCATGGTAGTCAAACAAGGATCATAGATGAATTCCTAGAAGTCATACAGAGATTATACTAAAAACTTCAAAGCCTAAAAACTGTATATTTTTCATTTTTTATAGAATTTGAGGAAAATTCTTGGAAATCAACAAGATCATATATGATACATAAAACATTGACTGGTGCCACAAATCCTCGTATAATGTAGTCAGAGGACTTATTAAACTATTAGATCGCATCTGCAATACACATTTGATTCTTTGTGTGCGCTAAAAATAACCTTGTAATTTAAACATATTCAGAAAACGAGTTTGAGGTTATAGGCATTTTTTATTTTCTTATAACTGAGCACTTGTTGGTATCAACTGGCTTGAGAGAATATCAAAATTTTAGTTACCTAATTGGACTTCCCCTTTTATTTAGTACCCGACTTTGCAGATGATATGGCACGTAAGTGTATTTTGGCGGATCAAAAAGTTATGCCGGGGAATCACATAGGCGATGCTTTACCGAAAAAAAAATAAAAAAAATATAAATGGTAAAAAAAAATTATGAATAATAGATGTATTGTTTTTGGTGATCATACTAGGTTCATATGATTTCCCTGTAATCATACAAGGATAATGCATGATTTATTGATGGTCATACCAGGATCGTACTAGGAAATACGCGGGCGTTATGATTTGTATGACATCATATATGATCCTTGTATGACTACTAAGAAATGGCAACGCGGGTTAATAATTACACCTTAGAAATGTCAAGAAATGTGAAATTAATTTTTGCAAAATATGTTTGCAAAAGTTATTTCAAAAGTTGAGAGGCTGTTTGGAACTGCCCTTGATCCTGAGAAAAAAAGAATGTTCAATTAACACTTCTCAACATACTTCCAGATATTTTAAAATTTTCATTCGGGCCGCGCAATAATTGGATCTAACGTTACTTATCCCGACGTTTTTTAACAGTGTTGTTGTTTAAAGTAACGTAGAACAGAGCTTTTGTTCAACTGTGTTTATTAGTTAGTTGATAACAAACCTCTATACTCTGTACTCTGAAACGCTCCCAATCAAACTTCCATAAAAATTGATTACTAATTGTTGCCATCAAATGCTTAAATTTGGGCACTCCTTATACAATTTAAAGAAATAAAAGCGTATTGGTGATCAGTCTTTTTTGGAAAATTGACATTGAAAATTTTTTTCCAAGAGTTTCCAAAACAATGGAACACTAATTTCTTGGAAACACGTGAATTCAAATGCGTCTTCAATAGATGTTAAATACAGTTTATAGAAAATCTATTGACACCCGAATTTTTTGCCTCTTTATCTCGAGGTATATGTAATCGTACTTAAAACCTCAAAAACAAGTTTTCTTGACTATTAAAAGTGTTCAATTCTTCAAAACATTTTTTGTATTTCTCTATTTTTAATTTTTGATATCAATTGAAAAGAAATAAATTTGATATTTAATCTCCATTTACTGGGTAGATTTCAGCGACGCATCTCTGACTCGTAAAACTTAACTTGCAAAGTTTCTAGCAATTTGTTGGTGACATATGCATTTTGTTAGATTTGTGCACTGTTTGTCCTTTTTGCTTTTTTTGCTTATCCGCTGATTCCAAATAAGTTTTTTGCTAGTTCCGTAACGTAAATTGTTTTGGTTTTGCAAAAGCACTTATATTTCACGCCATCAGTAGAGGAAATTAACAACTCAGAATATTAATTTTACATTTATCTTCAATTTTTTTCTAATAATCTGTCAATTTCATGTTGTTTGAGTCCGAAGCATTTATTTAGCTCTCTTTAACTCCCAGCTGCGTTCTAATATATTTTTAGAAACATTTACTGGTATAGAAGGTTTTAACATCAAGGGTCTTTGGATAGTTGTATGTAATTTCTTTTGTCAATTTTGGATAGTATCTGCTTTTTACCACTGCTTCTGAAAGCACTTCTGTGGCAAAAACCATCTTATTTTGTTCTCGAGATCATGCGTTGATACAAGATAATAATAATTTTCATTATTTTAAAGCCAAAATTATTTGCAATTTCAATGCTACTTCTGATGCTATTCTCCGATTCACGGGATTTTATTGGCTCCGAAAGCCCATTTTGTCTGAATATCAACTCAGATATCTCTAAAATTCTAGTTTAACTGTTTGGACTCTTGTTTAGCAGGTGTCCTTCTATATTTTTGATATAATTTTTACGTTTCGAGATTTGTTCTGTTTTACAAAACCTAAGGAAACTGTTTAAACCGATAAGTCAATCATTAAGTTTTGGTGCAATAGGGTAACCAATTTCAATAAAGCGACCCTATTAACTTTCAGCTATTTTTGTAAAGTAGAATGCTATAAAATTGAGCGTAAAAAGCATTCATTTTAGAAGCTGAGTAGTGTGCAATTAAGAAATCAAAATCAAAATTTAAACTGCAAACCAAATAAGACTAATTTTTGAAAGAAGAGTGGCCTCAATATGCTCTTTGGGTTTTTCTTCTTTTATTATAATATACGTAAGTACCAGAAATTGTTCGGCTACATTGAGTGGCAATAGATTATCTAACTCTGATTGGTTGGAACTTCATGTGCTCATTCAATGCCAATCCTCTGTTTCGGAAAAAACCCACTAAAAGAATTCCCTGCCCGGATTTAAATAGGAAAAAAAAGCCCACGGAAACAATCCCCTAAGGAAAAAACTTTGCACATAAACACCAATTGATTGTCAAAAGGTGTAGCATCAATTAAATTAAATTAAATGAATTATATTACAACGCAATTACACAAATCAAAAGCAAAAGACTTCAACAGTTTCTCAAAATGATGTATTTGAAGTAAATTTTCTTGAAACAGTTGTTGTCTAGATACGCCTCCGAGATTTTCCAAACATCGGGCTGGCCAATTTAAATGATCGCTTCAAAACCTCTATTGATACCTTCTATCGCATTGTTAGTTCTCGGTAGGTGTTCAATCGTGCAATGATACACATTATACAGTATGAGATAACAGCGTGGTTTTTGTGTACTCCCAATCCTATTGAGACGACCAATATGTACTTCCTCAAAATATTTAACAAAATCCAGAGCTTGCAATTTTGCAACGATATAGAACATTTTTTCCTCGGAGCGTTATTTACTATTATAAACAAATGTGGGGGTTTTTCCGTGGGGGGTTTTATCTTAGACCCGCCAATCATCTGTGTCATATTAGGTCGAACAAGCAAGATACGAGTTTTCTTTGCTGTGCATTTTTTGTGCGCAATTTTCCCCAAAACTGGCGCCACGTTTAAGTCCCCAACCTGAGAACAAAATGGTAAGAAAAGTAAGAAATGAGCTGCAAGTGTCCAAAGTGAGCTACAATGCGGTGAATAGTGCAAACATGTGCGCATTCAGCGAAATTCGAACAAAAACTGCGTATAAATTTGTACTGCGGTAATTTCTATTTAGGCCTGCTACTGTCGCAGCCAGAAGCAAAATGTGCAATAGTGGTCCTGTTAATGTCGTGTTTCTGGATGTTGGAAATTCTTCCTCTGGCAGTTACAGCCCTCCTACCCCTCATATTTTTCCCTGTGCTTGAGGTTGCCGAAGCCGATAAAGTGGCCGTCCAATATTTCAAAGATATAAATGTCTTAGTGTTTGGAGGACTGGCTTTTGCTGTTTCTATCGAACATTGGAACGTTCACAAGCGAGTAGCACTAGGTTAGTTTTAAAAATTGAATCACTTACCCCAAAACCAAAAATTCTGCCGGTTGTATGAACGGTATGATTGAGAAAAAAGGTCAATTTTGCAATGCAATACACTATTTCCGTTCTGAGGTCTTTATGAAATATCTTTGAAAAAAAAGCATTATTGACAGGAGTTTAAAGAATCTTACGTGATGAAAATTTCTCAATAATTTGGGATGTTTGTCTTTTTACACAAAATTTTCCGTCGTTTTTCGACATTTTGCTAAATTTGCACAATTTTTTATAAGTTCTAATCTATTTACTGGCGTGTCTGGCAACTTGTTGCGAAAGAGCATAACGGAAATCTTGAATATCAATAAATTGAGTTAAATTATTATAAATGAGAAATAAGCATCACTTTTTGGCCTTCGTATTGTGCTATCTCCCTGAATTCTTTTTTAATCTCGCACAGAATCTTTTAAATCCAAAATTGTAGGCCTTTTCAACGAGCTCCGATCACAGAAGGTTCATTTCAACTTTAATGCAATTTGAAAAAAAAACGCACCTATCCATGAATGAAATTTTGTTGTGAATTTTGTTATAAGATTAGGCCGTTGAACTTTCTTAATTAAATGACTGAAACATTTTGCTGATCTGCAGAAATTATACCCTGTTGTAGTTGAGGTTTTTAATAACCGCAGAAAAGGTATGATAGCACGTCTGTGTGTGCAGGCGATCCGGTCATAGTTTGATTTATACCCAGTTCTGAATACCCGAAAGTATAACTGGACGTTGCTGCAAGTGCTTAAGAATTTCATAAAATGATTTTATATTTAATTTCATCTAATAATCTGTCAAGTTTCGTTATATTAAGCAGACTGCATATTTTATTGCAAACGTGTTCCAACCATATTATGTAACCTCAACAAATCGCAAACATTTATAGTCCCAAACTGCTCCAAATCAAATATGATCAAAAAGCATATAGTATATTAAAAATAAGTAATTTCACCATTTTAAAAAAATGTTTTACTTTGATCAACATGATTTCGAAGGACAAACTGAGTTTTTTTGCAATGCTTTCAAAATGCGTGAAAACAGGCCACGTCTAGTTTCAGGGTAATATTAACGCTTAAAAAATTTTCACCGTTTTTGTGTCGAATCAGTGATAAAAGGTGAAATGAAGATTATTCCGGTTTCACAAAAATTAGTCATAGATCTTCCAAATTACAGAGCATTGACTTATAATGAAAAAGTTATAAAACGTTGGTAAAACTTACAGCGTTGTAGTAAGTAAGTGAAAGTTCTGACTAAAATTTTTTCATAAATGGAAGTTTTATGACTATCGTGAGCTTCCAAAATTCTTTTCCGGTTATTCCTTGACCATGGTCAGCTAGCTTCTCCATTGTTGCTGGATTGACCACCATAAACCTTTCCTGGCAGCCACATTCAAGCCATATATGGTAACCATGGCAACATCATGCAGGATTTTTTTCATGGCCTTTATGGAACCATGTATGGTTCTTGGATCTGGTTGCCAAGAAAGGTCAACCCGGGTTGAAATTGCGCCAGAATTTCAGAATAATTTCTTCGTATTTTTCACAAACTCACAAAATTAAGGTATCCGTGTATTCACGATTCCAGTGTTGAGTTATCTGAAACACCACTTACAGATACTTGTCATCTAACCGATTCAATTGAACATCTATTGATCTAACGACATCAAAATAATACAGAATATGTAATAAGATTAGTTATTTATCGAGTGATTCAACTGAGCTTTTGTTTCAGCGACTTTGAAAGCCTTCGGGAGCAACAAAGCGATGGTGCTTCTTAGCTTCATGTTGATTGGCTGGTGTCTCTCAATGTGGATTAGTAACACTGCAACCACATCTATGCTAATTCCAATTGCAACTGCAGTCGCTAATGAGTTCGACCCAACAACAAGTAGCAACAGGAAAAGAAGAAAACAACAACAACAACAACAACAGTTGGACATGTTTCCTTCAGCAAGCCACGTTTCAAAAATTCGAAGAAACATTACGATTCAAACCCGGTTCGAGATTTGGTCAAAAAATAATGTAATATTAGCGGTGAATAGCGGTGAAAAAGTGCCCGCAAAGCACTCTTTTCACCGCAAAGCGCCCGCATCTCTTAGCGTTGAATGCGGTGATTTTTTGCGGTTTATAGCGGTGAAAAAAATTTTTAACCGCATTCGCCGGATCTCTTTTAGTCACGCGGAAACCAGAAGCGATTAAGCAAGTAATGAAAGTTTTTGAAAGTTGAGTCAAAAAACAGTGCTAGAACAAAACGCTGCCTTTTTGCTAATGGTTTGTTTGTTCAATAATTAGACTATAAGTTTCTTTACTGCTCTTACGACTCTTTTTTAATAGGTAACTTCTATATTAGAGGTTGTGTTTTAGAGGAAGTCAAATGACGCACGCGAAAAGAAGTGTTTAGGTCAAAATGCTGTTCAAAAGTCAAAAGCAGAGGAAATATTTAGAGTGTTTTTTTTGCTAATGCATTATTGTGTGTGTGAGAGAGAGAGAGAGAGAAAAGTAGTTGCGAATTTTTTTTGATCTGTTGCGGTTTTTTCGAGGCAGTTTTTTCAGTTTTAGCTTAACTTTATCGATTAACTGTATTTGTCTAGAAAAACTCAACAAGTATTAATGCGTTGGCGCCATTTTGAGCTCTTTTGGCGCCATTTTGAGCTCTTTAGCCCTTTTGCACCGTTGGATATTTTTTGTAACTTTGTTCCATTTCCGTTTTAAACCTTTGGGGATCCTGGTTGACATCAGTTTTTTAAATGATATACTTGGTCTTTCCATTTGGTAAATTTTATTTTGATACGTGTTTCTTCAAGAAGGATGGGTAAATTTAATCAAACCTTTGCTTATTCGTCATTATCGTTTGCCTAATTCTTCTGGATTAAGCATTTGGCAGCAGTTTTTCGTTCGCTATTTAGATAGATAATGCTACCAAAACTGGACAGCTCAAGTTTTAATACGTCGCAACCTTTCCTGCAAAAAATAGTTTAATTGAACTCCTATTTTCTTTCCGATTTTTGTTGTTCGCAATTTTTAACAGTGTTGAGCATTTTCGTGACTAGAGTTGTGTAGCGCACTGATCAAGCAGAAAAATTATTAAAAATTTCCAGAAAAACAATCGAAAGCTAGCATTTCATCTTTTCTGGAGTTACACTTTTACTAATTTTATGAAACATTTTTCTCTGATTTTCTCTTTTTCTTCCCTTTTCTTCGGTTTTTTCTGTATATAGCGTTTCTTTTGATTATTATATTGAAGGCTTATAGTTGAAGATTAATTGTGTTGCGATTTGCTCTGGCAACAGTGGTTTCAGTGGCGCAACTTGCTTGGGATTGAGTTTTATCAGACATTTTTCCGGATATTCTTTTTGGCCGTTCTCATGCTATTTTTCTTATGTTATTTTTTCAAAATGACTTGTATATTTAGTTAGCTGACTCAGTTTATTCATTAAGTGGTTAGCGGGGGCCTAATTGAATGCTTACTTCGACTCCTCCAGCTATGTTTTCCACTTGTCGAGCAGACTTTTTTTGCTGAAAGGTTTTTCAAACTCATTCACAGTCTTTTCGCAGCTTAGTTTTATGTTTAGACATTGAAAATTCTTTAACTTTTATGTCAGGACTTGTGCTCCTCTTTTTGTCTACAATTAGTGGTTTTTCAAATATTAGATTTTGCATTTTAGTTGTTCATGCTTGAACTGTTTGAGACGATTATAACAGACTTAAATTTCTGAAGTCGACATGAAATTTGAGAACCTATATTTCATATAACGTTCATCAAAATTAGCTGTCGTAATGTGGTTTCAGTGGCGCAACTTGCTTGGGATTGAGTTTTTTCAGATATTTTCCGGATATTCTTTTTTTTAAAAATGACTCGATGTTATTTTATCAAAATGACTCGTATATTTAATTAGCTGACTCAGTTTATTCATTGAGTGGTCAGCGGAGGCCTAATGGAATGCGTAATTCGACTCCTCCAGCTTTTTTCCCACTTTTTGAGCAGATTTTTTTGCCGAAAGGTTTTTCAAGCTCATTCACAGTCTTTTCGCGGCTTAGTTTTATGTTTAGACATTGAAAATTCTTTGACTTTTATGTCAGGACTTGTTGCTGACGCAATTGCGTGTAAGCGTAAATGAAAGAGCATATTAATTGTGCGTTCGCACAGATTGTTCCAACTGGGAAATAGCCTAATGGTTAGGACCTAGGGCCCTTAATCTAGAGGTTGCGGTTCGAATCCCGGTGGGACCAAATCTCTTTTTTTTGATATAGATGTAATCCAGAGGTCAAATTAATAGCATTTTTGACCTATTCCGACCTTGAAAAGAGCATCAATTACGTTTGGCCAACAACCTTGCTAGTTGTCGGATGTAAATCTTACGTACGTTTTTCTCTTACGTTGAGTCTTATCAGTCTTATCAGTCTTATAGGTGTTGAGTCTTATACGTTGAATCTTATACGTTGTGAAATACAAAAAATTTGGATTTCCTGTACCGAAACAGGATTTTGCTTGCTATATCGACTTTGTACCGATACATTGCTAATCTCAAGAAATTAAGTCTTGAAATCTTATTAGTTTTTTTTATAAGGACTTCGATTATTGATCCTTTTTGAAAGTTATCGCAACGAGAGCGGACATTTTGGTCCACCGAGAGAAAAAGTCAGGGAGCACAACAACAACTGGACTTGTGAACACTTGTGAAGAGTCGGCTTCCCAGCCCAAAAAGTGAGAGAGGTGGTTTCAGTCATCATTTTTACATGCAAATCGGGTGACTGGAACATCCTGACGTGGTCTTCGGGGCAGTGCAACCGAGCATCACAAAAACTGTAAGACCGAGACAATTTGGGTTAGAAAAAGACGGATTTCACCAGAAAAGGCCAATGTGACCGAAAATTGACGAAAAAACTCGTAAAAACTTTAAAAAAAAACTGGTTATATTCAAAAAAATTAAACTCACTCGTAACTGATAAATTGATATTGGTCGAACGTAATGAAGGTGTAGGAACTTGAAAAACCAGCTTTCAAAAAAATTCGATAAATTTATCGAATTTTTTTGCTATTTTTAGGTCGAAAATTTGAAAAATCAAAAATTTGGTCAAATTTTTGATAAACTGATAAATTATTGTTCAGTGTAGTTGGGGTAACAGTATAATACAGGTATTCAACAAAAAATTTGAATTTTGACCAAATTTTTGAAAATTGTCGATTTTACCGATTTTTGAGAAAAATTCTCAAAAAAAACATCAAAAAACAAGAAAGGTTCGTAGTTTTTGTCCCGATACGGTAAATACACGTTGATGCGAGCTTATGGTATTCATTTTGGGTGCTAGTTCGCTGTTCCACGCCATCAATAGTCTACCAAAAGGCACCCAAAAGCGGTATAAAAGCACTGTATTTTCACTTCCGGGATTAAGCTTGAATCCTTTTGCTGTTAACGAAACAAAAACGGTACAATATCAGTTGGATAACGTCTTCCGGCACAAAACTGATGTCATAATCTGGCACGACGCTATAAACAATTCGCTGACCTCTCACCGAACGAATAATTTTCGAGCACTAGCGTTTTCCGAACTTTCTAAAGTGCTAGAAAGTTACCAAACTCGTTTGAAAGCTATAGTTTATTGCCCACGAAACGGAGCACCAAATATCTTTGGTTTTCATAAGCAAACAGACGTTTTGACTATCCATGTACTGATTGACCTAGTGTCAAAGCGGAAACAGAAAGATCCAAAATTAGTAAAAGAGTACTATCAATTGCACCAGAAAGTTCATTTAGAACTTAAATCGTTAACATTAATTTTAACGCATCAGGAATCACTTCGGCGTTTGCTTAAGAAAACTCGTCATAGCAAACTCAATAAACGACGCCGTAGAGCCAAAAAGAATAAACTCGCCGCTGAAGCGGCGTTAACTTCGAGTCTCCACTGAGTCCTATTTCTTTCCGGCTCGGTGACCTCAGTTTAACTACAGGGGTTATAGAGCTTGTTAGTTGTAGGACTCAGTCGCTACGTCGTGTCCTGCTTTCGTTGCTTGATTATTTTAGTGTCGTTCGATTGGCACCACTCACTTTGTCAAGGTTTTCAATTATCGCATCCGCCGCTCCACCGTTTTTCCCGTTTCGTCGCTCGCTGCGACCGTTTCCGCTCCTCCTCTTGCGCGCGGATATTATATTCCTATTACGCTTTGGGGTTTTGCTCTCTGAGTCTCAAAAGATTATGTGTTCTGTGTCCCCAGTTTAAACTACAGGGGTTATAGAAACTATAGTAATTGAGACTCGGTCATTCTCCCCTCCCAATCTCCCGTTCCTCGAGTTACGCCCCACCCTCTATTTCCCCTGTCACTAGAATTGTCCAATTATTGATCACTTTGTTCTATCTCCCAATTTGTTCTATCTCCTAAACTGTTGTCCTAAAATCCCAATTTCGCAGACCAGGTTAAATATTGTTTCATCTTTCCTTTTTGTTTGTACACCAAATCTGTAAGTTATTCTATTGTTGTATCCTTCCTCCCATTATGTCAAATCCCTTTACAAGCAAAGTTTCTAAGGCGTATGATGCAAGGGCCAAGATTGAGAAAGAGTTGTGCAAACTTTACGAAAGCATTGACGACGCTATCTACGAAAAAGCGAGGCGAGTGAGTGTAGAAAGTTTTGTTACCAAATGCAAAGACCTACTCGAAACTTGTATAGCAAAAAATGATAACCTGATAGGCCTTGCAGCTAAGACTGAACAAGCAGAGAAACTGCAGTCGGAATTAGAAGAATGGCTGGCAGTTGTGAATAAAAGACACGATGAGTATATGGAAAATGCCCGAGACTATATAGACTCCATTCAGGGCAACGAAAATTCAAAAGGAGCTCTCAAAGATCCCACAAATCCTTGTCTGCTAGTACCTCTTCGAAGGCTTCAACGGCTTGCAGAAAAGATTTCATATTAGCAAAAATTAGACGAGAAGAAGTGGAGGAAGAAAACAAAGCGGCTGCTCGAATAGCTGAAAGAGAGTATGAAATTGAGATGGCAGAGAGAGAACGTGAAATGGCTGAGAGAAGACATGAGATAGAATTGTTTTCTAAGAAACGTCAAATAGACCTCGAGAAAATGCACGAGGAAAATCGAAAACGTCTCGTTGAAGCTAAAATGCAGGAAGTCAACTTAATGGACGATGAATCTTTGCTTTTAGAGACCGCCACTAATAGCTCCTCAAAACATGGCAGTATCTACTCAACAAAGAGCGAAAATCGCGTCAAAGATTGGGTTGAGTCAGTTGGTAGTCAAAAAACAGCCATCTTGACGCGCAAACAGAAAAAATCCAGCGCTTGTTTCGATCAAGCTATTTCTTCCGCGGCAGCAGATGCACAAAATAGTAACTCTATTGTCCAAGAACAGGGTAATACTGTCGAGAATCATACTTTTGAGAACCATCGATCAGAAATGAACGATCAAAACCAACAGCATTTACCACAATTGATTTCTCAACCGTCAGATCTGATTGGAAATGATGATCTTATCCAGCAAATCAATCAAGGCAGCGAAAAGCCTGAACTCAATAATCCGATCTCCGAAGTAAACAATCAAAACGAAGGCCTGCCGAACAATACACTGCAGTTCTGGCAGTCTCTTGCTGATCAAGAATCTGCTTACTACCGTGGTTTGTTTTTTCAAACAAATCAACCTAGCTTGTCTCTGAAAGGCAATGCATACGCGAACCAGCCGCAAAACACCGGAAATTTACAAACTTCATCTCCAGCTCATGATTTTTCCACAGCAGCATACACCCCTCAACATAATCAAGATAGTGCTTTCCCGGCCGACGCTCAACTCAACCACTTGGCAGCGCAATTAGAAGCAAATTTGCCTGCAGCTTCGGCAAGCCCACTCCACAACTAGGCTTTAGCAATACCACACAGTCACTACAGGCCTAACTTGAATACATGGACCCTCGCTAATGTTCCATCAAACACCAAATCAAATGTTTTCCTGATCGCTCCGCAGAGGTCCAATGTTAATGTCACGGCAAGCGTACCTGTTTCAGTAAGCACCGTAGGTGGTACAACGTACTACCATAATCCAATTTCCAGTGCAATAGTAGATAACCAGGCGCTGCAAACAGCACCATTCCTACCGGGATATCCCCCCGTTTCATCCTCGCTGCCTTACTCTCGAAATCCACTACCCATGCAACATCCTTGTTTGCCGCACTCTTCAACATCTCAACAAGTAACAGTAAAAGATCTTGCCGAGTTACTTAGCTTCAGCAAGAGAGATCCCCTACCCGAGTGGAAACTTTCTCAATACAACGCCGACCCCCTTCAATGGCACGAATGGTACGGCCAATTTAGTAGTGCGATTGATTCGCAGACATTGAGTGATGAGGTTAAGCTAACGTACTGAAAACATTGGTAACAGGGAAAGCAAAGGCTGCAATTGCGGAATTTGCTTATTGTGGTTCAATGTACAGAGATGCATTGAAAACGCTTGAGCGTAAGTTCGGACAGCCACAGGCAGTGGTAACTGCGCATCTTGATAAATTGTCAAGCTATCCACCAGTAAAAATGCACAACTCAGACAGTATAATCAGCTTTGCTACTGTAGTCTCAAGTCTCGTTGGCGTATTCAGGTCATTGTCATATGACACAGATCTTCGTAGCTCGTCCCTCTTAAACCAGGCAGTTCAAAAGCTTCCACCAAATTTAAAAGAATCTTGGTCAATGCACACCGTGAAGAAAGAGTGGTTGAGGCCAACCATGTTAGATTTTAACGATTGGCTGAAAGAGAAAGCAGAAGCTCATGAGCGCATGAAAGCAATCTCTTTCAAGGGAAAACACGAGGATAATGGTAACATAAGTGTAACAAAAACAAAAGTCTCCTCAAAAGTCTTTACTGCTAATGCAAATGCAAAACAACATATCTCCAGTAAAGCTTCCCAGAGTGCAAAAAATGATCAATTGCCCTGCGCCCTTTGCAAATGTCAACATCCCATTTGGCGATGTCAATCTTTCAAGGAAAAGACTCCTACGCAGCGTGCTAAGATTGCTGCAGAAAACCAACTTTGTTTCTCGTGCTTGGACGGCAAGCACTCATTCCGAACATGTCCACGTCAACGAAAATGCACTATTGAGGGCTGTCGAAGCACTCATAACACATTACTTCACAGGGCAGAACGCGTTTTTCCCGTAAGCACTGAGAAGAAAAGCAACGTTGCCACGCTGACTAAAGTAAACTCCACAAAAACGTCATCAAATACAGTTGAAAATGCAAAGTCTATGGGAACGGCTAGTTCCTCGGGACTCACTTCAATAACTGATGTAAAAGGGCTTCTTCAGGTTCTTGAAGTCGATCTTTTAAGTCCCTCAGATGTACGCACTAGAGCACTTGTTCTCTGTGACACAGCTTGTAGTCACTCTTGGATATCCAGTGAGCTCGCTAGTCGTCTTCAATTGAAGGGTACCCCATTAAAGCTGACCGTGAATGGCATAAATACTCAAGAAACTATAACAACGGAATCTGTACAGGTTACTGTCCAACCAATAGGTGAAGACACTTGCTCTCCGTTTGATCTACTCCCTTATGTAAAAACAAATTTACGAGTAGGTTCCGACATTATTGATAATACTGCTATTCAAGAAAAGTATCCTCACTTAAGCGTGTTACCGAACAAGACGTATGACTACGCAAACGTCGAGATGATACTAGGCCAAGACGCTTACCACGCCATCCGCCCGATCGAGTATTTTGAAACCGAATCAAAATCCTCACCCGTTGCCGTTCGCTTACCGTTGGGATGGGTATTAAGCGGTCCGTTGCCATCTTCATCTGGTCTGGTTTCTACTTGTTTCAAGGCAGTAGCTAAACAAGATTCGGAGTTAGCAACCCAAATAAAATCCTGGTATGACATGGAGTCATATGGGGCTGTCAAGCAGGTCGATCCCCGTTCAGCATCTGACCATCGAGCAACTGCGATCCTCGAACAATCCACCGTACACAATGAGGGCCGATATCATGTAGGCATGCTTTGGTCTTCAGACGAAGCAAAACTCCCCAACAATTTTTTTTCAGCAATGGTGCAGTTCAAATCATTGGAAAAGAGAATAGATAAAGATCCCGTTTTGTACAAGCGTTATGCACAGACAATTCAAGACGATCTCGATAAAGGATATGTTATCAAAGTGGAAAGCCGAGACGACAAACACTGCGCCGGAAGAGAATGGTACCTACCTCATCACCCGGTTGTAAACCCTAACAAGCCAGAAAAAGTTCGTAGGGTGTTGAACGGTGCTTCAAAGCTTCGGGGTATATCTTTGAACAGTGTATTACTCACCGGTCCAGATCTGTTGCAGAGACTAATCCACACTCTGATGCGCTTTCGTCAGCATCAATTCGCTGTTTCCGCTGATATTGAGGGTATGTTCTTACAAGTAGGTGTTTTGCCAGCGGAACAGTCGGTTTTGCGTTTCCTTTGGCGGGAAGATCCCTCAAGGAACATTGAGGTATACCAGTACACAAGACACATATTCGGCGCAAAAGATTCACCAACTTGCGCTAATTATGCGTTACTGCGTACCGCGAGAGACAATAATTCAGATTTTCCCGAGGCGGCGCAAGCCGTTAGCCAGAAGTTTTATATGGATGATTACCTTGACTCAATGGAGTCACCCATCATAGTACAAAAAATATCGCGCGATTTGATCGAATTACTGAACAGGGGAGGTTTCAAGCTGACTAAGTTCATCAGCAATGTCCCTGGCCTCCTCGAGGAGCTGGAGGACAAATCAGTTGAATAGGCTCCAAATGAAATAGGCGCATCAAAAGAGGAGTCATCATCCCACGTTCTAGGTTTGAAGTGGGATCATGTAAATGACACACTAGTTGTAAGCCGCGGAACAATATGTGATGCCTCGAAAGCTGTTACACAAAGGCTGGTATTGAGTCTTGTATCAAAAATATTTGACCCAATTGGTCTTGTTTCCCCTTTTTTGTGAAAGCGCGGCTCCTCCTCAAAGATGTCTGGCGACTTCACGGTCAGAGCTGGGATGATGTACTCCCAAAGGAAATGATTGAGCGCTTCGAGTCCTGGAGCGCAGAATTACCAAAACTTGGGCTAATGAAAATACCTAGGAGCTACTTCTCCGGTTCGTTCGAGCACTTGGAATTACATGTCTTTGGTGACAGTTCACAGGAGGTGTTCAGCGCAGTTGCGTTTTTGCGTGCTCTCGTGAATTCCTCAGACAACGGAAAAAGAACAGAACTAGCCTTCGTCATTGGAAAGGCACGGGTAGCTCCGATGAAAGTGCTCACCGTTCCTAAACTCGAACTCCAAGCGGCTTTGCTGGTATCCCGCCTCAGATTAGAAATTTGCGAGGCGCTCACCATTCAGATTCAACGCACGTTCATGTGGACAGATAGTACCACAGTCCTTCAGTGGTTGAATTCTCTAGAGAAACAGCCCATATTTGTCGCAAATCGTGTCTCCGAGATTCTAGAGGGAACAACGGTCGATCAATGGCATCACGTGGCAACGCAGAACAACCCGGCCGATGCCGGCACGAGGGGATTGTCCTCGGAGGCGTTGCAGAACAGCGCTTGGTTACGTGGTCCTGATTTTCTTCGTACATCTGACTTTCCATTTCGCCCGGGCTCCGAAGTGGTGTCAAACATCAAGTTGAAGCGTCAAGCAGCTAATCCCAACCCTTTGGAGAACTGCTCAGCCCTACAGTCCAACTCTTTAAATCCTGATTTCAGCATTCATCTGCGCAAATACAGTTCGTATCCAAAACTTCTTCGAATCGTTGCGTATGTCCTACGTATTCTTCCACGACACGCCACCTACCGATCTGTAGATGGAAAAATAGTAGAACCCGAGGAAATTACCGCAGCAGAAAAGAAATTGCAGCTTCTTACACAAGCAGAGTCTTTCCCCATTGAGCTTATGCAACTCCGCAGTTCAAAGAAAATCAGTAAAAGAAGCCCTATTGCTGCTTATTCGCCGTTTGTCGGGCCTGGTGGCCTGCTCCGTTCTAGTGGCCGAATTAAGCGCTTCGCTGACCTGGAGTTCAATTTGAAGCACCCCATAATCCTCGACGGTCGACATCCACTGGTGTACGTTTTCTTACGCCATATGCACCTCAAAAATCATCATGAAGGTAACGATTATCTTCGCGCACTTGTCCAACAGCAGTATGCTGTTCTGAAGCTTCGTTCTATCTTCCTTTCGATTCGTTTTAATTGTGTCCTTTGCAGAAAACGAAGCACTAAGCCTGTTCAACCTTTGATGGCTGACCTTCCGTCCGAACGTCTTGCCTTCCAGTGTCCGCCCTTTACGAATGTCGGTCTAGACTACTTTGGTCCGTTTCACGTCACGATCCGTCGCTCCTCTGAGAAAAGGTGGGGTTTCCTGCTCACCTGTCTCACGACCAGAGCCGTTCATGTTGAGATTGCACATTCGATGGATACAAATTCGTGTGTTATGGGTATTGAACGCTTCATTGCTCGTCGTGGAATGCCGTTGGTCATTTGTTCCGACAACGGCACTAACTTTGTTGGTACAGAGAAAGAACTGTTGCTATGTTTTCTAAACTTGGACAAACAGAAAATTGCTTCGGAGCTGGCACAAAAGGGAGTCAAGTGGAAGTTTAATCCGCCTGCTGCACCGCACCACGGAGGTGTTTGGGAAAGGCTAGTTCGGAGTTTCAAGCGAACACTTTACGCAATCCTTGGCAATCGTCGGCTTACGGACGAAATACTCCTCACTACTTTCTGTCTGGTGGAACAGTCACTAAACAACCGCCCATTGACTTCCGTAAGTTCCGATGCCAACGATTTAGATGCATTAACGCCAAACCATTTTCTTTTGGGGAATCGCAGTACTTGCCTTCCTTCACTCACCCCTGTCGATGACTTCAATCACCGAAAGCGATACGCCAGAGCGCAAGCGTACGCTAATGCCATTTGGAAAAGATGGTTAAAAGAATATCTCCCCCCATTGAATCGTCGTTGTAAATGGAAGACTCCTTCCGATGAAATCTTGAAAACCGGTGACCTAGTTTGGATTATCGATAGCGACAGCCCAAGAGGCTATTATCCACTGGCCCGCATTTTGAGTCTACGTTATTTTAATGACGGCATCGCACGGTCCGCTCAAATTCAAACAAAATCCGGCTCATTGATTCGTCCTATTGTTAATTAGATACCAGTTTTCGAATCATCAGTTTTGGGGCCTGAAGATGTTGCTGACGTTCGCACAGATTGTTCCAACTGGGAAATAGCCTAATGGTTAGGACCTAGGGCCCTTAATCTAGAGGTTGCGGTTCGAATCCCGGTGGGACCAAATCTCTTTTTTTTGATATAGATGTAATCCAGAGGTCAAATTAATAGCATTTTTGACCTATTCCGACCTTGAAAAGAGCATCAATTACGTTTGGCCAACAACCTTGCTAGTTGTCTGATGTAAATCTTACGTACGTTTTTCTCTTACGTTGAGTCTTATCAGTCTTATCAGTCTTATAGGTGTTGAGTCTTATACGTTGAATCTTATACGTTGTGAGATACAAAAAATTTGGATTTCCTGTACCGAAACAGGATTTTGCTTGCTATATCGACTTTGTACCGATACATTGCTAATCTCAAGAAATTAAGTCTTGAATTCTTATTAGTTTTTTTTTATAAGGACTTCGATTATTGATCCTTTTTGAAAGTTATCACAACGAGAGCGGACAGGACTTGTGCTATTTTTGTCTACAATTAGTGGTTTTTCAAATATTAGATTTTGCATTTTAGTTGTTCATGCCTGAACTGTTTGAGACGATTATAAGAAATTTAAATTTCTGAAGTCGACATGAAATTGAGAACCTATATTTCATATAATGTTCATCAAAATTATTTGTCGTAGTGTAATGTTTATCATTTTGGGAGGAATGAAGTGAAAGAGGGGGGTCACAGTTGTCTGATTCGGAGCAGGATAATTCTCCAAACATGGCTTATTATAATCAGGGTGCTTCTGTAATCATGAACGAGGTTTTCAGTTATAATATTTTTCGCATGCTGGGCTATTTTTTTGGATGAAGGAAACGTGAACTAAAAATCAAATCAGGGAAAAGGCCATTAGTGGGTGCGAGAATGTGATAGACAGTTTTGAATCTGGAATCAAGGAGACAAATTTGGACCAGAAAGAGGAACTGGACACTTTTGCAAACGACCCAGCTGAAAACGAGAGTCAGATAAAGTAACTTCACTTTTAAAAACCCGATTAGAAAGCGATGGTTGCAACCTCCCTTTGTTTTAAAAAGAGCGCCCAACACTGGTTAGGGCACGCTTGGGGGCCTAAAAATTATATGCCTCCTCGTCGGGGGTGGGAATGGGGGGGAATGAATAGTTCTAAACGATTTTGGGGTCTTTTCCGTTCGTTCTCCTCAGTACGTAATCCGCTCCCCAGTTACAGAGCACGTGTCATTACTCAATAAATCATTATGTAAAAATATGGCACGTGCGTCTGGGGGCGCAAATAATATGCACCCACTAAGCTCTGGGGGGGGGCACAAACGGAAAAGATCCGCGATTTCAACACACTTATTAGCATTCTTAGCCGGATTGAAAATGTCTCGGATAAATTTAATTATCTGCCTTTCTTTGTTTAAGCTATTGTCTTCCCTCTGAAAAAAATTGGATCTATTCTGTTTTGCCCCCCCCCCCAGTGATTTTTATTGAAGTTTTCTTTCCCATCATGCATGAAGCTTATCATGAAATTTTAGAGAGTCTTGAAAACCAATATCGAAGACAAGAACTTATACTCAGAATTAGAGCTACATCGAAAGGGCCCGACTGTTCGACTCTTAATGGGGGGAGGTAATTACGCGCGAACAGATAAAAGCCAGGCGGTGTAATTAATATCATAGAGAGTCCTTCAAGTGTTACTTATAAAAAGAAGGAAACCCGTCTGTATAAAATTATGCAAAGAAGTTGATCAGAATCATTCAAATGAATCACTCTGGAATTTGTCCTGTAATTTTTTAAAAGTGACATGATCAGAAACAGGGTCATCCAAAAATCCAGAATGTAATTTTTAATGATTCAGTACTGATCTAGCATGACTATAGGGTACGGGCAGTAAAGAACTAAATTGAGATGTATAGAAAATACATTTTTTAAATTGGCGTTTCAGCAAAACGGAGTTGGAGACTTTTGTAAGCTTCAAACGTGGCTTACTTTTGTCTGTGGCTTATGCGTGTAGTATCGGGGGAACTGCGACTATAACTGGCACTGCACCAAACGCACTTCTTCTGGGAAACATCGAGGAGAGATATGGAAAGGTCTGTCCAGTTCCAGCACTTATTTCGTAGTTTTTCAATTCACTATGCAAGTCAAGGAACTGACTGAGAAAAATAAGAAAGAAAGAAAGAGTAAATTTCTCCTTTATCATAATAATTATCAACAATTTAATAAATTACATAATCCATTAAATAACTCATAAAATATATCAATTAAAATTATTTACATATCAGAGGTATCTCGGAGAGGACAGATAAACGGGGCTATTAAGCCCACCTAATACAAATTGGGCGGAATGATAAGGAAACCAGAAACCGAGCCCCAAATCCCCCCGCCCCCTAGGAGAAGCCCTTTACCCCCCTTTGAATTTAGGTACACATTTGGGGGTTAATAGGGGTGTGAAAGATCTTATTACGTTTTTCAGCGAAATGAACAGTGTTGGAGCTGAGCTTAAGGAATAACAAGCTTGCGTAGTTGGGGAAAATAGAAACAAAACACTTTCTGTTGTCTTAGTCATTTAACAGCTATAATTATAGTTCTAGTTCTAGTTACAGTTTGTCACGTGAGAAAAAAGAGAAAAAGGGGGAAATAACAAAAGCAACACACAGAACTCAACGCAGTAGCCGCAGAAAACGGCTGAAAGTATAAATCAGCAAAATATTGCAAAAAACAAATTGTCTTGAGCAGTAAATAACGTGTTACTGTGTCTTGAACTAGAAATATTCCTGAGCAGTAAATTGTTACTGTGTCTTGTATTCAAAATATTATTCTTGAGCAGTAAATGCTGTTACTGTGTCTTGTATCTACGAATTATTGGAGCTGAAATTCAACTGTTACAACCCCAACTTCTGGCATTCTCAACTTGTGAGTACAAAAAGCAAAAACCAACTTAAGATTAAATTTAATTATTTTTGCACAAACAGATCTTAGACATATATCTTTGTCTTCGATTTGTTTTTTCTATCCGATTGAACTGGTATACATAAAGAGATCCCGTATTGTGTGATCTGTAGCAATCCAGTTCAAATTGATAGTTGAAAAAACTAAGATTAGCCAATAATTACGAACATAATAGTTAATGCAACGGTAAGTACAGCAGAGCGGATATACAGTTACAAAAGCGAACTGCATAAACGAAGTATCCGGACAGATTTTGTAACCACTCAGAACGAACTGGGCGGTGTAAAACTTTCTTTGTGAAACACAAGGAGAGCAGCCGTTACATTTGGTCCGCTGACCCGGACAGTGGAATAAACTGCTGTCCAACCCAACAGTCGAAGTGACAAAGTCATCGACGAACGAGAACAAAACTCAACAGGCAATTAAACGACGCCAAGCCAATTAGGCGAAGTGCATTAGAAGTTAAATAGCAAGGCTTAATTAAAGCAAATAAACAAAAGGTACTGTAGAGATTCAAGCTGCAGTCCCAAAGTACAAACGCAGTGACTCCTTCAAAGAGTCAAAACATTTTGCAGAGACAGATTAGCAACTCCAAAAAACAAATCGAAGCAAAAATTCAGGAGGGCCAGGAGCTGATCAAAAACAACGATAGATCAAGCAAACTCAAGACCGTCTATAAACAGGTGCTGAAACTTGACGACTCTCTTTGCATTCTTAACCGAAAGCGAGCAAATTTTCTTTGTGGTTCCGAATTGTTTGAAGGTTACGAAGCCGAACGACTAAATTTCTTACAAAAATTAAACGCAGACTGGTTACCATACATTCACGGAGAAACAAACATGACGGATCAACAGAATCAAACCGCACAATTGACAAGCGATGCAGAACCAACTGACGCTAAGTCTTCACAATTTGTTGTAGGAGTTTCTCATCAAACTGCTGAACATGGAAACCCAAACAAAGACAACTATTCAAAGACCTCCTCTGATAAACGGGCTAAAAAAGCAGAAAAGCTTGCGGCTCTAGACAAAGACTTTGCATCAAAATTGAGGTTGAAGAAAATTGAATTCGAATTGAAAAGGAGGGAGCTTGAAATGGAGATGTAACTTTTTGAAGAAGAAGGAGCACTGAAAATGGAATACGAGTAAGAAGCTCTTGACGCAAGAGCACCAGAATCTGATGACAGTGCAACCCCTAGTATTCGAAGTAGATCACCATTCAACTGGAAAACCCCGAAGGATAAAGATGTTTCTGGTTGGCTCGATAACTCGGATAAATTCTCCAACTTGCACGATCATAGTTTCGAGCGTGCGAAAACCAGGATCGATAACAATTATCCCAGGGTAAGCTTCAATCGCGAAGGTGTACTTAAATCACGGTCACCAAGTGGAGAGCGTGCCAGCACAGCCTGGGAACAAGACAAATTTAAGCGTAATAAACCAAGCAGTAGTAGTCAGCTACCTAAGTTGAAGTTGAGTTCATTCAAGGGAAACCCGCTAGAGTGGCCGGAGTGGTCGAATATGTTCAAAGCAACGGTTCAGCATCGCGATATACCCGACTCAGAGAAAATGAGCCACTTGAAAACTTTGTTGACAGGTAAAGCAAAGTCAGCTACATCAGGAATGGGCTATTCGGGAGAATTCTACGCTCAAGCATGGGAACTACTGGGACGGAAGTTTGGGCGACCTTACCTAATTGTCGACGCTCAGCTTAACACATTGCGCAAACAACAACCAATTCGATTGCACGACTCAACGGCTATAATTAATTACTCATCAACAATCAGCAACCTAGTTAATGTACTGAAGCAATACAACTATGAAGGCGATCTGCAATCAAGTTCAACACTGCAAGTGGCAATTGAAAAACTGCCCCCAAACTTGAAAGAAAAGTGGTTCTTCTTCGTTGACGAGTGTCAAGAAGATAGACCCGATCTCAATCTCCTTGAAAAATGGTTAGCTCAAATGGTTTTTGTCCATGAAGGAATGCCATCAACCAAGAGCGAACGAAAGGAGGATGATCGACCAAACGCTAACAAGGAAAAACGATTCTCAAAATCGTCAAATATTAGTGCGAGTTCGAATGCGAACGAAACGAAGCAAATGCAAAACAACAACTGCCCACTAGCGGATGACACTCATAAAATATGGAACTGTCCAATATTTAAGAATATGAATGTCACCGATCGCTATGCAGCAGTGAGAAAAGAACGTTTATGTTATGGATGTCTGGGGAAAGGGCATGCAATCAAAGATTGTAAAGTCCCCCCGTGCGGTATAAATGGATGTACCAAAAAGCACAACAGACAGCTACACTCAGAAAACCAAATGGACGAGGGTAGTCACGCAGTTAACGTAAGCGCAGCAACAATCAACCAGAGTAACCAAATTACTAGTTTTCTTCAAATAGTTCCTGTATCGGTTCAGAGTGGTAGTAACAGTTTGACTACCTACGCTTTCCTCGATAGTGGGTCAACAGTATCATTCATCGATCAAAGTGTCAAAGATCAACTACAAGCCAAAGGCACGGACGTTACCTTGAACATAGCGGGCATACATGGGACGCAAGATTTGAGGACAGAGAAGGTTCCTATCACAATATAGGGACTAAATTCAAAGGTGCATTCAGTTGAAGCGTTTGCACACCCATCAATCTCGTTGGGAAACACAATATAAGATTAAAGGGAACTGAAGAACAACTTCAGACATCTGAATGTTCTCACCAACAGAAGATTCAACCTGATGGAAGTAGGCATCATTTTTGGACAAGATGCCTACGAAATTCAACGTCCATTAGACTATAAGATTGGAACACGAAGTGAGCCTTTCGCCGTCTTAACAGAATTAGGATGGGTAGTCATTGGTCCCATGACAGGCAAGAAAAGTCAAAATTTTTGTCATTTCGCCTTCACAGAAGATGTGAAAGTGGCAGAAAATATCCAATTATGGTGGGACATAGAAACCTAAGCTTCCAAAATAAATGTTGTAAGTCATTCAAAGAAAGAGCAGCAAGCTCAGAAATCTCTAGAGAGCACGACAAAGTTTACAGGCGAGCGGTACGAAGTGGGCATGCTCTGGAGTGAACCAGAACCCAATCTCCCAAACAACTACGGCTCAGCCCTTGGTCAGCTCTACTCACTGGAACGAAGATTCCAACGAGATCCAAATTTAAAAGAATTGTATCAACAGTCAATTGATAAAGATGTTGAAAAAGGATTTGTGAAGATCCTTAGTAAATCGGAAGTCAAAGGCACTTTTGGAAAGGAACGGTATTCGCCGCACCATCCAGTACTAAACCCCAACAAACCGGGTAAAGTTCGCCGTGTTTGCAACGCTGCAGCAAAATACAAGGATTTATGTCTAAATGACAAGTTGTTAGCCGGACCCGATCTACTACACGGATTGATCGGATCAATATTCAGATTTCGAGAAGGACCAATTGCCCTAACCGCAGATATTGAATCAATGTTTTTGCAAGTGCAAGTTCCTGAACGGGATAAAAGCTGCTTGAGATTCTTGTGGCGACCAACAATGAACGAACCTGTGCAAATTTACGAGTATCAGCGTCATGTTTTCGGAGCAAAGAGTTCACCAACATGTGCCAACTACGCTCTAAAGCGAGTAGCGGTCGATAACGAGAACGAGTTCTCAATTGCAGCAAAAACAATCCAAAACAATTTCTACATGGACGATTTCATCAAGTCAGTCGAAACACCTGAGGAAGCAATCAAGGTTTTCAAACAACTGCAACCTCTTCTCTCAAAACATGGATTTGAACTGAAGAAGTGATCACCAACAGCGACGTGGTAACCAACGCAATCCCAGAGGACTTAAGATCAATCAGCAAAACAAAGCAGGTTGAAGTAGAGCCCAGCCAGGAAGGGTCATCAGTGCTTGGGCTTCAGTGGACGATTACCGATGATAGTCTACAGGTTTGTAGAGGTACAAGCAAAGAAGTTGAGACCCCAATCACCCAAAGGAAGATCTTATCTCTAGTTTCTTCAGTGTTTGATCCTCTTGGACTGTTTGCACCATTCAGTGTCCATATGAGACGACTCCTGAAGAGCATCTGTACCAAAAATGGACAACATTGGGACAACTCAGTAGAAGCTAACGAAGAAGAAGAGTTTATGAAGTGGAAAGCGCAGCTTCCAGAAGTAGCAGAAACCAGCATTGATAGAAGATACTTCAGCACAGTCAAGGACAAATGGGAACTTCATGTGTTTGCCGACGCATCTGAAGATACAATGTGCGCAGTGGCATACCTACGTTCAAAGCCCAAAGAATACTCAGCAGACTTAGCATTTGTAATCGGAAAGTGCAGAGTCGCACCGATGCGACACCTTTCCATACCACGCTTGGAACTACAAGCAGCAGTGATGGCGGTGAGACTTAAAGAGCAGATAGTGAAGGAACACGAATCGAAGATTCACAGTTCTAATTTTTGGACCGACTCCACTACTGTTCTGCAATGGATTCACAGCTCCCACCAGAAGCAACAGGTGTTCGTTGCAAACAGGGTGGCTGAGATTTTGGATATCACTAATGTTTCACAGTGGAATCATGTGAGTGGTATTAACAATCCAGCTGACATCGGGACACGAGCGATCAATGTTGGCGAACTTAAGAGAAGTGAATGGCTCACTGGGCCGGCCTGGTTGAAGCAACGAGAGAACGAATGGCCTGAACAGTTGAATTTAACGTTTGCTTCAGACGAACAAAACGACGAAATGGTCTTCTCAGCAAACGTTGAAGAGAAGAAGCCGATGATTCAGTGGGAACGATTTAGCAGTTTCAATCGACTAGTAAATACAATGGCATACGTACAGCGCGTATTTAGAAAACACAAACCGGCAGCAAAAACACTAAGTGTTGAAGAAAGAGAGGATGCACAACAAGCATCTTCAGACTACTGCAGCAAGAACAGTTTGCTGAAGAGATGAAATCTCTCAACACTGAAAAGGAAATTCCAAAAAACAGCAAAATCCTCCAGTTTTCACCATTCATTGACCAGCAAGGACTTATTCGTGCTCAAGGCAGAATAGGTAAAAGTCATCTGAACTTCGAAACCAAGCACCCAATACTATTACATTGGAAGCACCATGTAGTTGAATTATTCTTGCAAAATGAACATAAGAACAATCACCACGAAGGTACTGAACATGTCAGAAACATAGTCCAGCAAAAATTCTGGATCCTAGGCATACGAAATGCTTTGAGATCGATCAAAAACAAATGCATTAGATGTCGAAAGGGAAAAGCCCAAACAAAGGCACCAGTAATGGCAAATCTACCTGAAGAACGATTAGTGGCATCAACAGTGTTCTCGAATGTGGGCGTAGACTATTTTGGACCATTCACAGTAAAGATTGGTCGAAGAAACGAAAAGCGTTGGTGTTGTCTATTCACTTGCCTTACTGTACGTGCGGTACATATAGAGATTGCACCAAAACTAGACACTGATTGTTGTCTGAACGCAATTATGCGATTCATTGCACGAAGAGGCAAACCGGTCAAAATGATTAGCGATAACGGGACAAACTTCGTTGGAGCTGAAAAAGAACTGGCAGAGTATATAGCTGCATGGAACAAGGGGCGAATTGAAGAACATCTGATTCAACAAGGTATCAGATGGAAGTTCAACCCACCTGCATCACCACACTTTGGAGGAGTGTGGGAAAGACTGGTTAGGAGTTGCAAGAAGGCAATGTACGCAATGCTGGGCAATCGATCAGTCACGGAGGACGTTCTGTCAACCACGATGTGTCTTGTTGAACAGACGTTGAATGCTAGACCACTGACACCAGTCAGTTCTGATGCTACCGATTTAGAAGCTATTACTCCAAACCATTTCCTACTTGGCAACAAGAACCTTTGTTTACCGTATCTATCAGGTGCAGAGCAATTTGTTGATCATAGAAAGCTCTTCCGACAAACACAAGCTTACGCAGACCTCATCTGGGACAGATTCCGTAAAGAATACTTGCCAACGTTGAATAGTCGAAAGAAACCGCAGACCACAACGGACAGAAGTCTTCAGCAGGGTGATCTTCTGTGGTTAGCGGAGGACAGTGACAAACGTGTGGATATTACGATCTGGGTCGAATAATCGAAACCTTTGAAGGTTCCGACGGAGTGATTCGATCAGCGAAAATCCGAACAAAGGATGGATACTACAAGAGGCCCGTAGTGAAGCTCGCTCCAGTACTACCAAGTGACGATGATGTTTTCACGAAGGAAAACAGGGCCGGCGATGTTGGAGCTGAGCTTAAGGAATAACAAGCTTGCGTAGTTGGGGAAAATAGAAACAAAACACTTTCTGTTGTCTTAGTCATTTAACAGCTATAGTTACAGTTCTAGTTCTAGTTACAGTTTGTCACGTGAGAAAAAAGAGAAAAAGGGGGAAATAACAAAAGCAACACACAGAACTCAACGCAGTAGCCGCAGAAAACGGCTGAAAGTATAAATCAGCAAAATATTGCAAAAAACAAATTGTCTTCAGCAGTAAATAACGTGTTACTGTGTCTTGAACTAGAAATATTCCTGAGCAGTAAATTGTTACTGTGTCTTGTATTCAAAATATTATTCTTGAGCAGTAAATGCTGTTACTGTGTCTTGTATCTACGAATTATTGGAGCTGAAATTCAACTGTTACAACCCCAACTTCTGGCATTCTCAACTTGTGAGTACAAAAAGCAAAAGCCAATTTAAGATTAAATTTAAATATTTTTGCACAAACAGATCTTAGACATATATCTTTGTCTTCGATTTGTTTTTTCTATGGGATTGAACTGGTATACATAAAGAGATCCCGTATTGTGTGATCTGTAGCAATCCAGTTCAAATTGATAGTTGAAAAAACTAAGATTAGCCAATAATTACGAACATAATATTTAATGCAACGGTAAGTACAGCAGAGCGGATATACAGTTACAAAAGCGAACTGCATAAACGAAGTATCCGGACAGATTTTGTAACCACTCAGAACGAACTGGGCGGTGTAAAACTTTCTTTGTGAAACACAAGGAGAGCAGCCGTTACAAACAGAATTAGAGCAGTAAAATTTTACAGGGATTCTTCATTTTTTCGCATGTTTTTACAGCAAAAAAATGATCAAATTGTTCCAACCGAGCCTGATTGACGTAGAAAACTCTACATTATTGATCTGCCAGCAAACAGTTAGTGTGATATATGTTGATCCAAGGTTTTTTTGGTTAAAACATTCGCAACAAACAATTCTCATGAAAATAGAGGAACACTGGATTTAAGGTCACAACCAAACGCATCAAAACAAGGAGGCTCAGTAATGTGCGTTTGCACATAACGTTCCGACCCCGCTCATCCGCAGTTTTGGCATAAATGTCTACCAAATGTGGAACAGATAGAAAACACGCTAAAACTTAAGTAATTAAAAAAAATGTGTATGAACAAAAAGATCGCCTCCAACGCAGATAGCAGAAATCTCAGTGGTGTAAAAAATGCCGCAATAGACTGATGAGATCAGCCATTATTAAGAAAACAAGTCAAGACAAACCACAAAATCAAACAACAATAACAACAAACATCAATTACATTCAAAACTTTGTGTCCATTTTCTAAATGAAAACAACTGATTAATCAGGTCAAAAAGGCGTCAGAAAAAATGAAACTAAACAAAGCAATTTGTACTTAACTAGAAAAGAGAAAAGATATGAGAACACTCCACAATGAGGCTCGTTAACAATTAGACAAAAAAAACAAAAAACAGCAAAAATAGAATATTGGCTTAAATTTTTAAAAACAATTAGTTTCAAAGTAATGAAAATCATTAGGTAGCAATTGAAGACGTCCAACATGATTACGATCAGGAGCTGAAGGAGGGCATTAATGCTTGTCTTCATTCAATTTTTTATTGAGTTACAAAAAAAAACAAAAAATAGAGACAACAAATGAAAATCAAGTAAAACTTACAAGAAAACGCTGTCGAAGCACTAAAGGCAAATTTTGCCCCTCAAAACAGGTTTATTTGAGCCTTCCTTGATTGCCAGTAATGTTGAATACGGGTTCTCTTTAGTGAGAATAGGTATTAAGTAGTAGGTAAAAAAAGAAAAGGGCAAAAATAAGTACCAATTTTGTATTTTTCGAAAACAATTAATTTCAAAGTCATGAAAGCCATTAGCTACACAATGAAATAATTATATAGGTTCCTTTATTTGTCCACAGGAAGCATGAGAGACTTGTAATTATTCAGAATATGACTTCTACTCATCTACCAAATAGCGTCAAATTTAGAGATAAATCAAAAGTTAATTTTTTTTTCAAAAAAACCTGTGTCGGAGCCAGTAAATTTATTTGAACACAACACATTAGATTTAGCACACCTGCACTTTCCTTCGAGAAAAAAATTGTCATATGTGACCTGTAAAAACGAGACTAGGTAACAAATAGACAAAATGAACTAAAATTAAAAGATGTTTTCATTAGAAAGCCAATGAGACCTGTCAAAATCCAGGAAAGTTCATACAACTACAAAAACAAAGTCAAAGCGACACTTAAAGAAAAATGTAAAAAAATTAAATAAATTTTTCGAGAAAGGCGTATCGAAGCCGCTTAAACCATAATCCACGCCTTTAAAGATTTTTATATATTCAATTGTGCCCTATTTTGAAAGTCATTAAAGTAATATGTGATCTTTCAATAATGCGATAATGTGACAAAGCGAGAAAAAATGTAAACAATGGGCCAAAGCCTAAAAATAAGGAAAAGTTGTAAAATCTAGTAGTATAAAAGCCAGAAAAGCATATTTTGACCATCAAGAAAAATCAAATTTTAATTCAGTAGAAATAAGATGAAGCAGAAGCATTCTTTCTTAGCTGAAACTAAGCTACAAGTTGACCAAGTAAGTAGAAAAAAATTGACAAAGTCCAATAAGCCATTTATTGTTCAAAAATCAAACTTTTTTAAAATTCAAAGCGACCACAATGTTTCGCGTAACGAAACTAGATATAATAATTTGGAACTGCTTATCAAGCCAATTGGACCTATCAACATTGAGCTTTAAGAAGTGTTCTAGAGAAACTTATTTCGGGCACTTTTTGATGAAAAAATCTGAATTTTGAAATATCCAAAATTTTTTTCAAAAAATTAAATCAAAATAATCAGCAATACTTTTTTGTTTTTAAAAATACAATCAACAACAATATTCTTAAAAAATTTGATCCAATATTAGCAAAAATGAGAAAAATTTAGGCGAAAATTCCGGAAAATGTGAATAAAAACAAAACAAATTGGTCAGTATTCACAAAAATTAAAACATCGATAACTCGCTATAGAAAATGCAATTCAAGAAAATCTTTTAACTACCATAATTCCATATTCTACACTGGATGGGCTTTTAAATGATACCTTCAACAACTCTTTACGATGAATATATCGATCGGTCAGAATTGTCTGCAAAAAAACACCAGTTGAGTATATAATTGCTCCCCTCTCAAGAGGGGTCGGAACAATTAGCAATTTATGCAATTGAAAATTATAAATAATTACTGCTTTTACCGGAAAATGGTTTCTAAGATATGGAAAACAACTGTGACAGATTTGTTGATCAAAAGGAACTATGTTGCAAGTACGGTGGGACCACAAAAATATACCAATATTCTTGCAGTTGCTATATTACACATTGCTGGGACGAAATTTTCAGCATGCCATATACAAAAACTGTCGATTGCATTGAATTGAAAAAGCAGTTATTATACATGGCAATTGAAAAAAAACTATATAAAAAACGTTTCTTTGTTTTGTGAAACCTTGCTTTTATAACAATTGTTTCTCTTGAAAAAATATGTTTTTGATAACCAAAAGTATATTTTGAAAAAGATAACTTTCTTACTATCTATTGTCCTCATCAGAGTTTCAAATGGACTAGATAGATTCAAAAAGTCATCTAATCAAAAATTTGTATTGCCATTTATGTATCTGCTAAACACTCAAATTCTTTGTTTCTCTTAGTATCTGCGAAACCTTAAAAAAATTTTCTAATTTTCTTTTTTTGGATCGATATTGCATCAGTTTTCAAAAAAAAAACAAAAAACATCGTTGTTTCTTCTCTGTTCAATTGCTATCTGTTTTTGAGAGACTCAAATTGGTAACAAGAAGGTTCGCGTGATTTTAAGCGCTGCACAAAATATTCAAACATTCATACACGCGCAATGCATTATTTCACTGACATGGTAAGAGCAATGCAGCGAATTTTTCTTTAAGCAAAACGTTTTGTATCAACAGGAGGCTGAAACGAAAGGATGAAAAAATTGACTCGGAATGGGAATTAATCATTGAATCAAAATCTTCCCTCTCAGTTTTGTTTTCAATTTCCTTCTTCAATTTTAAGACTCCTTTTAATAGTTATTGTAATAACGTAACATAGCAGGCAGATTGCTAATAAAAGAGCTGCGATATCTTTGTAGATTTGAGGTCGCAAACATAATGGAAAAAATACGACGAAGATAGATTTCAGTTCTTTTTTTATTTAGATAAGGGCTATAAGAGCTGATAGAATTTATTTTGATTTAGGAGAAATTGTATAAATTATGTGTTGTTTATTTTAGCTGCCATCAAATAATATTTAATTTATTTAATCTCCCACAGATATTACTAAAACATTGCAATTGTTTAATCCTCATTTTCAATTTCTGTCTCGTTCTATATATGAAAAGATTCAATGATGATTTTCTGTGGAAGTCTGAAAACTCCTACGTCACCATCAAATAATGCAGAGCAATTTTGCTCGAAAGATTAGAATCGTTAGCAGACTCAAAAGCAAAAGATAAATATTTTCAAAAACGTAAAAACAAAACTGGGTTTGTTTTTAGAGCTATTGTTGTATTCAAATTTTACCACCAAAATGACAAGAACTGTTTTTCTGGGCTTCGTTCTAAATTGATGTCAACAATGAAGCATTGCTCAGTGAAAATAATTTGTCCAAATAATGAGGTTATTATAATCGCTAAGGAAAACTTGTCTACCGACCCTCCAAAAAAATTAATCATCTTTGAGAAAACTTTCATAAATCTGCGCTATTTTTGACACAAAAAGAAAAGTAGTGGTTCTGTTGAAATTCGTCTTTTATGCTGAAACAATTGAAATTATTAAATTAATTGTTCCGACCCCTCTTGGTTTTTTTTGTTCAGTCAATTTTCGCCGATCGATATATTCATCGTAGAGAGTTGAGACTGGTATCATTAGAAAGCTCGCCCAGCGTAGAATATGAAATTAAAATTTTTTTATTTTTCGTTTTCTAAAGGGAGTTATCGAGATTTAAACATCTAGGAAAAGTAGAGTGAATTCACGATGTTTTTATTCACCTTTTCCGAAATTTCTGCATTATTTTTCGTCAATTTTGCTAAAATTTGTTAAAACTTTTACGAATAGGGTCGTTGATTTCACTTTTAAAGACAAACAAGCTTTGTTGACTATTCTGATTTAATTTTTTTGGTCAAAAATTTTTATAAATATTTAAAAATTTTGCATTTTTCATTAAAAACAGCACGAAATAAGCTACTTTAGTCCATTTTGATCAAATTTACCGACAGTATACACCCAGACAACAGTAATACAATCTTTTTTGACTCAGAATGGGGCTATTCCTACTTCAACTTGCGCTGAGAGTGCTCTGTAATTAAAACTTGCCGTTTTTTGTAACTTTACTCGTTGATTATCAAAAATGCAGAATTTATTTTTGAGTTTTCAACTAACAAATTATTTATAGCTACAACAGTCGAAAATCAACTAATCGTATCGGACAATAAGCATTATTAGGACTGATTTTGGGCCGATCTTCGATTGTTACAATCCAATAAGATTTCGTATTGTAATCAGTCGGTCTTTTTTTTTGAAAAAAGAACTTTTTTAAAAAAAAAATAAACAGAACATATCAAATTAAAGCTCAGGAGCGATAGGTCTAATTGGCTTCCTAAGCAGCTACAAGCTAATGCATTTAGTTTTTAACTTGAAAGTTTATGATCGTTTCGACTTTTAAAAATAATTGATTCTTAAAGAAATAATGGCTTAGTGAGCTTTTCCTCAGATTTTTTCTTAATTTGGTCAACTTGTAGCTTAGTGTTAACAATTAAAGAATGCTTCTTCAATCTTCAATCTACTGAATTAAAATTTATCATCGATTGCGACTCTAAGCCTAAAGTTATTTTTTTCTGGCTTTGATACAACTAGATTTCAGATTTTTTTTTGTTTTTAGATATTTGCGTTTTCTAGTCACATTATCACATTATTGACAGTTCTCATATCAAATAATTAGCGTAATAAAACAAAATTGAATATATTAAAATCCTGAAAAATATAGATTATCTTTTTCACGTCCTCGACACTTCTTTCTTGAAGAAATTAATTGAATTTTTTAATTTTGTCTTTAACTGTCATTATTACTTTGTCGTTTTGGTCGTATGAAACTTCCTGTATAGTGATAGGTTTCACTGGCTTTTCATGAAAAAACAGATGGGCCAAAATTCTGCTAATAATAGATAGCTGATGGCTTTCATGAATTTGAAAACAATCTTTTTCCAAAACTAAAAAAAAAGAAATTTTTTAACTTCGCTAGAATGTTCTTTTATTTTATTATTTTACCTACTCTTCTGTAATTACAGGTCAAATATGACAATATGGGTGTCAAGGGAGGTTGTCAAAAGGAATTGATGTCCCGAAATCCATTTTTATAAAGAATGCGTTAAGACCTTACTGACTTTGACACCGGTTTTTCGCAAAAAAGTAAATTAATTTGATTTTTGTCATGTTTGACGTTCTATTTGTAGATGCACGATTTATCCTGAATAATTGCAGGTCTCAACGAGTTTCTTTGGATGAATAAACGACCCTATTTAAATAATTCATTTTGTAATTTATGACTTTCATGACTTTGGATATAATTTTCTTACGAAAAAAAAATCAAAATTATTATAAACTTTTGGGCTTTTCTCTTTTTTGTCTACTTGTTACCTAGTCTCACTAATAAATGGCCACATACTATATTATCGGTGTCTGAAGAAGGCGCAATCAAATATTTTTTGAGGGCCAAAATATGGCTTGACGGTTTTGACAGCGTTTTCTGGCAAATTTCAATTGAAGTTTTGTTTGTTGTTTTTTTTGTTGTTCATTTTAGCCGCTTAATAAAATGAATAAAAACAGTTTCTAATGCCCTTCTATAGAGGCTTTGGTAATCGTAAACCTTTGGGATACATTACCTGATTTCTAATGGTTTTCATTACTTTTAAGCTAATTGTTATAAAAAAAAATTAAGCGAATTTTTATCTTTACTGTTTTTGTTCTTTTTTATCTAATTGTTACCGAACCTTTTTATGGACTGGTTCGTATCTTTTGTGGTAATTTATAAGTTATTTTGTTTAGTTTTAGGTTTATCTGACGTTATGCTGACTTTGTTATTAAATTTTGTTTTTTAAAACGGACATAAAGTTTTTGATGTAATTAATGTTTGTTGTTGTTGCTGTTTGATTTTGCTGTTCGTCTTGACTCGCTTTCTTAATATTGGCATATCACAGCGATCTAATGCTTCAATTTTACTTCACTGAGTTGTTTGCTTTGATATCTTATCGTTCATACACAATTGTTTTGAAAAGTGCTTGGGCTTTTTTGGGATTCCCAAAAAATATATTTTGGGTTTTTCTATCTGTTCCTCATTTGGTAGACAATTACGCCTAAATTGTGGATGGGCGGGGTCGGAACCTTATGTGCCATCGCACATTACTGAGCCGCCTTGTTTTTCTCTATTATCAGTCCAATTCTGATTGTTTTTACTGAGAAAATGAAAAATTTTTGCTGTAATCTTCTTCCAAAACATCATTGAAGGTCCCATATAGTTTTTTGATTTCGTAGACAAACTTCAAAAAGATTTGGTTCAAAAATTGAATGAAAACCGCTAAAATTTCTGTTCTGTTTTTCTGCATCGGTTTTTCCTCCTGAGCAAAATTTCACTCCTGACAGTAAAAGAAACAATCACGATACCTCGAAATTTCAGTTATAAAGATATGCAGATATGTTCTACGAATCAAGACAAAAGAATATCTTCGCATTAAAACTTGCTTTTTGAAAACTTTGTGAAAACTTTATAATACAGTCTCCAATCCTATTTGAAAAGAATAAAAGTTTAAGGGAGCAATAGTTAGAATAATGTCTGAATAGTAACAACAACGGTTAACGGTTATGTTCCTTTTTTTCAAGAAAGAATGGAAATATTCACTTGTTTGGTGAAATTCACTTTTGGTGCACTTTTGGTGAGATTCACTTTTGGTGGACAAAAACAAACATTAGTGAATGACCAGAATCTGCTGGCCTAAACATTTTGTCACTCTAATTGAGCTGTAAGCGTCGCAATTGAAAAAAAACAGCGAATATTTGTCGTAAAACAGGGTGGTTTTCTCAAAACTAAACTCAAATTTCTGATGCTTCCTCAGCGACAGCAGCAAAAAATATATTCGATATACGTAATTATACGTAAACAAAACCAAAGTTTTTCTTAAGGAAATTATAAATTATTCATCAGCTGAAATTCCTTGCAAAGGTGTTTGAGAGTTCGAAAATTATAATTTTTCACAAGATCCGACTAAATTTTGGCAGAGAAAGTAAGAAACACAGCAAAATTTGAGCTTATAGATTGTTCAGGAAATCAACAGAATCTCTCAAAAAAAAGAAAAACAGAAAACATAGGTTAGAGGCATTGCAAATAAACAATGTTTTTGGTTGCATTTTTATTGCTTTTGCTCGATTAACAGTCTAAATGATTTTTCTCTATAAACAATTTTTTTCTTGATTTTCAATTTTTGAGCGGAGTCAGTTCTTTGCAAAAACTTCTTTCAGATATATACAAGTATCCAGAGAACCTGTTCAAATTAGTTTAATCCTCCATTAAGAAAATTCAATAAGGGTCAATTTGATTGCAGAAAGAAACAAAAACTCCAAAATTGATAAATTGAACGAAATATCACCATAATTGGCGAGAAATTGAGAAAACGTTTTTGTATCATAACTTGACTTAAAGATTAATTAATTTAAGTTTTTTAATGAAGGCGAATGACTGGTAGATGCAAGGAGCATTTACAAATGCTTTATGAAAAATAGCAAATGTTAGAATTGGATTAATGATTTATACTGAAAATGAAAAAAATCTTGTTTCAGAATTAAATTAAAAGTCCAAAATGTATTCCAAAACTTGTCTCCCATGAGACGAGTCTTCGGTTTCTTTGGGATTCCCTTCGGTCAGAAATTGTCTATTCTTTATAGCCAGTTTTTTTTTCTTTTTGGTATTTTAATTCAACATTTGTTTGTTTTAGGCCACCGCTTTCAATTTCGGCACATACATGATATATTCATTGCCTCAATCGCTCATCTGTCTCTTAATAGCTTGGACTGTCATCTATTTCTTGCAAGTCCACACCTTCAAAAAATCCAAATTAGACAATCAGGAAAACGAATCTTTCCGGGAGGTCATAGCCCAACAGTATCAAGAACTGGGGTGTTGGAAACCGGCTGAGATGATTGTCATTTCGCTGTTTGTCGCTCTGGCATTGCTCTGGTTCTTCAGATCACCCAAATTTATAATTGGTACGAAACGTCATCGTTAATTCTGCATCTCATTAGTAAAACCTTAAATTGATTAATGAATAATTGTGTTCTCAGAGCTTCGGTGTTCTCAAAACTTGACACTATTGCTCTTAGAAAGTTGCATTGTAAATATATTCAAACCTTTTCATGAGAAATAATATTAGGCAAAAATTCAAAATGCCGCTTTCTGTTACATTTAAGTAAATAGTTGTAAGAATTGGTTAAGAATACTGAGGAGTTAAAAGGTTGCAACTATGACTACTAGTTTCGAAGATAATTCCGATCAAAAATAATTTTGACTTGATTTGAATTTTGTACCAAATTTTTTTCGCCTGGTTTTTAAAGCTCCTGTGCCCTTTGCAACTTGAAATTTAGGGTTTAATATAAAATATAAATGCCATTAACCCCCCCTTAATATCATGTTTTTGCCTGGTGTACACAAACTTCAATTAAGTGTAAATACACACTAAATAAAGTTCAGGTAAATTTACCTTAACGCAGTTAAGGTAAACCTCTTTTAAGGTAAAATTAAGGTAAAATTTACCTCAACTTTACCTTAACTTGAGTTAAGGTAAAAAATTACCTGAACTGTGTTAAGGTAAAATTACCTTAACTTTTTAAATAACTTTCTGCAGTACATAATTGTTTATTTTTAGTAAAATTATCAAACGAAATGTTGAAGTTTATTACAAGAGCTTTACAATGATCCTTATATGTTGTTATATATATTTATGTTAAAGTAACAATTAGTATTATGATGAAGAAACATAGTCCAATTCCGACAGTTATCTTGCGAAATTTTGATGAAGACCGTTATCTGGCAAGTGCTTTGCAAGAAAAATGTCAGCCTCTGGTATGATTATGTATAATCCTGTACGAGTCTTGCAAGATTCTAAAACGATCTCGCAAAGATAACCGTCGGTTTACGACTGGGGGATACAAAAAAGACTTTTCTCCTTTTCTCAGTTTCAAAAATATGCAGTAATAGACCCGATATTAATACATATATAAGTTGTTTATCTTTTTTATTTTAAGAATATGTTTGCCTTTCATCGGTTTCGTTAATGAAAATATTCCTTTTTGTGTGATTTTTTTTATTTATTTGTTTGTTTGTTTTTATAGGTTGGGCAGATGTGTTGGGTCTGACAGGTATTTCTGACTCATCAGTTGTGATCACAATTGTCCTCGTCCTGTTTGCTTGTCCTTCCTTTTCAGACGAACCCAAGGCCGACAAAACTTTGCTCACATGGTACAAAAATTTGAACAAATTTTGAACAACTTTTTACTGTTACATATTGCGCTTCAGTTGTATACATAACTAAATCGTCGTCTGGTCAAATTTGACCAACCGTTTAGCTAAAATCCGTGGTGCTGTTAATGCATAGGGTTAAAAAACGTTTGCCGATTTGGTATACATGCGCAATATGATTAAGATAACCGATATCCGAGAGATTCATTTTCCATTTAGATATACCTCTGTTATGAAAAGATAATTTTCATAAATCACAACTTACTTCAGTTTGATAGCAATTATTTCAATGGTGTTCATTTTTACGCGAACGAATGTTATCAAGTTGAAAATCAGATTTTTCTCTGCGGCAGAACAAACGAACGGCTAAGCAAAGGTTGAGCAGAATTTTGAAGTCACTTCTGTACTGTCATCAATGGTCACGTGACTCCGCTTGAAGTCACTGAAAACTTCTGGAGTTCATCGAGTGTCACTCAACTGTTCGAGATATTGAGTCAGAATTTCAAAGTGATTTCTGTAGAGTCACGTAAACATGCTTAAAACACGAAACGCCGACGTTTTAAAATGACGAAAGTGAACTGAAGTCAACTTCTGGCTAAGTAGGAATTTCTGGCATTTTAACTTCTGGCACTACAGATATTGGGCATTTTAAAATGTGCACGCAAATGTTTTAACGTGATGTAAACTTTTTTCCATTGAACTAGTATTTGTTCCTACTTTCTCCGCGGCATTAATTTTAATTCCTCTTTTTGACACATCATTCCTCTTTTAATGAGCAATAAATTTTTATAAGATCAAAAACACACCCCGAGTTTTTAGTGCGGGTAGTTAAATACAAGTTGCTGGAAAGTTCTCAAAGCAAATAAGAATTTCTGGAGTTTGTTTCGAACCATGGTTTGAGATATTTAATTATAGATAACGTGACTTTGAGAAGGCGTTTATCGAGAAGTTTATCGAGAAGCGGTTCGTGATATTAAGTTAGAATTTTTAAATGATGTTTAAATTGTACGCGATTGAAAAACACAGGTGCGCGTTATAGAAATCAAAAGTCCGCAGTACCAACAGTTAAAATGCCAGACGTTGCTATAGACCTAGCCAGAAGTTGACTTTCCTTGACATTTGAATTATTTTAAAAGAAGCGCGTTATTTTAAAACATGCTCGTTTTTTGTATCAAGCAAGGTTACGTGACTCTGCAGAAGTCACTTTAAAATTATGACTTAAAATATCGAATCGCTACAAGCCAGTTCTAGATAATATGCCAGAAGTTCCGTCTGACTTCAAGAAGAGTCTCTATACTTCTACACTTTTTTGAGAGATATGAGTTGCCAATACAATAGTTCCTGAAATTTTGAACTCTACTTTTTTTAATTGGAACTGCGATGCAACACTTGAAAGAACGTGTACGTGCGTGTTTTCTCCTAAAACTTCTCTCACATGAGTTTGAAGAACCTTAGTGTAAATCAAGATCGCATAAAAGTCTAAGGCCAAAAAAAAATTGGAAAAGTTGTTTTTTAATTGAGAATCACCAAGATTTGGCGGATCGGATCTTTTCCGTTTGTGCCCCCCCCCCCAATACGGTATGCGCCCCGCAGATACAGAACACGTGACATTACATGCTAAATCATCATATAAAAATATGGCACGTGCATCTGGGGGGTGCAAATAATATGTGCCCAGTAAGCTGGGGGGGGGGGGTGCACAAACGGAAAAGATCCGGCGGATCTATTTTACCCCCCCCCCCCTCCTCCGCAGTGTTTTCTTGACCCCTCACTTACAAACTTTGTGTTGCTATTTCGGACTTTACATTGTATAAAATAGCACGTATGCCTGATGGTGTGAAATTTATACGCTCCCTAAATTCGGGCAGTATGAGGGGGGGGGGATTAGATCCGATTTGGCAGACTTCTTACACTTGATTATCGACTAGCCCAGAACTGATGAAATTTCGGAGTTCGGTACAGGGAGGTTAAAGCAAGTGAAGGCGAAAAAAGTTTATCTATCATCAATAAAGTTTTCAGGCCGGTGATACACCAGAAACTGTCGTGGAGTATGTTATTCCTTTTGGGAGGGGGATTTGCGATGGCCTTCGGAGTGAAATCTTCTGGACTGGATCTGGTCATCATGGAGGGCCTCAAATACTTCAGCAACATTCCCATATTTTTCCTACTTTTCATCATTGTAACTGTCGTAGGTAAATAGCGACAATTTTCAATTTGTGTTTTCAGGTGTCTTTTCTTCCCATGATGTGAAAGAAAAACGGGTTTTCCTCAGATTAGGTAAAAAATTGACCGGGAATTATTTTAGGCCCTTAAAAAATCAGTTTCAGTTATAAGTATCTGAAAAGATTTATGAGGGGGGGGGGGGGGGTTGAAGGGGAGGGCGCGTGAGGTGAGGGGGTTGGGGTTGTTTGAGGAAACAAATCCACAACTTAATCCATGTTTTCAGGGTTCCTGACTGAGTTCACGAGTAACACTTCAACAGCTTCGATAATCCAGCCAATCATGGCTAGTCTGGCTGAGGCACTGGGGGTACACCCCTTCCTGTTCATGATCCCAACTACCATTGCATGCTCATTCGCTTTCTGCTTCCCAGTCGCAACTCCACCCAACGCCATCGCTTTCAGTGAAGGTAATTAAATTGGGAAGATCTTTTCCGTTTGTCCCCCCCAAAGTTACAAAGCACGTGTCATTACACAGTAAATCATTATTAATAGCCGCGAAGCGATAGCGGCTATTATTGGGGACATCGTGGTTTTTTACAATCCAAGAATTGGATTGTATTGGTGCTCTGTCTTTTTTTTATTTTTGTAAGATGTTTTCACACCTTTTTTCGTGACTTTGAGCTTTCAAAACGGGATAAACAGGTAACGCTCAGCGGGCATCAAGTTTCATTAGAGGCCAGCGTTTAGTAGTCCCTCAAGTACTTATAGTGGTGAAGCTACTGGGAAGGCCGTTATTCAAGGTTAAAAGGTCATTTTTAGAAGTTTTTGAGCCCAAAATAATGCCATTTTGCGCTTTTTTCGTCATGTTTTTGGATTTTTTGTTGGATCAGCCTACAATTGAGGTTTGTAAAAGTCGATAAAGGGTTTTTGCAAGACGAAATTCCTTTTTATGGCCATTTTACGAGCTATATGTTTTGCTACTCTAAACATAAACATGGTAATTTATACCAATTTTTAACATTTTTTTTCAAGTTTTTTGAAAATTTTGGGCGTTTTTGAGTTGTTTCAGCCCTTGGAGTCAAGAAACCTCTTGTGGGGCCAATTAATAGGTCATTATAATGTTTCTAGTGGTAAAGAAATGGTTTGCAAAATTTTTACTTCACAAATTTTAACAATTTTTTTGATAAAAATTGCAGTTTTTTTTCAAAGTTTCTAACATTTATTGTCATTATTCAAGTTTTCTAGCCCCAGTGGCAAAACACCTAATCTAGGGTTTGCTAATAAATAAGTTTATTGAAAATTTTTTATTGGCCTTGGAATGGTTTTATTGGTTTATTGAAAATATTTTAATATCACAAATTTTGCCATTTTTTTTTAATAAACTTGCTTTTTTTTAATTTTAAAAATTTTTGTGATTTTTCAGGCTTATCTAACCTTAACTGTGAGTGAATCTCCTCTAAATGTTGATAAAAAGTTATTTCATAGTTGCTGGTGGTATGGGGAATGTGTTTCCAGATTTTAATTTTACAAATTCTATCGATTTTCAAATTGCAATTTTTTCTTTCAATTTCTGAAATTTTATTATTTTTCCTCAGTGGCCAGGGAACCTCCTTTAGGGTTTTCTAGCATGTTACTGCATAATTTCTAGTAGCAATGAAATAGTTTTCAGTTTTTTAATATTGCAATTGTAGGCAATTTTTTTAATAGAGCTTGCATTTTAAAATTTTTGATTGTTTAATTTTTTTTTAATTTCTTGCCATTTTCTTAGTTAAGCGATCTGTACTGGCCAACGAAACATTAAATATTGCCGACTTGTTACAAGACAGAACTCCAGAAGAAAATAAAAAATGGTTTCGAACATTTTTCCAGCCATATTTCAGTAAGTTTTTCGCTTTTCATTTTTTAATATTTTGAAGCATTTGTTATATTTCTCAAGTTTATTTACCTTTTGTGGCAAATTGATCTGTTTCAAGGCTTTTGCGTGAGTTAATAAGTATATTGATTTGTGTCATATATATGGTCTTCAGGTTAAAAGCTTCAAAAGGTCTGGCAATAATTATTTTTTTTGTTTAGTTCGTTTCATTCTTTTACTTTCTCAACTTTTGAGATTGTCTTTTTGGCAGGAATTGTTCAATTGATCTGTTGGTCAAATATATTGGGTCTGTTTTGCATTCAATTCCTTGGATTGTAATTCAGGACTTGTCCTGCTATGTTTTTTTAATTCGTCGTCTCCATCGATGATACTTACGACCTGAGTTCGTGGAATTGACTTCTTGGAATTGACTTCAGTGACTTCTATTCCTTTGCAATTAAAATTTATGTGCGTGACGTCATTTCTGCTTTTAGGTCAATTGCGTGACTTACCTCACTCGAAAAAATGACTTCTGAACTTACTTATGAAACTTTTATGAATATTTTATGAATATTTTAATTAAAAATCAATAGTGTGCATCTAAGTAGTTGCAAACTTATATGCCCTAATTCTTGAAAATTAGTCTTGAGTTTTTGATTTCGAATATCAATTTTGAAAAAGCTCTCCTTATAGACCTATGTGTCATAAAATTGACAGTCCGAAGCTAACCCAAAAAGTCTAGTGGTCTATCAAAGGACTGGTGGTCGATCTGTCTATCTTATTTCTTTAGGTGTTTCAATTCATGGAAGGCCACAAGCGTCTATCGCGGCTATTTTCCGGCAATCTGCCGGCTATGTTTTAAAAATATGGCACGTGCGTCTGGGGGTGGCGCAAATATTATGCACTCACTAAGCTGGGGGGGGGGGGTGAAAACGGAAAAGGTTCTGAAATTGATCGCCGTTTCAAATCCCATTATGATCGACAGCCGCATTTTCATAAATTTATAGGCCCGGGACGAGGGTTTTGCCGAACTTATAGGCCCGGGACGAGGGTTTTGCCGTAAATACACACTTCCTTCCACAATTTCCACACTTTCAGTGCTGATTTTAAATAGTTTATGTGCTTTCACTACATAGTTTTCGAACCTTCAGTTCAGTATAGAACAATATACGTCCAATTTCTTCCACAGCGCCGTTTGTCTTCTTATTAAACACAACTTTGGCTGTTTTTGTTGCAAAAAGAAGTGTTTCACTCTTTGTAATAGTTTTACCCTAGTGATCGAAGAATTCAGAAACTTGCAAGAATCTTGCAAGCAATCTTGGAAGGGAATACATACTACTTGCAAGCTGCTTGCAAGATTCTTACAAGATTTGAATCATCTTGCAAGAATCTCGCAAGATTTTGAATTCAACTTGCAAGTATATTGCAAGATTATGAATTCATCTTGCAAGTTTCTTACAAGATTATGAATTCTTCGATATTTTTTTTATATGGTTCGCTGGCTGCACTCGGGGGTTGATCGAGCTGAAATAGTTAAACTACTGTCGGAAAATCGGAAAATCTAATTAAGTCTAGATAAAAGACCAACTTTTTCAAGATTTTCTAGTATGATTTTTGTGGTTCATCCATCCTCCTTTTTCATTCCGGGCTGGAGACCGGCAGTGGCGGAGTTGATGAAATAAACTATAGAAGTACTGATTCAGTACGGCAAAAAACAGCACTTACACAGTTCTCCAAAACAAACAAAACGACTAAACCAAACAAAAGAAATCAATATGAAAACAATACAGCAAAGAAGTTATCGGAAAATGATCTCCAGTCAATCTAAAAACCGACTTTTTCGAGAGTTTCCGGTATAAATATGTTTCTCCGCTACTCTGTTTTTATTCCGGGCTTTCGACTGGCAGTGGCGGAGTTACTGACATCAATTATAGGAGTATTGATAGAGTAACCTATAGTAGTACTGATAAAGTACGGCAAAAAACCACACCTACACAGTTTTCCAAAGCAAAGAAAACGACAAAACCAGACAATAGAAACCAATATGAAAACAATTTTGCAAAATAGGTTGTCAGAAAAAGGGGCTGATTTTCTGTATGATGAGTCTAAATTATAATTGGAATAAAAGAAATTTCAAAATTTATCAGTACTTTTCGAATGAAATAACTTCAAGGACATTAATATCAAACGCTGTCAACTGAAGGGGTCAAATTGGTTCATTTAAATCTCATTAGGAAGATAATTGGACCTAAAATTGATCACAAAATTCATTACAACTGAAAAAGATTTTCAATTATCGATAGAATCAGTAACAAAATATTCCAACTGGTTGTTTCTTTAAAAAGAATTTGTTTGAATAAAAAATGAGAGAAAGATTGAAAGTGTTTGTTTTCGTCGCTCTCTAGAGTTGGTTAATAAAACTTAAAAAGGACGGATTTGGTTGGCTCAAGATGTCTTTAGTTATTTGTCGAAAATTTGTGTTTGAATTCAAAATCTTGCAAGAAACTTGGAAGATTCTTGCAAGATTTCAAATTCAAAACGAGTTTACGAAAAAAGTCAATTAGGTTCAGCTCTGCTTATCAAAAAATGTGATATCAGTCATTTCATTTGGTTTTCAGTTAGTTTTAGCTGCCAAAAATACACAAATCAATTTTGCAGAACTCAAAGCATGCAAGATTCTTGCAAGATTTTGAATCCGGGCTGAAAATTCTTTCAATGAATTCGGTTTTGTAAATTCTTAATACACAATAATTTGCTTCAAAGATGTTTCCTAAAAAAGTTCTGCCCTGATTTTTTTTTGCCTCGATTGATATCTTGTGACATTCCTACAAGATTTTGAATCCTTCGATATTTTGTTACCTGTTTCGCTGGCTGCACTCGGCGGTTGATCAAGATGAAATAGTTAAACTACTGTCGGAAAATCGGAAAATCTAATTAAGTCTAGTTAAAAGATCAACTTTTTCAAGATTTCTAGTATGATTTTTGTGGTTCATCCCTCCTCCTTTTTCGTTCCGGGCTGGAGACCGGCAGTGGCGGAGTTAGTGAAATAAATTATAGGAGTACTGATTCAGTACGGCAAAAAACCGCACTAACACAGTTCTCCGAAACGAACAAAACGACTAAACCAAACAAAAGAAATCAATATGAAAACAAAACAGCAAAGAAGTTATCGGAAAATGATCTCAAGTCAATTTAAAAACCGACTTTTTCGAGATTTTCCGGTATAATTTTCTTCGCTACTCTGTTTTCATTCCGGCCTTACGACCGGCAGTGGCGGAGTTACTGAAATCAATTATAGGAGTATTGATAGAGTAACCTATATTAGTACTGATACAGTACGGCAAAAAACCGCACTTACACAGTTTTCCAAAATAAACAAAACGACAAAACCAGACAATAGAAACAAATGTGAAAACAATACTGCAAATAGGTTGTCAGAAAGTGAGGCTGACTTTCTGTATGATGAGCCTAAACTATAATTGGAATGAAAGAAATTTCAAAATTTATCAGTACTTTTCGAATGAAATAACTTAAAGGACATTAATATTAATAGCTATCAACTGAAGGTGTCAAATAGGTTCATTTAAATCTCATTAGGAAGATAATTGGACCTAAAAATGATCAGAAAAATCTTTACGACTGAAAAAGATCTTCAATTATCGATAGGATCAGTAACAAAATATTCCAACTGATTGTTTCTTTAGAAAGAATTTGCTTGAATAAAAAATGAGAAAAAAATTGAAAGTGTTTATTTTCGTCGCTCTCTAGAGTAGGTTACTTAATCTTAAAAAGGACGGATTTGGTTGGCTCGACATGTCTCTAGTTTTTTGTCGAAAATTTGTTTTTGAATTCAAAATCTTGCAAGAAACTTGGAAGATTCTTGCAAGATTTCAAATTCAAAACGCGTTTACGAAAAAAATCAATTAGGTTCAGTTCTGCTCATCAAAGATTCTGATATCAGTCATTTCATTTAGTTTTCAGTTAGTTATAGCTGCCAAATATACACAAATCAATTTCGCAGAATTCAAAGCATGCAAGATTCTTGAAAGATTCTTGCAAGATTTTGAATCCGGGCTGAAAATTGTTTCAATGAATTCGGTTTTGTAAATTCTTCAATACATAATAATTTGCCTTAATGATGTTTTCTAAAACATTTCTACCCTGATTTTTTTCGCCTTGATTGATATCTTGTGAGATTCTTGAAAGAACCTTGCAAGTTTTGAATCAGCTTGCAAGATTCTTGCAAGTTTTAAATTCACTCATCACAAGGGTATTTCTTACTTGTATTCATCACATTTGAGCACTTTTTGTCAAATTTTGGTGCGCTCTCATTCAGCAATTTTCATTACTTTTTCCACGCTTTTCTGTCATAATTTCCTGACTTTCAACACTTCTCTTACATAATTTCTTCACTTTCGTGAATTCTTTTGACCTATTCTCCACAATTTTCTCGCTTATTTCTACAATTAGCCACCCCAGTTTTATACAACTTCAACGCTCTCCTAACATTTCCCGTTTTAAGCGCTTCTGCCACATAGTTTCTGCACTCTGACTTCATCTTTTACATATGCTCTGCATTTTTTTGTAATTTTTACCCAATAAGACAATCACAAACTGAATTCCATTTAAAGCTTTGGTGCTTATGTCATGTATTTTTTTTTCAAATTTTCACTCAAAGCTGCTCTGGATTGTATTTAGGGATATCATATGTACATTCATATATACATTCATATATCATACGCACATAATTGGTGTTTGTTTTAGCCCTGTTCATGTTTTCTCTAAAAAGTTCTTAGATTACAATATTCATGTAATGAAATTGTCATGATTACAAATTATTACAATATTACAAATTTTCATAGACGACATAATATGAAGTTGTCATTTTTCAACCCTTTTCAATTATGAGGTCAACCCAGGATACCGTGCTTTTTATATATATCGTTCCTGTCAATAGTTCTTGCGATCTTTCCATTTGCGATCTTATCAAGGTTTTCTGCCAGCCGGAGGATAGTGGCAGAGCAAATCAGCGCTGAATCAGTCTAGAGACATTCTATTTTTCTGGATGGCCAGTACTCTGTTCATGTCTAAAATTACACTGGCTAGTCTTCATTTTTTAGTAAATTATGCTGCATGAAAAAAGTATGATCAGATTATTCCCGCCAACAAGGCTTGCTTTATATGCAATTCGAAATTCCACTTTGGTACTTGTAACAATTAATTTGCGTAGCAAGTCGTAACCACTAATCTAAATGGGCGTTGTGGTAATTGCCTACAAACTAGCTTGAGTAAAAAGAGTTTGTATACTATTATAGAAATTTCCACTTATAAGTTACAAAATTATGACATTACTATGCTCAGACTTAATTTTGGGGTATGCATAAGTTTAGCATGGGCCAGCTCTATGACCTCAATATAATCATGATGAAGAAAAACTGCACATAAAGAAATAAAGTTCTGAAGATGCAATGTTGCAGAACTGAATACATGTTCATACTCTTTAAATATGCTGGTTCAGCGCTGAAATGCTCAAGTCCGAGCACTCATCAACTGAATTTTGCTTGTGACGCCATTTTTCACTCCATTTGGTCAAAAATTTTAGGCTGGTTACAAGATCAGTTTTTGACTAACTGACGTAACCCATTCGAAAATTAATTTCCAATTGCTTGAACTTCATATATTTTTTAAAGAGCTTTATGGAGCTATATACAAGTTCTTATCATTTCCACGACCAGTGAAAATTAATGAAATTAACAACCAAGTCATCATTGGCGTCTCAACTCGATTCAAATTTTTAAAACTCACTCCCGAGACATTAAGCTCGATGCAAAAATTGTGAAAAACACTCATCATAGAGAGTATAAGCAGGCACATAATTTTAAAGGTATTTTCATTTTTATAAGTTGAATTAAGTTCCTTGAACTGTTTACAACTAATAACTATAAACGTTTTCAAGAGGTACCCCTAGTGATGAAAAAATTTAAAATCTTGCAAGAATCTTGCAAGAAATCTTGCAAGGGAATGCATAGTTCTTCCATTTTTCTTGCAAGATTCTTGCAAGATTTGTATCCATCTTGCAAGATTCTTGCAAGATTTGCATCCATCTTGCAAGAATCTTGCAAGATTTTGAATTTACATTTACCTTTTTGTCCTGGTTACCTGGCCGCTTTTTTGCTGTTGGTTGAGCTGAAATAGTTAATCAACTGTCGGAAAATCTTCTGAAGTCAAGTTAAAACATGACTTTTTTGAGATTTTCAGATACGCTTTACAGCTCTCGTTTAGGTGATGTCCCTTTTAAAAGTGGGTGCTGTTTTGACGTTGGAATGCGTTGTAGCGTAACTTTCGCATGAAATCAATTTTAACTCTTTAAAGGTACGCTCCGAGTTCGAGACATGGTCAAATGCGGATTCATGCTCAACATTCTCTGCTTCTCAGTTGCAACAGTCTGGGCTTTCACTTGGGGCGAACTAATGTTCTCGATGACGTCACAGCAATCGCCCTAACATCGTGGAAAACTGGTCAAATATGAAAACTTAGAACTAAAAACTCAGAATATTCCTTATTCTATATTGAAAAAAAAACTGAAACCAAATTTTTGCTTTCAACTTTATTTTACCTACCCAAAATGAGGTCTGCAACCCTGTAATACAGTTATGGGCTAGACTGATTTGGGTCGCAGAAAAGGGTTAAGACCGAGATCATAGTATGCATGAAATTTTGGTCGCGACGTTCCGTCTCGCCTCTACTCTAAAACCCGGGCTGACAACCCAACCCAGAGTATTTCAGTACTCAAACTGCCTATTTCAATAAATTGTAAAACAGTACTGAACGGGGCTGGGTAAAAATTGGGGCCGGATAAACGCGGTAATTGAGCGCTTTTACCCAGCCCCCATTTTTAAAACTCTTTCGCCTAAATACACTAAATATACTATTGCTTATGTTCTCATTGCTTATTAAAAACAAAGTTATGAGAAATTTCGTGAATTATCCAAACGCTATTTAAATATGCATGCATAAATGACAGAGTCCGTCGTTATAATTCGCATGAAATCATAACAAGCCTATATGGCAAGCATAATAAGGTGATAAGGGTTTACAGCACACTATTGACCAGGGTTACAAAAGTGACATAAAAATGGCTCATGAGAAAGCTATGGCAAAATGTCATGAGAACGTTTGAGATATGCAAGATTAGGACATCACTCGCCCCTTTTTCTTGCTCGCTGCTTTGTCCTTTCTGGCTATCCAGGTTGAGGTCGCGCTCGAAATCGCCTCTGATCAGACCGTCCCAGACAACTGGGACCTCTGATCAGATCGTCCCAGACCGAAGTGACCTCTGAGCAGACAAGTTCCAGACAACTGGGACCTCTGATCAAATGGTCCCAGACAATTGGGACCTCTGATCAGATCGTCCCAGACCGAAGTGACCTCTGATCAGACAAGTTCCAGACCATTGTCCAGACGAAAGTGCGCTTGAAGCTTTTTTCCAGACCATGTAATTCGAGCACACTGGGAACATGTGTGCGCTCGAAACTCGTCTGATCAGGGGTCACTTCGGTCTGGCCACCTCAACCTGGGTAGCGTGTTTAGCCTTAATATAGGTATTTCTCCGTTCTCGGTCAGTGGAATTAGTCACACTATCATCACCAACAACTTCATCTTCGACAACTGCCCCGACGTTTTACCGATGTTGAGTCGTCTTTAGCCTGCTCAGTTTCCTTGTCGTTTTTACGGCTAGTGTACTTGGCCTTTATATAAAAGGCATTTTCTCCATTCTCGTTCTGTGGAGTTACTGGTACTATCATTGCTAGCACTACAATCGACAACTTCTTGTCTGGTCGTCCTCAGTCTGGCTAGCATTGCCTGTTGCCTCTTGACCTTGCGAAGACCATCAGAACCACAAGTACTATGACTGTAGATAGTGCCACTACGGTTCCAAGACACCTATAGCAAGAAATGTCCTCCCTTTGTTAGCTTTTTATTCGTTTCTTTGATATGCCTAAAGAACGCAATTTTGGAACCCCCAGTACGTTTGACCCCCCCCCCCCCCCCGTTACAGAACTTGTCATAACATTAGTAAATCACTATTGTAAAGATATGACACGTGCGACTGGGGTCTGCGAATAATATGCACTCACTAAGATGGCGTAGGGGGCACAAAAGTAAAAGATCCCCTATTTTAAATTGGGAGTGAAAAATCTTATTACTGATGCTTGTTGATACCTTGCTTGTTGATATAGTAAGTCCCATAAAGTTGCAACGCAAGCGAACGTTCGAAAAACTCTTGACATAGAAATGAACAACGAAATACTGATCTCTGCATGTTTAAAGTTTGAACTTTGACCTTTGGAACCTTTGATAGCGTTGCAACTTTATGGGACTGACTATACTGATGCGAAGTACCTACGTTGATAACTTCATCTTCAGCGTTAAGTATAGCGTGTCCCATAAAATTGCATTAGACGAAGATTTCAAGAACACTAATTGAAACAACGTCTCAATTGAAACACTCAAATTCAAATTTTAAAATGCCGAAAATCTGCGGTGCCAGAAGTTGCTACTTAGCCAGAAGTTGACCTCAGTTGACTTTGGGCATTTTAAAACGTGCGCGTTTCCTTTGAGTAATGGTTACGCAACTCTGCTGAAGTCTCTTCGAAATTCTGACCTATAATATAGTAAGTCCCATAAAGTTGCAACGCAAGCGAACGTTCGAAAAGCTCGGGGCATGCAAATGAGCAGTGTTTTGCTAGCTATCTGCATGTTTTAAATTTGAACTTTGACCTTTGAAGCGTTCGATAGCGTTGCAACTTTATGGGACTGACTATATCTCGAACCGCTTTGTGGTTCTCAATATAGTCAGTCCCATAAAGTTGAAACGCAAGCGAACGTTCGAAAAAACCCCGACGTGCAAATGAACAATGATTTGACTCAACTTTTTGACTTAACAAATACTCTGCCTGCTTTAAGTTTGAACTTTGACCTTTGAAACATCCGATAGCGCTGCAACATTATGGGACTGACTATAAACGCCAAAAGTTGAGTCAAGGAACCATTACGTCAAATATAGTCAGTCCCACAACGTTGCAACGCTATCGAACGTTTCAAAGGTCAAAGTTCAAATATAAATCTTGCAGAGAGCAGCATTTCGTTGTTGATTTGCATGTCGAGAGTTTTTCGAACGATCGCTTGCGTTGCAACTTTATGGGACTCACTATAGTTTGTCCCATAACGTTGAAATAAGCGAGACGTCAAAAACAGGCAAGATAGCATCAAATTCATTTGATTGTCAACGTTTTTTCCATTAAGCTTCTATTCATCAATTTTTTCTACATGTTTTGATTTTGAACTTTGACCTTTGAACTCCAACTTGTGGCTTTTGAAACGTTCATTTATTTCAACTTTATGGGACACGCTATATATAGCGTGTCCCAAAAAGTTTAAATAAGCGAACGTTTCCACGAATGTAGAAAAAAAATGATGAAAGAAAGATTAATGGATAAAACGTTGACATTCAAATGAGCACATTGATACTCAATTGCACGTTTTTGGCGTTTTTCGAGGGTTTGCTTATTTCAAATTTATGGGACCGACTATAAAACACAAAACGCGCACGTGAGAAAAACACGGAAGTCAACGGAGGTTTACTTCTGGCTAAGTATAGTCTGTCCCATAAAGTTGAAATCACCGAAAACACCAAAACATGCAATTGAGCATGCAAATGAGCAGTACTGACAGTGTTTTTGAAACGTTCGCTTATTGCAACTTTATGGGACACGCTATAGCAAGTCCCATAAAGTTGGTTGCAACGCAAGCGAACGTTTAAAAAGCTCGGGGCATGCGAATGGGCAGTTTTTTGACTGGATAGCTGCAAGTTTTAAATTTGAACTTTGACCTTTGAAACTTCCGATAGCGCTGCAAATTTATGGGATTGACTATAAACGCCAGAAGTGACTTCAAGCACAGCCACGTAAACTTTTTTCTAAATGGAACACCAACTTTTAGTAACAGTCTCAGTTCAATTGCAACAGTCACGAAAATTTCCTCAGTCACATACACATACTCGTCATCACCAGAACACAGACACATGAGTAGCGACCATTAAACGCATATGTCAGCCCCTTAAATCGTATATCCCAACAGGCAATCCTCAGTGACCGTAATAAATAATAATAATAATAAATTGTTTCCAGAGTTTTGATTAGAAAAAAAACTTACATTTAGAAGTTATTATCGAAAAATATTTATGCATTTAATACTCCGGGAGAACACTTTTAGGCCAAGGTTGGCCTGTTTTCAAGTGTCTCTAACGAAAGAGATCGTAAACATCAAAGATTATATGTAAAGATTAATAAAAATTTTACTAGCTACATAAAACAAATTGTTGGGAGCTTGGAGTTTACTACTCGGTTTGGTCTCACATTTTAAACCAATATAGCAACTCATCATTGTCAATAATATATAAGTCCAAAAACTTGTGACAAAAGTCCTTTACTTGCCCTTTTTGAGAGATCAAAAACAAAGTTGACAAAATTGGGAAAAAAGTTAAGCAAGCAATTAACCATTTCACGAATTTTTGGTTGCACTGAGAAACTTTCAAACTTGTTCTTAAATAAACACAATTTGCGAGAACTGTTTCGCGCTTTTGCTATTTTGAGAAGCTCTTCCCTTGAGATACAGTTTTTTAAAACTGGGATTTCACATTCTTTTCGTATTTTGTTTATTGCCATTTTGAGTATTTCATACAGGTGGAGCTCTGATACATTATAGAGTAGCAGTCAAATTTTTTTTTGAATGTTATGATTCTGGCTATTCTATTCACCATTTGATTCAGGTGTTTGAGTATTTGGTTGCTTGTGTAAGCTTAAACTAAGACTCCGTATTGAATTACTGGTTGCACATATGTTCGATAGACTTGAACTAACTGATTTGTTGTTAGGACCTTCCTAATTCGGTAGAGAAGTGAGCAGAAACCTAACATTCTTTTCGTTAAATTTTTAACATTTTCTTGAAAACTTAATTTATGGTCTACCTGAATCCCTAGATACTTAAAAGTTTCAACATTTTGGATTGTTTTACTGTTAATATACACCCTTTCTTTGAATTTTTTTGCACTCTTTTAGAAAAATTGACGCATTTTGTCTTCTCAACGTTTAAAGTCAGTCGATTTCTATTCAACCTGGAGGCTGTTTTCTGAAAAATTACACTGATTTTAGTTTCATTTGTTTTGGGTTCAATTTTTGTGTAAACTACAGTGTCATCTGCCTAGAGGACGGATTTTATGTCAGATGTTTTGAGGGTCAGATCATTTATGTATATAATAAAAAGCAAGGGACCCATTATTGAACCTTGTGGGACACCAGTTTTTATGCTCCTCATAGATGACTTCTTCGAGCCTATTTCAGTGTATTGAGATCTTCTGCTCAAATAGGACTTCAATACTTTCAAAACATGTCCTCTTAGACCATAACTGGAGCACTTTGCTAGTAAGATTTGGTGGTCCACGGTGTCAAAGGCTTTTTTGAGATCCAAGAAAGTACTGATCATATTTTGTTTACTATTTAGCCAATTTAATCGAGCATTTTCGCTGAGTTCCACCAGTGCATCAATTGTGCTGCGGTTTTGTCTAAAACCTCATTGATTTTTATTTAACAATTTTTCTTTATTAAGGAAAACAATAATTCTGTTGAAGATAATTTTTTTTTGCGTATAATTCACAATTTGGGTATAATGCGAAAGACATAAACTCTCTGAAAAGAAGTGAAGGGAACAAATGTTAGTGAACGTTGGGGAGAGACGAGACGGAAATAATATACGACCTTTTCTGTTGGCGAAAAAAACGTAGGGAAACTTCATCTTCAAAAATTGCAAAAAAGGCAGCAGAATTGATAGCGAAGCAAACTTCTTGATGAACAAAGGTATCAAAAATCGAATAAAAACTATTGTAGAGGTACGTACTTAGACGAAAGTGTCAGTGAATTCAATAGCTTGACTTCGCAACACAATGTGATTGCCAGAAGTGCAGAAATATCTTGAACAACTTGTAAAGGCTCAAGAGATAAAAACGTCCCATCGACGACAGTCGAAAATCCTCAACAACAACAACTAAAAGAACAAATCATTTATGATCATTGTATGATTAATGGGTAGTCGTATATCCCGGGTCGAGGTTTGGTCAATAAATAATGTAAGATTAGCGGTGATTAGCGGTGAAAAAAAAATTTCACCGCAAAGCGCCCGCATCTTTTAACGTTCAATGCGTTCATAGCGGTGAATTTTTGTAAGATTAGTGGTTAATTTAGCGGTGAATTTTTGTAAGATTAGCGATTTTAGGGGTGAAAATATTTTTTCACCGCTTCGTGGTAGCGCTGAAAAATTTTTTTTCACCGCATTATGCTAGTAGCGGTGAAAAATGTTCTTTCACCGCTTAAGCGGTGAAAGAAAATTTTTCATCGCTACGAGCAGAATGCGGTGAAAAAAAATTTTAAGCGCTACCACGAAGCGGTGACAAATAATTTTTCAGCGCTACCGTCAGAATGCGGTGAAAAAAAAAATTTTATGCGCTACCACGACTCGGGGTTTTCAAAGCAACATCATTTTTTTTACATTACCTGAACCAGCACCCAAGCTGATTTTTTGACAATGACAATCCAGACAGCTGCAGACATGTGCCAACTACGTCCCCAACATGAGGTGCACAAAATCCCAGCGGGGGGGAAACCGACCAACCGGCGTCTCAACGGGGCAGGGGGGTGCACCTCTATACCGAGTGAAAAAAAATTTTAAGCGCTATCACGAAGCGGTGACAAAAAATTTTTCAGCGCTACCGTCAGAATGCGGTGAAAAAAAATTTAAGCGCTACAACGACTCGGGGTTTTCAAAGCAACATGATTTTTTTTACATTACCTGAACCAGCACCCAAGCTGGTTTTTTGACAATGACAATCCAGACAGCTGCAGACATGTGCCAACTACGTCCCCAACATGAGGTGCAGAACATCCCATGGGGGGGGGGGAACCGACTAACCGGCGTCTCAACGGGGCAGGGGGGTTGCACCTCTATACTGAGTGAAAAAAAATTTTAAGCGCTACCACGAAGCGGTGACAAAAAATTTTTCAGCTCTACCGTCAGAATGCGGTGAAAAAAAAATTTTTAAGCGCTACCGTGACTCGGGGTTTGGGTGCACCTCTATACCGAGTTTGGTTCACTTTGAACAACTCCTTGATCCGATCAAATTTCTATATTTTTGAAAATAGAATAATCGAATAAGTCGTTATTTCCGATTCAAAAACGAACTTTTTTCTAGGAAAGTTAGGTGGACCAATCTTTTTGCATTACAACCTAAATAATACTGATAGTCTGGGATATCAATTTGGTTCGATTTGAACAACTCCTTGGCCCGATAAAAGTTTTATACTTTTGAAAATAGAATAAGCGAATAAGTCGATATTTTCGATTGAAATACGAACTGTTTTTGCTAGGCAAGCTATACCAAAAATTCTTTTTGTTTTATGCTCTTTTGACTTGTTTGACAATTTCTGTAAATTGCCCTTGGTTTGAGGTCAGCTTTACATCGGTTTACCACTATTCAGTGCATACAAAAAAATGAGTGAGAGTTTGATTCAATGACATCATTTTTTTGACCTAACATCGTTTTTTGACCTAACCTAACTAAGGCCTAAGTTTTCTAGAGGCGCTAAAACAAAAACTCAGTGTTATATACTTCTTGAAGACAATGGTTGGCGTTTTATGCATTTGGTTTAACTGTTGAAACTTCTTAAACCAACAAACCAGTTTTTATAAAATATTTTTGATCCGACTGTTGGCTTGTTTGAAACTAAAATTAGATGTAACTTTGAATTTTGTCTAGTGAAGCTGGACCACCAGTGTTTGGTGTTTTACGCTCTCCACGCTTAAACATAATATAGCAATGAGTTCAATATGACACCAACAAATCATTGAACCGATGAAAATAGACTAATTTTAATAGATTTTCCCGCTAATTTGCAGCCAAAAAAGAACAAATTCTTCGAGATATGCTGGACAAAAGTTTCGTTGTGTGTAATGAATTCCACAACTGAAGCAGTTCTGACACTGATTTTGGTTTCATTCCAACGACTCTTTGAACCGACAAAATCAGATGCTCTTTTAAACCAAAACAATATTCGATTTTTTGATTATTTGAAACTAAAAGGAGACGAAAGCCAAACGAAAGCAGGTGCTGGAAGTAAAATTTTGTTTTTCATACTCCTTATATTCTAATTGTGGGTTTAGTTGGATCATAATTCTCAGACCCGATTAGAAAACGCTGCTTTTGGAAGTTTGCGTTTGTTCTTTTTCCAACAAAAAAATATAACTGTTTAGAGAAGCTGGACCAAATTGTTTAAGTTTTTTATACTCGAACTCTCTAAATATATAGGGGATAATACACAATAATAAGAATTTTTACCCTAAACATCAAAAAGGACGACCAGTACCCATTAACTTACAAGACAGAGTCAACACTGAAATTCAATTTTACCTATAGAATGACACATAGATTGAGATCAATATGTTATAATACTTCTAAGTTAAAAAGTACGAAAACAATTATCCTCAGAGATGGGTAAAAATAAAACATCTTTGTTTAATATTCTTATCTTTTATCCGTAAGCTGATTGTCTATCCATTAGGTGATCCTCTATGGAAAGCGTGTTCGACATAGCTTATAGTGTTTTATCTTTTTTAATATTACGAGGTTTCTGATCATTCAGCACTACTCTTGCATGTTTTTAATACAACTTTTCCAATGATGAAAATTTGTAAGATTAGCGGTGAAATTTTTGGTGAATTTTTGTAAGAATTGCGATTTTTAGCGGTGAAAATTTTTTTTCACCGCATAAGCGGTGAAAAAAATTTTTTCACGGCTTACAAGTTTTTTTTCACCGCATTGAGCGCATTGATCGCAAATCTTACACTTTTTTCTCAAATTCACCGCAAATCTAACATCTTTTAGCGATTTTTAGCGGTGACACCTCGACCCGGGATGGTGCTTGAATGAAACCCAGGAAATCATATATGATCCTTGCTGGAAAAACCTCATCATACTTTAAAAAATCAAATAAATATGGAGAAATAGGAGACTCCTGAAACCATATATGATCTTTGTATGTTATGGAGGAAATTTTTTATGATCGTTTTGGGAAATCAAGGATTTAAAGTACAACTGACCTCTCAAAATACTCCATCTCTTTGTAAACTGCGGAAAGCGCCAAGCGGAAAATATCAGATTATTTTGAGTCACTCTTGGGGGTATCAGAACCACTTCGTTTGCGCTTTGAGGTGACAGAAAACCTCGGGTGGCGCGCTAAGGGTACCTAGACCAAAATATTTAAGGGATCCATTCTGTTTTGCCCCCTTCAATGTTTGCCTCCTCCGTAATGACCCAATTACAAATTATGAGAATAAATGGTTTGATTCTCAGTAGGCCACAGATCTCTTCTATTTAAAACTGTTGATGACATATCGCTACTTTGCTCAAAACCAAGCATTTTGAGTGCCTTCGACGTTTAAAAATCACGATTCCCAATCTCTCTCACGTTTGATACCAGCGAAATTGAGTGTCTCTTTCGTTCAAAATGGACGATGTTGATTGCCTCCTACATTTAAAATCCACGATACCGAACATACCAAAGTACAGAAGACGTCCTGCGTTGAAAATAACAAACATGCCGAAAACTTCTTACAAATGCGTGTTCCATCTTCTCATTGTCTGGGATACTTTTGTATATTTTTTTCTGAATTCTTCACTGAAAATAATATTTTCTAGCAATCGAAAAACTGTAGATCAGCGGTTCAGCCTCTGGCATGGTCCAGGCATGATTCAGGCTCAACAATCAAAATTCGGAAACATTCATCAACAAACAGTCTTTTTGTTGGGTCAATGAACATTTTTTAGGGGACTGGCTTTTTTCTCTGGCTCGGAACATCGGTTCTGAGCACACGATGCCGACCATGTAAGAAGCTTTAATCTGACTGTCCAGACTCTGGAAATAGCTCTGTTAAGATCTTTCAGACCATTCATACTATCCATACTCTTGCGTTTTACCCTCGTGCGCAATTCAAGTTGGTGTAATCAAAGCTGGCTTGGGTTGCGGACGCCAACCTGGTAAATAACCATTACTGGTCTTTTTCATTATAGCCCTACCAGCTTGGTCAGATTACCTATATCCCGCAATCATGGTAAATATGCCATAAGGGGGAATATAATTTTATGTGGGCTATAATGGTAAAGACCCCCTTGGGTCGACCAAATTTACTTAACATAAAATAATCATATGTGGTACTCTCATTACTATAAAAGGACCATATATGGCCCATAAAAGTCATAATTTGTTTTCGTTCTATGATCCTGCTATTATTCGTAAGTTGCAGCATATGGCTTGTGTAATGATAAGTAGGTTTTCCATATTTATTTCCATATTTCTATATTTTTTTATGAAGGAGCCTGATATTCTATGGGTAACATTTATGGTGCATTTTATGGTTAGTAAGATACCATATTTGCCCCTTCCAATTCTGTTTTGCCCCCTTCCAATTTTTTTATGACCCAATTAGAAATTATGAGAATAATTGGTCTAATTCTTAGTGGACCACAGATCCCTTCCATTTAAAACTGTTGATGACATATCATTCCTATGATCAAAATCGACTATTCCGAATCCTTTTGACGTCTGAAAACAACAATTTCAAATCTCTCTTTTGTTCCATGCCAACGAAATCGATTGTCTCTTACGTTCGAAATGGACAATGTTGAATGTCTCTTACGATTAATATCACGATACCGATCATATCAAAAGTACAGAAGATGTCCTACGTTGAAAAACAACATGCATGCCGAAGGTTTCTTCAAATGACAAATGCGTGTTCCATCTTCTCATTGTCTGCGATACTTTCGTATATTTTTTATGAGATTAATATTTTTCAATGAAAAAAAACTTTTTTATCAAACACAAAAATCAGTGGGCCAGTCTCTGGCATTATCGTCCATTCTCATCAATCGAAATTCGAAAAAATTCTTCAACGAACAGTCTTTTTGTCGGGTCAACGAACATTCTTTTAAGGAGACTGATTTTTTTTCTCTGGATCGGACCTTCGGTTCTGAGCACACTATCCCGACCCTGGAAGAAGCTTTGATCAGACCGTCCATGCTCCTATCTTTCAGACCATTGAGACTATCCATACTCTAGACCCTATACCATACACTGATCAGTAGGATTGGAAACTATTTAGACTGCCCAGACAGTAGCTGGTACTGCTGCCAGGCTTTGTGGAAGGATTTTTACCCGCCGTGTGCAATCCAAGTTGGTCTCATCAGAGCTGGCTTGGGTTGCGGACGTCAACCTGGTAAACAACTGTTCCGATTCTTTTCCAATGTAGCCCTACCAGCTTGGTCAGATTACTGCAATCATGGTCCCGCAATCATGATGAATATGCCATAAGGGGGCTATAATTCTATGTGGGCTATAATGGGAAAGACCCCCTCGAGTCGACCAAACTTACTTACCATAAAAGGAATCACATGTGGTACTCTAATTACTATAAAACGGACCATATATGGCCCATAAAATTCATAACTTGTTTTCGTTCTATGATCCTGCTATTATTCGTAAGTTGCCGCATATGGCTTGTGTAGTGATAAGTAGGTTTTCCATTTTTTTTCTTTTTTTGGAGAAGCTGATATTTTATTGGTAACATGTATGGTGCATTTTATGGTTAGTAAAATACCATATTTGGTCCGTTTTATGGCTAGTAAAATACCATATTTGGTCAGTTTTATGATTAATTATGGCAAAACAAAGAAAAAACTGAAGCTAAACTTATAAATTTTTGTGATTATTGCATTTTTAGTAAATTTCCATATAATTCTTATATGGCGTTTTTATGCTTGGTAAGTTATTTTATGGTAGTCAACCTGATCCTTTAAAACGTTTTATTTGCTCTGTCTATTGTTTCAGTGCCGAAACCCACAGGTTTTCAGTCTCATTGTAAAGAAGAGAGGTCGTTTCAGAGTTTGACAAAAATTTGTAAGTGGCCGAATGGTGAATTATAACTATAACAAGGTTACCTAAGCGAACATAAAGAGACAAAAGAGAGCATAAGGAGACAAAGACGCAGCTCAAACGTTTTACTCTGATCGGAAAAAAGTACGGCAAAACATCTGGCTACTTTTAACTGCAAACAGTGTTAGATGAAATTCTTTAATTTGACACTTTTACTCTTTTACTGGTTTTCTTGAGGTTCGAAGCCAACTATCCAGTTGTTGAAAAATTTTCATTCGATATTCCTTCATTTTTTAAAAAAAAACTACAAAAACTTTATTTAAAAACATGAGCAGCCTTGACCCGAAAGGTCTCTTTCAGAAAAATATATTTTAAGCTTTTTCCTAAGCATTTATGCTTAATATTATTAAAGCATTTTTTCAAAGTTGATGAAAAAAAATAAACGAAAGTGGCGAATTTATTGCTTATATAACAGATGGGGCAAAAATAAAAAAAAACAAAGTACTACTCAGAATTTTAAAAGTTTGACACCAAAGTTTTCTAAAACATATCGAAGTGGCGAAGAAAGTGAAACATATTAACACCGATGAGAGTTTGAGTTTGAGAAGGACAAAAACATACCTGTTTTGAAAAAATGAATATTGCTTTTCGAAGAGAGATCATAGTTTTCATTTTGCGCAAGTATTTAGCGCTCAAAACTGAAAGTTTTTTTACAAGACCTACACAGATTTTTAATCAGATAAGAAAGCTTACCAATTTTTTCTCGGGTACAAAATTTACTGCCGTAAAACAACTTTCGAACAAGCTCTTATATTTGCAGAATGATTAGATATCCAGATTGTTTTGCGGAAACTTCGATATCCAACATTTAGTAATTAATCTCGGATAAGAGTTATAAGTCTGCTCAATTTAATATTCGGCGACAATACTGAACTGAGAAGCAAGCAATTATACACAATGACTGAAACGCAGAATTATGTACGATCAGCGCTACGATCAAAATAAAGTTGTATAAGATGTACGATAAGAAACGCTAAGATACGTGAAGTTAGAGTCCGATTTGTAGAGATTATATTGTTTAAGAAAGCTAATGCATATTGATACAGCTGTTCAAATCTCAGAGAAAAAGGTCTAAGCATTGAAACAATGCGAGAGCAACGCGTCGAAACTCTAAATTTGTGCAGGATTTTCGCTTAAAAAACCCAAAACAGCGTAAGATATTCGTTTATAAAAGCAATACAAGGTAAGAATAAACAACGTGGTTCTATTCCTAGCATCCGTATATGATCCGTATAAGCCAAGTTTTCCTGAGATCTTGCCTTCTTATTGGCTCATCTGGCTAGTTTGGCTTGTTCATTTCTGTGTGCTGGTGCCATATACTGCAAAATGGATGCGTTTGTTATTAGTATTGAATTCTTTTTTGCCAATTTAGTGTGGAAATGTGATTTCTGTCCCTTCAAATTTTACCCGGAATCACTGACCCTTCCATTTCTTCTTCAGTCTTTTAATCGTCTTGCTTTTTAGAGTTAGTTGATCAAACTATTCTTTTTTTGTCTATTTAGAATATTTAAGATTGAGTTTGGTGTGATATGATGCCGAGAGGAGAACTGTGTGTTTATACGAAGAGCACGTTAAATGTAGTTTGAATATTTTTAGAATATTATGTTTCTTTGGTCTGGAGTTGTTGTGATTCGCTCATATTAATTTTGATATTTTTGACTACTTCATTTTGAAAACAATCGAAACGCCCTCTTTTGTTTCATTGCTCAATCCAGTCGGATTAACCCCTTGTGATCATATACGGATGTTAGGAATAGAATCATGTTTCTTTTTTTCATACGTAGCATTGCGTTTCTAAACGAATATCTTAAATTATTTTTTACGCGTATATGTTACACAAATTTAGAGTTTCGGCGCGTTATTCTTGAGTTGCTTCAGCTTTCAACGCTGTCATATTCTTGGCGAAGTTCCACAAAACGAGTTCTCGGTTACTATTACCTAGAAATTGTTTATTGACAGACAAAAATTCAAAACATTGTCCACGAGACAAAAGGTTATGTTCAGTACCTTATAAGTATAGCAACAATCAAGATTTTTTTGGATGTTTTTCCCCTCTAGTGAAGCTGAGTGGGCTCAGTTATTGTAACTGGGGGATGCATTGGGCAAATAAGGTGATAACCTGTAAATTCTTTGTATTTCTTACAAATTTCAGAGACATAGCTCTTTGTCTCAATTATGTAAGATAGGTAATTGATGAGGTCAAGCTGGGCAAAAGATTTCAGAGCAATTACAAACTATTTGTTTTTACAAGCTAATTACAAATTAATTCTATTTGGTCTGTCAGTAGAGCTTTTTTTGTAAAAAAAAATTTGCTCTTTGGTGTGAACACTATTTTAAAAATATTTTACTTGGCATGTTACAAAAATGGATTAAATTTTCATTTGTATCGTTTCAAACTGAAAACAAATAAACATATGAAAAAAATGAACAAATGAGATGACTTACGGACGTATGTTTGGAGGAAATATGGCATCAGAAAAAATATGACCTATTCAACGTATGAACAAATGAACAAATGAGACAACATAGCAGCACTTTTTACTGTTATTATAGTTGCACAAGATTTAAAAAAATTTTTTTTGGTCATGAGCTTTTTTTCAAACTTCTGTTGATAAAACAAAAGGATTTCTGAATAAACTCTGAGGAAATTATTCACCTGTCAACAATTTTTCCTTTTTTCTTCTCGAAGTAATTTTCTTCTTTGGATTGTTTTTCTTGAATAAGACGCTTTGATTTTTTTTGGCTGTTCAAACTCAAATTTGAGATTCTTCCTCCACAAAGATTCAAAACAAGACTGGATTGATTTTAGCAGCAGATACATTTCCGATTCTGCTTACTTAATGCTTTAAACTAGAGCGTGAAGGGCGAATAGCTCAAACATTTATTTCCATGATTGATCTCATTCATAATAGTAGTTTTATATCTTCGATTGTTTTATTAATTTGACTTCAGCTTATTCTGAAAATCCTTAAAACAAATGGTTAACAGATTATCAAAGATAATAACCATTGAATAATATTGTTATAAATATTTATACCTAATTTTTTTCATGAAAAAAATATAGTCTTGTATTGAGATGAATTATCCCAAAATTTAGATTCGAACTGATTCGTTTTTCTCAAGTAAGAAACTGATAAAAAATTTCCTACCAAATAAACTAGAGAAACAGCTTTTTGATGCAACAAAGCTCAAATTATGTGAACTTCTTTTTTGATAGCGTATTTAGAATAAAAAAAATTTTACACCTGGAAAGTATAATTTGAAAACTTCTGTTCCTTTGAAAACAATTTTTTCCTGTCTCTGAAAATCGCCAATTTGTTTAAAAATTGCGCTGACAGAATAAGTTTATAAATTAAAATAGCAAGGAAGAGAAGCAGTCCGTTCTCGCGTTCAATTCCAAGTTATGATTTGTGAGAATGACAAAAAATTGTAAATTGTTTTTATAATTAGATTTAAAAGTTCAAAAGAGATAATAACTGTTTCGGTAATAACAAAGGCCACTACTAGCAAAAATATTTTATTAGAAATTTTCTGGATTCTTTCTGTTTCTGAAGATTAACTAGGACACAAACAAATCAAAATTTTCTAGTATTCTAATTTCGCAATGCAAATAGTACAAAGATTTATTCGACTATCAAGTTTGCATAACTTTTTTAAGCGAGGAAATTAGAAGGCCAGTTTAAAAAAGAAGACGGTTATATTTACTTATTAGGAAAAGAGACAGCACTGAGACAGGAACATTTCACTCAAAATATTTGTCGCAAAAACTAGAGAAAAGTTCCAAATATCTTTCTGGTCATTTCACAATTCTAAATAATGTTTCAGTTCTCTTTTGGTTGTCTTTCATACTTCTCCACCCGCACTTCCTTTATCTAATTTTAAATGGTGAACAATTGCTACCTGATTGCATTGATGAGATCGAATCTATTGTGAATCAAATTTTTAGCTGTTTTAAAAATTTCTTTTGGCAACTTCTTTTTCTTCATTTCTTTTATTTATGAATATTTGGTCTTGTAAACTGAAACTATCCGCTATAATCTGATGCAAAAAAACATTGATGAACTAAGCGCCGACTGCACATATTGAAACACAATAATGTCTTGAACTAACTGAAAAAAAACTAGGCAAAGTTGAATCAAAGGTACTGATGACAACCTACTTTATTTCACCTCGAATTTTTCTCAATTGTTTTTCAATTGGAAAGCCTAACTAAATAGAATTGATGCTCGATGGACTTTTGATTGGTGGAAAAATTATCAAGTTTTATTCAAACAATTAGATGTTGCATGTGCGCTGCCCAATATTATGTTTTCGTCAGGTGAAATTATTTATATCTTAGTTAAGTTTGCTTTGACCTGGGTTTTGATAGCCAAAAAAATACATAAAACAGAACATTTTCACTAATACTTGGAAATATTTCGTTTGATAATGTTGATTAACTTTTTTGGACCAAGATATGAAATGTATCATTTTCTTTTTCTATATGAGTGCGGAAGCTTCTCCTCATTAAATCGAGACTTGAAATTGTTTAAAACCTAAAAACGATGAGGTTTATGGTGAAATAACCAATATTTATGTGTTTCCCACAAAATGTCCTTGTGTAGATGTTTTTCGTGTGTTTGATTCCATAAAAGAACTCTTTTGGGTCTTTTCTATTCCCGAACAAAACCATCTAAAACACACCAAACAAAAAATGTTGGGCAAATTTGTCTATTTAAAGGAATAATGCGACGAAGATAAGCCTGCAAGACTGCTTTTTAAAAGCGTGGAAAGTCGAAAGAATAAACAAAATTTAAAAATTTAGAGCCTCCAAATTCATTGATAAATAAACAAAAATTGAAAGTTTCTTGGCAACAATCGGATCATCTTTTTGAGGATTTTTACGGTATCTATTGTGTCTCACAGCTCAAGATGTCCATCGGCGAAAAATGGTTTTACAGAAAAAGGGTATAAAGTTCCTAACACAATTATAACGTAAAATATACTGAAACTCCAGTTATTGGCATCATGTCATGATGTCTGGCTCGTGCCTAATCGTTAAAAGTTATATTCATTTACTGTATGTGTTTTGCACCAATAGCCCCTGAAAACAATTTATTATTATTATTAGCATATTGTCATGATGTATATCATACGAAATCATTTAATGAAGAAAATCTCAAAAAAGAAATTTTAATTCCACCCCTTTTTTGCGTCAAATACCACATGTTTCGAGCAAATAAAATTGTTGACTTATACAGATTTTATTTTTTGTCCGCAGTTTATGGCAAAGTTTGCACAAAATAATGTTTTATAATATAGAACTCAGTTAATATTTATATTATTAATTTACTAATTTGATTCTACAAATTTACGGACAAGGCAGAGTTGAAACGACGCAAAACACAAATCAACGAGGCATCAGAAGTTGTCCTCTAACTGTTTTAGACCACTGTTCTAAATAGGTGAAAACCATTCACTTCTCAAGAAGCATTTTTTGATAACTACTGATAAACTATTTTGAGTCTTTTCCATTATAGTCCCTCCCCCTCACCGCGCTTAGTCGACATATAACCTATACCCCCGCAATCAAGGTAAATGTACCATAAGGGGGTACACTCATAAAGCCATTGTAAACAGCGCATGCTAATGATATCATTAACCAAAATGTCAAGTTGACGCAGACACATTATATATTTTTGACTCAAGCAATCGTCTTTTGATGCAAATTATTTCAGAAAAAATATGGCATCAGAAAAAATTGAACTATTGAACGTATGAACAAATGAAAAAATGAGACAATATAGCAGCACTTTTTACTGTTTATATAGTTGCACAAGATTAAAAAATTTCTTGGTCAAGATCTTTTTTCCAAACTTCTGCTGATAAAACAAAAGGATTTTGAATAAACTCTGAGGAAATTATTCACCAGTCAACAATTTTTCCTTTTTTCTTCTTGAAGTATTTTTCTTCTTTGAGTTGTTTTTCTTATATAAGACGCTTTAGACTATTTTTGGCTGTTCAAACTCAAAATTTGAGATTTGTTCTCCACAAAGATTCAAAAAAAAGACTGGATTTTTTTAGCAGCAGATAAATTTCCGATTCTGCTTACTTAATGTTTTAAACTAGAGCGTGAAGGGCGATTAGCTCATACATTTATTTCCATAATTGATCTCATTCATAATAGTAATTTTATATCTTCGATTGTTTTAATAATTTGAAGTCAGCTTATTCTGAACTTCCTTAAAACAAATGGTTAACAGATTATCAACAATAATAACCATTGAATAATATGTGATAAATATTTATACTTAATTTTTTGCATGAAAAAAATATTGTCGTGTATTTAGATGAATTATCCCAAATTTTAGATTCAAACTGATTCGTTTTTCTCAAGTAAGAAACTGATAAAAAAAATTCCTACCAAATAAACTAGAGAAACAACTTTTTGATGCAACAAAGCTCAAAATATTTGAAACTTTTTTTGATAGCGTTTTCAGAATGAAAAGTATTTTACACCTGGAAAGAAAAACTTTGAAAACTTCAGTCTCGTTGAAAACATTTTTTTTCTGTCGCTTGTTTAAAATATGCGCTATCAGAACAAGTATATAAATTAAAATAGCAAGAAAGAGAAGCATCAGTTTCCGTTCTCGCACTCATTTCTAAGATATGATTTGTGAGAATGACTAAAAATTGTAATTTGTTTTGAAAATTAGATTTAGAGTTAAAAAGAGATAATAACTGTTTCGGTAATACAAAGGTCACTACCAGCAAAAATATTTTAATAGAAGTTTTCTGGATTCTTTTTGTTTCTGGTGATTTACTAGGAAACAAACAAATCAGAACTTTCTATTATTCTCATTTCGCAATGCAAACATTACAAAGATTTATTCGACTATCAAGTCTGCATAACTTTTTTAAGCAAGGAATTTAGAAGGCCAGTTTAAAAAAAGATTGTTTTGTTTTTTTATTAGGATAAGAGACAGCACTGAGTCAGAAATTTTTCACACAAAAACTTTGTCGCACAAAATAGAGAAAAGTTCCAAATATCTTTCAGATCATTTTACAATTCTAAATTATGTTTCAGTTCTCTTTTGGTTATTTTTTATACTTCTCCACCTGCGCTTCCTTTATCTAATTTTAAATGGTGAACAATTGCTACCTGATTGCATTGATGAGATCAATTCAACTGTGAATAAAAATTTTAGCTGTTTTAAAGTTTTTTTGACAAAATCTTTTTCTTCATTTCTTTTATTTATGAATTTTTGGTCTTGTAAACTGAAACTATTCGCTATAATCTGATGCAAAAAAAACATGGATGATCTAAGCGACAACCGTACATATTGAAACACAATAATGTCTTGAACTAACTGGAAAAAGTTAAGCAAATTTGAATCAAAGGTACTGATGACAACTTACTTTGTTTCACCTCAAATTTTTCTCAATTGTTTTTCAATCGGAAAGCCTAACTAAATAGAACTGATGCTCGACGGACTTCTGATTGGTAAAAAAATTACCACGTTTTATTCAAACAATTAAATGTTGTATGTGCGCTACCTAATCATATGTTTTCGTCAGGTGAGAATTAATTTATAACTTAGTTAATATTGTATTGACCTGTGTTTTGACAGCCAAAATAAGTACATAAAACAAAACAATTTTACTAATTTTTGGAAACATTTCGTTTGATAACGGTGATTAACTGTTTTGGACCAAGAGGTGAAATGTATCATTTTCTTTTTCTATATGAGTGCGGGAGCTGCTCTTCATTAAATCGAGACTTGAAATTTTTTAAAACTTAAAAACGATGAGACATTTGATAAATTAACCAATATTTATGTGTTTCCCACAAAATGTCCTTGTGTAGATGTTTTTCGTGTGTTTGATTCCATAAAAGAGCTCTTTTGAGTTTTTTCGATTTCCGAACAAAACCATCTAAAACACACCAAACAAAAAATATTGGTCAAATTTGTCTATTCAAAGGAATAATGCGACGAAGATAAGCCTGCAGGACTGGCGTTTAAATGGCGTGGGAAGTCAAAAAAATAAAAAAAAAATTAAAAATGGGGGAGCCTCCAAATTCACTGACAAATAAACAAAAATTGAAAGTGTCTTGGCAACAATCGGATCATTTTTTAGGGTTTTTTACGGTATCTATTGTAACTCACAGCACGAGATGTCCATCGGCTAAAACTGGTTTTACAAAAAATTAGGGTATAAGGACCCTAAAATCATTATAATGTAAAATATACTGAAAATCCAGTTATTGGAATTATGTCATGATGTCTCGCTCGTGCCTATTCGTTAGAAGTTTTGTTTATTTACTGTATATTTTTTTCACCAATAGCCCCAGAAACAATTTGTTTTTATTATTAGCATAATGTTATGATGTATATCATATGAAAGCAATTAATGAAGAGAAGTTTAATAAAGAATTTTTAATTCCATCTTTTTTTTGCGTCAAATACCACATATTTCGAGCAAATAAAAATTGTTGACCTTCTCAGATTTTTTCTCTGTCCGCAGTTTTTTGCAACGTTCGCACAAAAGATTGTTTTTTATATAGAACTCAGTTAATATTAGGAGTACTAATTTACTAATTTGAATGTACAAATATACGGACTGGGCACAGTTGAAACGACGCCCAACACCAATCAACGAGGCATCACAAGTTGTCCTCTAATTGTTTTAGACAACTGTTCTAAATAGGTGAATTCACTTCTCAAGAATCATTTTTTGATAACTACTGATAAAACATTTTGGGTCTTTTCCATTATGGTCCCAACCCCCCTCCCCGCGCTTAGTGCTCAGATAACCTATACCCCCCAGCGAAAATCTTGTTAGATGTACCATAATGGGGGGTCCCCCCATAAAGCCATTGTAAACAGCGCATGCTAATGATATTATTAATTAAAATGTCAAGTTGACGCAGACACGTAATATACTCTTGACTATATCAACCGTGTTTTGATGCAAAATGTTTCAGAAACAATACCAAAGGTCACTACCAGCAAGAATATTTTATTAGAAGTTTTCTGGATTCTTTTTGTTTCTTGTGATTTACTAGGACACAAACAAATCAAAATTTTCTAGTATTCTCATTTCGCGATGCAAACAGTACAATGATTTATTCGACTATCAAGTTTGCATAACTTTTCTAAGCATGGAATATAGAAGGCCAGTTTAAGAAAACGGTTCTATTTATTTATTAGAAAAAGAGACAGCACTGACTCAGGAACATTTCTCGCAAAAGTTTTGTCGCAAAAACTAGAGAAAAAATCCAAATTTCCTTCTGATCAATTCACAAAATCTAAATAATGTTTCAACTCTCTTTTGGTTATCTTTTATACTTCTCCATCTGCACTTAATTTATCTAATTTTAAATGTTGAACAATTGCTACCTGATTGCTTTGATGAGATCAATTCAATTGTGAATCAAAATTTTAGCTGTTTTAAAAATTCTTTTGACAACTTCTTTTTCTTCATTTCTTTTATTTATGAATATTTGGTCTTGTAAACTGAAACTATCCGCTATAATCTGATGTAAAAAAACATTGATGATCTAAGCGACAACCGTACAGATTGAAACACAATAATGTCTTGAACTAACTGAAAAAAATTAAGCAAAGTTGAATCAAAGGTACTGATGACAACCTACTTTATTTCACCTCAAAATTTTCTCAAGTGTTTTTCAATCGGAAAACCTAACTAAAAAGAATCGATGCTCGGCGGATTTTGATTGGTGAAAAAATTTATCACGTTTTGTTCAAACAATTAATTGTTGCATGTGCGCTGCCTACTTTTATGTTCTCGTCAGGTGAGCATTGATTTATAACTTAGTTACGTTTGCTTTGACCTGTGTTTTGACAGCCAAAATAAGTACATAAAACAAAACAATTTTACTAATTTTTGGAAACATTTCGTTTGATAACGGTGATTAACTGTTTTGGACCAAGAGGTGAAATGTATCATTTTCTTTTTCTATATGAGTGCGGGAGCTGCTCTTCATTAAATCGAGACTTGAAATTATTTGAACCCTAAAAACGATGAGGTTTATTGTAAATTAGCCATTAAGTATGTGTTTCCCACAAAATGATCTTTCGTGGATTTTTTTTGTGTTTGATTCCATAAAAAAACTCGTTTGGGTTTTTTTCTATTCCCGAACAAAATCATCTAAAACACACCAAACAAAAAATGATGGGCGAAATTGTCTATTCAAAGGAATAATGCGACGAAGATAAGCCTGCAAGACTGGCTTTTAAAAGCGTGGGAACTAAAAAAAAAGCAAAATTTAAAAAATTAGAGCCTCCACTGATAAATAAACAAAAATTGAAAGTGTCATGGCAACGATTGGATTATCTTTTAGGATTTTTTACGGTATCTACTATGTCTCACAGCACAAGATGTCCATCGGACAAAAATAGTTATACAAAAAAAGGGTATAAACTTCCTAACACAATTATAATGTAAAAAAATACTGAAACTCCAGTTTTTGGCATCATGTCATGATGTCTGGCTCGTGCCTAATCGTTAGAAGTTATGTTCATCTACTGTATGTTTTTTGCACCAATAGCCCCAGAAAACAATTTATTATTATTATTAGCATAATTTCATGATGTATATCATATGAAAGCATTTAATGAAGAAATATTAATAATGAATTTTTAACTCCTTCACATGCTTCGGGCAAATAACATTTTTGAATTATTCAGATTTTTTCTCTGTCCGCAGTTCATTGCAGCGTTCGCACAAAAGATTGTTTTATAATATAGAACTCAGTTAATATTTAGAGTACTAATTTACTAATTTGAATGTACAAATATACGGACCGGGCAGAGTTGAAACGACGCCCAACACCAATCAACGAGGCATCACAAGTTGTCCTCTAATTGTTTTAGACAATTGTTCTAGATAGATTAAAAATTTTCACTTCTCAAGAATCGTTTTTGATAGCTACTGATCAAACATTTTGGGTCTTTTCCATTATAGTCCCACCTCTCCCCCCCCCTCTCCCCGCGTTTACGCGTTTAATGGTCAGATAACCTATACCCCCCCAAAAATCATGATAAATGTACCATAATTGGGGGTCCCCTCATAAAGCCATTGTAAACAGCGCCTGCTAATGATATCATTACCTAAAAAGTCAAGTTGACGCAGACACATTATATACTTTTGACTAAAGCAATCGTGTTTTGATGCAAATTATTTCCATCTTTTTTGTGAGAAGGGCAAAGTCACTGAAGTACAGCCACAGCTATGTACTGATAACCACGTATATATGTGGTCTAAGCATTTTTTAGCCTGCTCACCATTTTGTCTTTGAAATGAAAATTTGTTATTTTTGTTAGTATACTATGACGACAAAAACTGTATTCATCGTTTTTTTTATCGTGATGCTATTCGTATTTATGCAAATTACTTACAAACTTAAAGGTGATATTTTTCCCCTCCGAAAGTATTTCATTGTTGACAATTTTCCCCTTAAAATGGAAAATATCATTTCTTTTGAGCAGTTGAAAACTTCTAGCTGCAAAAACAAAACAAAGTTTATGTTTTCGAAAAATTCGAAAACAGGTGGAACTACAGTTTCGTCGATTATTGCTCAAATTGCCATCCATTATCACAAATACGAGATTTTGGAGTGCGATGAAATCAGTCATTATCTCCCGCATGAGCAACCCAATATTGGTTATCATTTTACCTATTGGGGCCTGGAAGTTCCTAAGTTTAAAAAACGTTTTCCCAAGCGGGAAACTTTATGGATATCAACCGTTCGAAATGTCCCCGATCAAGTCAATTCACTTATACGGTTCTTCAAATTAGAGGATCATTATTATCCAGCAAACTTTTCTAAAACTCTGGAGAAATTCAAACAGGAGGATGGGTCTGGTGGAATTGTAAGTCCGTTTGTAAACGGTGGAATATCTATCCTGCTTGATCAGTGCGTTCGACATCACAACTTAGAAACTTTCAAAGTCTGTGCTGAAAATGTTTCACGAGAATTTGATTTAATCATTCCGATTAAAAAACTAAACGAAGGTTTGATCATGCTTCATAAATATTCCTGTTTGCCTTTGTCCGATTTTCCATATATGACGAAAAAAAAGCTCGAGCAGTTTTAAAATGTCTGAGCAAAACATGTCAACTTTATTGTTTTATCATGAAAAAGCATTTTGGTTTTACAATCATTCTGTGGCTGTATATAAACAAAAATTCGAAGAATTTCAAGCCCAACATTGCAGCTCATTTAATTGCCGAAATGAAAGAGCATATTACTTGTGCGTTCGCACAGATTGTTCCAAGTGGGATATAGCCTAATGGTTAGGACCTAGGGTCCTTAATCTAGAGGTTGCGATTCGAACCCCGGTGGGACCACATCCATTTTTTTTATATAGATGTAATCCAGAGGTCAAATTAATAGCATTTTTGACCTTTTCCGACCTTGAAAAGAGCATCAATTACGATTGGCCGACAACCTTGCTAGTTGTCTGATGTATATCTTACAAACGTTATGAGTGTTGAGTCTTATATAGTGTTGAGTCTTATACGTTTAGTCTTATACATAGATTCTTATGCGTTGTGAAATACAAAACTTCCTGTGCCGAAACAGGATTTTGCTTGCTATATCGACTTTGAACAGATACATTGCTGATCTCAAGAAATTAAGTCTTGAATTCTTATTAGTTTGTTTATAAAGACTTCGATTATTGATCCTTTTTGAAAGTTATCGCAACGAGAGCGGACATTTTAGTCCACCGACCCGGAGCAGCGATGTCCCTGGCCTTCTCGAAGAGCTGGAGGACAAATCAGTTGAACAGGCTCCAAAAGAAATAGGCGCCTCAAAAGAGGAGTCATCATCCCACGTTCTAGGTTTGAAGTGGGATCATGTAAATCACAAAATAGTTGTAAGCCGCGGAACAATATGTGATGCCTCGAAAGCTGTTACACAAAGGCTGGTATTGAGTCTTGTATCAAAAATATTTGACCCATTTGATTTTGTTTCCCCTTTTACTGTGAAAGCGCGGCTCCTTCTCAAAGATGTCTTGCGACTTCAAGGGATGATGTACTACCAAAGGAAATGATTGAGCGTTTCGAGTCCTGGAGCTCAGAATTACCAAAATTTGGGCTAATGAAAATACCTAGGAGCTACTTCTTCGGTTCGTTCGAGCACTTGGAATTACATGTCCTTGGTGACAGTTCACAGTAGGTGTTCAGCGCAGTTGCGTTTTTGCGTGCTCTCGTGAATTCTTCAGACCACGGAAAAAGAACAGAACTAGCCGTCGTCATTGGAAAGGCACGAGTAGCTCCGATGAAAGTGCTCACTGTTCCTAAACTTGAACTCCAAGCGGCTTTGCTGGCATCCCGCCTCAGAGAAGAGATATGCGAGGCGCTCACCATTCAGATTCAACGCACGTTTATGTGGACAGACAGTATCACAGGCCTTCAATGGTTGAATTCCCTAGAAAAACAGCCTATATTTGTCGCGAATCGTGTCTTCGAGATTCTAGAGGGAACAACAGTCGATCAATGGCATCACGTGGCAACGCAGAACAACTCGGCCGACGCCGGCACGAGGGGGTTGGCCTCGGAGGCGTTGCAGAACAGCGCTTGGTTACGTGGTCTTGATTTTCTTCGTACATCTGATTTTCCGTTTGGCCCGGGCACCGAAGTGGTGTCAAACGTCAAGTTGAAGCGTCAAGCATCTGATCCCAACCCTTTGGACAACTGTTCAGCCCTACAGTTCAACTCTTTAAATTCTGATTTCAGCATTCATCTGCGCAAATACAGTTCGTATCCAAAACTTCTTCGAATCGTTGCTTATCTCCTACGTATTCTTCCACAGCACGCCACCTATCGATCTGTAGATGGAAACATAGTAGATCCTGAGAAAATTACCGCAGCAGAAAAGAAACTGCAGCTTCTTGCACAAGCAGAGTCTTTCCCAACTGAGCTTATGCAATTCCGCAGCTCAAAAAAAAATCAGTAAAAAAAAGCCCTATTGCCGCTTATTCGCCGTTTGTCGTGCCCGGTGGCCTGCTCCGTTCCAGTGGCCGAATTAAGCACTTCACCGACCTCGAGTTCAATTTGAAGCACCCCATAATCCTCGACGGTCGACACCCACTGGTGTACGTTTTCTTACGCCATATGCACCTCAAAATCATGAAGGTAACGATTATCTTCGCGCACTTGTCCAACAGCAGTATGCTGTTCTGAAGCTTCATTCTATCCTCCGTTCGATTCGTTTTAATTGTGTCCTTTGCAGAAAACGAAGCACTAAGCCTGTTCAACCTATGATGGCTGATCTTCCCTCCGAACGTCTCGCCTTCCAGTGTCCGCCCTTTACGAATGTCGGTCTTGACTACTTTGGTCCGTTTCACGTCACGATCCGTCGCTCCTCTGATAAATAGTGGGGTTTCCTGCTCACCTGTCTCACGACCAGAGCCGTTCATGTTGAGATTGCACATTCGATGGATACAAATTCGTGTGTTATGGGTATTGAAGGCTTCATTGCTCGTCGTGGAATGCCGTTGGTCATTTGTTCTGACAACGGCACTAACTTTGTTGGTACAGAAAAAGAACTGTTGCTATGTTTCCTAAACTTAGACAAACAGAAAATTGCTTCGGAGTTGGCACAAAAGGGAGTCAAGTGGAAGTTTAATCCACCTGCTGCACCGCACCACGGAGGTGTTTGGGAAAGGCTAGTGCGGAGTTTCAAGCAAACATTTTACGCAATCCATGGCAATCGTCGGCTTACAGACGAAATACTCCTCACTACTTTCTGTCTGGTGGAACAGTCACTAAACAACCGCCCATTGACTTCCGTAAGTTCCGATGCCAACGATTTAGATGCATTAACGCCAAACCAATTTCTTTTGGCGAATCGCAGTACTTGCCTTCCTTCAGTCAACCCTGTCGATGACTTCAATCACCGAAAGCGATACGCCAGAGCGCAAGCTTACGCAAATGCCATTTGGAAACGATGGTTAAAAGAATACCTTCCCCCATTGAATCGTCGTTACAAATGGAATACTCCGTCAGATGAAATCTTGAAAACCGGTGACCTAGTTTGGATAATCGATAGCGACAGCCCAAGAGGCTATCATCCACTGGCTCGCATTTTAAGTCTACGTTATGGTAACGACGGCATCGCACGGTCCGCTCAAATTCAAACAAAATCAGTTTCATTGATTCGTCCTATTGTTAATTTGATACGAATTTTCGAATCATCAGTTTTGGGGCCTGAAGATGTTGCTGACGCAACTGCGTGTAAGCGTAAATAAAAGAGCATAATACTTGTTTGTTCGCACAGATTGTTCCAACTGGGATATAGCATAATGATTAGGACCTAGGGCCCTTAATCAGGAGGTTGTGATTCGAACACCGGTGAGACCAATTCTCTTTTTTGATATAGACGTCATCCAGAGGTCAAATTAATAGCATTTTTGACCTATTCCTACCTTGAAAAGAGCATCAGTTACGTTTGGCCGACAACCTTGCTAGTTGTCTGATTTAAATCTTACATACGTTATGAGTGTTGAGTCTTATATAGTGTTGAGTCTTATACGTTTAGTCTTATACATTGATTCTTATACGTTGTGAAATACAAAATTTTCTGTGCCGAAACAAGATTTTGCTTGCTATATCGACTTTGTACCGATACATTGCTGATCTCAGGAAATTAAGTCTTGAATTCTTTTTAGTTTTTTTATAATGACTTCGATTATTGATCCTTTTTAAAAGTTATCGCAACGAGAGCGGACAAAATTGATAAACATTTTCCTACCAAATAAACAAGAGAAACAGCTTTTTGATGCAACAAAGCTCAAATTATTTGAATTTCTTTTTTGATAGCGTATTAAGAATGAAAAATATTTTACACCTGGAAAGAAAAAGTTTGAAAACTTGTTTCTTTGAAAACTTTTTTTTCCTGTCTCTCAAATTTGTTTAAAATTTGCGCTAACAGAACAAGTATATAAAGTATATAAATTAAAATAGCAAAGAAGAGAAGCATCATTTTCCGTTCTCGCGATCTTTTCTAAGGTGTGATTGGCGAGAATGACAAAAAATTTTAATTTGTTTTTAAAATTGGATTTAAAACTTAAAAAGAGATAATAACTGTTTCGATACTACCAAAGTTCACTACCAGCAAAAATATTTTATTAGAAGCTTTTCGGATTCTTTCTGTTTCTGGTGATTTAATAGGACACAAACAAATCAAAATTTTCTAGCATTCTCTTTTCGCAATGTAAACAGTACAAAGATTTTTTCGACTATCAAGTTTGCATAACTTTTTTAAGCAAGGAAATTAGAGGGCCAGTTTAAAAAAGAAGACGATTTTATTTACTTATTAGAAAAAGAGACAGCACTGAGTCAGGAACAATTCACTCAAAAATTTTTTCGCAAAAGCTAGAGAAAAATTCCAAATATCTTTCTGATCAATTCACAAAATCTAAATAATGTCTCAACTCTCTTTTGGTTATCTTTTATACTTCTTCAGCTGCACTTCATTTATCTAATTTTAAATGTTGAACAATTGCTACTTGATTGCATTGATGAGATCGAATCAATTGTGAATCAAAATTTTCGCTGCTTTAAAAATTTATTTTGACAACTTCTTTTTCTTCATTTCTTTTATTTATGAATATTGGGTCTTGTAAACTGAAACTATCCGCTATAATCCGATGCAAAGAAAAATTGATGAACTAAGCGACGACCGTACAGATTGAAACACAATTATGTCTTGAACTAACTGAAAAAAATTAAGCAAAGTTGAATCAAATATACTGATGACAAATTACTTTATTTCACCTCGAAATTTCCTTAATTGTTTTTCAATCGGAAAACCTAACTAAATAAAACTGACGCTCGACGGACTTTTGATTGTTGGAAAAATTCATTACGTTTTTTTCAAACAATTAAATGTTGCATGTGCGCTGCCTACTTTTATGCCTTCATCAGGTGAGCATTAATTTTTAACTTAGTTAAGTTTGCTTTGACCTGTGTTTTCATAGCCAAAATAAGTACATAAAACAAACAATTTCACTAATACTTTCGAAACATTTCGTTTGATAACGTTGATTAACTTTTTTGGACCAAGAGAAGAAATCTATCATTTTCTTTTTCTATATGAGTGCGGAAGCTGCTCTTCATTAAATCGAGACTTAAAATTATTTAAAACCTAAAAACGATTAGATTGTAAAATAACCATTAATTATTTGTTTCCCACAAAATGTTCCTGTGTGGATTTTTTTTGTTTGTTCGATCCCATAAAAGAACTCTTTTCAGTTCTTTTGATTTCCGAACAAAACCATCTAAAACACACCAAACAAAAAATATTGGTCAAATTTGTCTAGTCAAAGGAATAATGCGACGAAGATAAGCCTGCAAGACTGGCTTTTTAAAAGCGTGGGAAGTCGAAAGAATAAACAAAATTTAAAAATTTAGAGCCTCCAAATTCATTGATAAATAAACAAAAATTGAAAGTGTCTTGGCAACAATCGGATCATCTCTTAGGATTTTTTTGCGGTATCTATTGTGTCGCACAGCACAAGATGTCCATCGGCCAAAAATGGTTTTAGAAAAAAAAGGGTATAAAGTTCCTAACACAATTATAATGTAAAATATACTGAAACTCCAGTTATTGGCATCATGTCATGATGTCTCGCTCGTGCCTAATCGTTAGAAGTTATGTTCATTTACTGTATATTTTTTGCACCAATAGCCCCACAAAACAATTTATTATTATTAGCATAATGTCATGATGTATATCATACGAAAGCATTTAATGAAGAAAAGTTTAATAAAGAATTTTTAATTCCACCACTTTTTTGCGTCAAATGATGCCACATGTTTCGAACAAATAAAATTGTTGACTTATACAGATTTTATTCTCTGTCCGCAGTTTATTGCAACGTTCGCACAAAAGATTGTTTTATAATATAGAACTCAGTTAATATTTAGAGTACTAATTTACTAATTTGAGTGTACAAATATACGGACCGGGCAGAGTTGAAACGACGCCCAACACCAATCAACGAGGCATCACAAGTTGTCCTCTAATTGTTTTAGACCACTTTTCTAAATAGGTGAAAACTATTCACTTCTCAGGAATCATTTTTTGATGAATACTTATGAATTTTTTGGGTCTTTTCCATTATAGTCCCTCCCCCCCCCCCCCCCCCCCGCGCTTAGTGGTCATATAACCACCCCCCCCCCCCCCGCAATCATGGTAAATGTATCATAAGGGGGGGGGGGGGGTCCCCTCATAAAGCCATTGTAAACAGCGCATGCTAATGATATCATTAACCAAAATCTCAAGTTGACACAGACACGTTATACTTTGACTAAATCAACCGTGTTTTGATGCAAAATATTTCCATCTTTTTTGTGACAAGGGCAAAGTCACTGGAGTACAGTTACAGCTATGTACTGATAACCATTTATATATGTGGTCTAAGCATTTTTTAGCCTGCTCACAAATTTGTCTTTGAAATAAAAATTTGTTATTTTTGTTAGTATACTATGACGATAAAAACTGTATTCATCGTTTCTTTTATCGTGATGCTATTTGTATTTATGCAAATTACTCACAAACTTAAAGGTGATATTTTTCCAATCCGAAAATATTTCATTACTGACAATTTTTCCCTTAAAATGGAAAATATCAGTTCTCTTGAGCCGTTGAAAATTTCTAGCTGCAAAAACAAAACAAAGTTTATGTTTTCGAAAAATTCGAAAACAGGTGGAACAACAGTTTCGTCGCTTATTGCTCAAATTGCCACCCATTATCACAAATACGAGATTTTGGAGTACGATGAAATCAGTCATTATCTCTCGCATGGGCAACCCAATATTGGTTATCATTTTACCCATTGGGGCCTGGACGTTCCTAAGTTTAAAAAACGTTTTCCCAAGCGGGAAACTTTATGGTTATCAACCGTTCGAAATGTCCCCGATCAAGTCAATTCACTTATACGGTTCCTCAAATTAGAGGATCATTATCATCCAGCAAATTTTTCTAAAACTCTGGAGAAATTCAAACAAAGTGATGGGTCTGGTGGAATTGTAAGTCCGTTTGTAAACGGTGGAATATCTTTCCTGCTTGATCAGTGCGTTCGACATCACAACTTTGAAACTTTCAAACTCTGCGCTGAAAATGTTTCACGAGAATTTGATTTAATCATTCCGATTAAAAAACTAAACGAAGGTTTGATCATGCTTCATAAATATTCCTGTTTGCCTTTGTCCGATTTTGCATATATGACGAAAAAAATAAGCTCGACTAGTTTTAAAATGTCTGAGCAAAACATGTCAACTTTATTGTCTTATCATGAAAAAGCAATTTGGTTTTACAATCATTCTCTGGCCGTATTCAACCAAAAATTCGGAAAATTTCAAGCCCAACATTGCAGCTCATATAATTGCCGAAATGAAATCGACGAATTAAAGGAAGAAAACAGAAAGTTAGAAGATTCCTGTGGAGTATCTCGCTCGATATTCGACCAGTTTTCGGGGATAAAATTAAACTGGGAAAAATTGCAGAAAAACGACAGTCTAGCTGTGCGTTGCATATCGTACGCAATTGACGATAGTTGTCAGGACCATTTCAAACTTTATAACAAATATGTCAGAGAAAATGATAGAGATATAGTAAAGAAAATAGCAAATGATTGGATAAAAATGACCATAAATTCATCTCTTTACCGATAAACAAAGTTTAGAAAGAGCTTTGTATAAAATGCATTTATTTCATAACTAAAGACAGTTCATACATAACCTTAACCAGAATTAAGTTTCAAAGCAGAGAAATATTTAAGTTAATATTTAAGAGAAATATTTTCAGTGCTGATTCAGATGACCTTTTGCTGTGGAATTATTTTTGTTCTGATTTTTGCTGATTATCTTTTTGCCCAATAACAACAATGTTTAAATCAAAACTTGATACAACTGAGCAGTAAATGTATTACGTTTTCCCTATTGATGAAAACTCCACACAGATGCTTTGAAACTGTCCCACGTTTAGGCCTCGACTTTTGAAAAGACTCAAAAACTCTAATTTTATTGAATAAAACTACAAAGTCGGGCGTCCTTCTTAATTTCGAGGAAAAGTCTTTTCATGGGTCGAACAAAATTTTTTCATGGTTATTTTGGGTCAAGAAATACAATTTCAATAGTTCAGCCAAGGAAAAGTCAGCGGTCTTTCCATTGACTCAGCAAAAAATTTCATAAGTCTGCCTTTAGCAAATTTGGACATTTTAAACAAACTCTTCTTCTGTTCATGCAAAAGAGTCAACGGAGTAAGAATAAACGGCATTGCACTGAAGCAGTTCAACTTAAAAACCAGTGGAAAAACTGCTAAAGGACCGACCTAAAATTTCAAGGATGTCAAATCTCAAGATAAGGCAGTTATCGCAGCTCTAGTATATTGCGCATTACTTATTTGAAAGAAACTAAGTTGCTCAAATTTCAATAGTCTTCTACACTCTCAGTTATGATAAACATGCGGATTTCCGCTATCAGAATTATGAATTATCATTTCTAAAAAAAACATTGCAGATTTTTGATCGAGTACTAGTTCCTGAGAATTGCAAAAGATTTATGCTGACTACCTTATAAGCAAGAATGAGCCATCACATGGCAGGTAAAATTTTCACACCAGAATTGCAGACTCAAGACAAAAGAGAAGAAAAAAGACACTTGAGCCACTCATGATTTGGAAAATTCATGATTTTGAGTCGAGCAAATTTCAAGCAGAACATTTGGGCCTAGTTAAATGCCAGCGTGGTTATTATGAGGCCAAATATTTGGGTCGAGCACGTTTTTTCATACTAGTTTTCGGTCGAGCGTCGTCTTTTCATAAATTGAGGTCTAAACGTAAGATATGAATAAACCAGCAACCGGTTGTACAGATTTGGGAGTTTTCTTATGATGATTCAAATCACAAACAACTCAAAATAATCGCTGTTTTACAAAAACTATAGCGAAACAGCAACAATCGAAAAAAAAGATTTTATGTAAGGAGTAGAAACAGTTTGATTGTCTTTTTGATATTCATGTGACCGTTTTTTTTCAACAATCAGAATTAAATGTTCTGCCTACTTTAATGCAAATTCAATTTTGTTTGATTTTATAGATACAAATATGCCAAATTTATTTTATATTTGCAATTATTCAGGACTATTAGGTACTGCTTGCCAGATATACTGAAATCTTAAAATTAAAATTTATTTTTATTGTTCTTTTCCAAATTGATCGATGAATTTAACCGTATGCATTAGAACAAATGTTTTTGGAGAAATAGAAAACTGATGAAATAATGTTTGGTTTGACATGATATATGAAGTTTTCCCAGAATATGCTGCGCGGTCCGGACACATTTCAATCAACTCTTGAGAGAGAAAAGAAGCTTATAACAAACACAATTAGTTACTGTTTTTTCTCTTGGCAATCATAAAGACATCTCAGATTGTTACTGAGTAAAGCGAGTAATATATAAAAATTCATCATTTTATTAGCCAATCAAAATCGCGTATTTAAATACGCATAGAAATCGTTCCAATTTATGTACAAAGCTCGGAAAAAGTGCAAATAACATAATTTTAAGTAAATCTAATCATAGGACGTATCAAATAAGACTTGATTCGGCTCAATAATTTTCGGGTCTTTGGATTCATTGCTACAAAATGGTGACTGGCATTGAACTGATTCGTTATCAGACAAAATACCGGCCAAATGAGCATCAAAAATTGCCGTCAAAAAAACCACTTGTTGATATGACCGCCGTAATATAAATACGTTTATAATGCTTACACGTTGTTGCTTATTATATGGCATGAGTGAATCGAAAGTCTGATTCTGTCAGCTTCACAGATACCATACAAAAAAACTATGAGTCATATTGCATCTCAGATGTCATAAAGAGGATGACACTCAGATACAAATTATTCGGTTTGATTTACTATTTCGGTTTTTATTTCTGTTTCTATATTGCAATTTTTTATGTACTATCAAATTTCAATCCGTGTTGGTGGAACACATCCCCCTCCCTCTGTCGGGAGGCTGACAGGCAACTCGACCGTACATGTTAGATTATCAATTGATTTACTGATCAATTTGCCATTTCGTGCTTTTGTTGTACTTTAATTTAAACCAGTCAGATTACTTGGCCAATCAAATTTAAGCACTCGGCTTAGGCTTCGATTCTCCATATTTCCCTTGTGACTCTCTAATTCCACCGATTCCATTTGCGACTGTCCGATTCCGCTCGATTTTACTTGCAACTCTCCGAATCCACTCAATTCCACTCTCGATTCCATCCCTATCTCCGTGATGATGAAGGGTTAAAGAGAGTTCAAGAGTGTTCGTGGGATTCAGGGATCGACTTCAAAAAGTTCAGACTGTTAAAATTCATCAAATAGATTAGACAGATAGATAAAACCGTTAAATTGATATCATTTCGTATGACTCTACGTGTTGACCACCTGTTCAATCAGAATAAATTTACGGAGTTAAAAAAATTTATAAAAATTGAAACGTTTAAACGATAAAAGTCAAAAAGTTAACTTGATATTAATGGACTGTAGGTAGTGACAGTTCGGAGATTCGGACTGTTCAAATTCCGAATCTTCAAACTGAACAGATCCATGGAATTTGAACAGTCTAAAGCATAATTCTAATATGCAGATGACACAATCGTTCTCGCATCCAATACCTCAATCGAAGATGGCAAAAAAAGTTTAGAAATGGAAACACAAAAGTTAATTACCGTTTTCCAATCAAATGAGTTAAGTCTCAATGCCTCTAAAACAGAGTTCATAGTCTTTAGCAAAACAAAACGAACTGCCAATACACAAATGGTTGTTGACAATGTAGTCATTAATGAAAAAGAGGCGATCAAATACTTAGGCGTCCACATTGATAGATTATTAACTTTCCAAGTAGAAACAAAACACATACCAAAAAATGGCTGCCGGTATTAAGACTATTTATACAATAAGAAGAACAATTCCAGACAATATGAAAAAATTTATTCTCAACGCATTAGTGTTGAGTCACATACATTATTCAGCAACTATCATCCAGTCTATCAACCAAAATCTTTTTCTAACACTTGACAGACAACTTAATTGGGCAGTTAAAGCTAGCTTCTTAAGGAAAAAGTTTAATTAATCTAGAGATCTGAAACAAAAGCATAAAATTCTACCTATGCATAATTTTTTATATTAAAGCGAATTAATTACATCTGGAAGATTAAAACCAACCAACTACCAGCATTTGATAAAAGCAGGGACCGTGAACTTAAAACCTGGAAAATTAACAAAATGAAAGAACTGGACTCGAGTACTGGGGCTATAAATTCAAGAGCTCAAAACTAGAAAATTCAATTGTTAGAAAAGCTTTAAAGGACTGGAATTCTTTACCTTGTCTCTTAAGAAAAACGAAAATAAAAAAAAATTCAAAAAACAAATCTTTAATCATATTTTTGAGGAATTTAAAGGAGACCCTTGCATGCAGTTATCAGATTGTTTTTCTTGGAAACAAGTAAGGTTTAAAAACTAACTTTTCTTGGGTTCCAATTCGAATAAATAAAATTTTTTTTCAGTAATGACATTGCTATTATTATTGATACTTTGCACTGCCATTTTGTTTTGCGCAATCTACTTATTTGTTTTTGCACAGCAATAATGGATTGAATTCAGTGTTCTTTTTTTTAACTTGGCAAAAAAAATCTGATTTGCCGGTACGATCTGGAATTTTTTAGGAAATAATAGTATTTTTGTTAGAGTTAAAAGGCCACACGTAATGTGAAAAATATAGACTCACTTAAAGTGGCAAAAATATTCACAAGGCTTTGAAGGGTCGGTTGTCAGTACGTGTATAGCATCAAAACACGTTGAATGCAACATCATCAGGTTAACATCATCAAAGCAACGTCACTATACAGTTTATTGAAACGTTAATTCAATTGGTCGTTTTGTGGAACTTCTAACTATTTGCTATAAACTTATACCTTCGCTTTGGGGTCTACGTGATTATGAGCTATTTTTGGGAAAAAACTTCGACTTGGGTGAACTTTCCTCTTCCGTATGCCCTAGTTCAAATTTAAGCATTGGGAAAGCGCGACAGAATTCCACAGTTTGAAGACGGGGAGTAATTACATGCGCGAGATGGTGGCGGTCAAGCAAGCCGATAAGCAAGCAAGCCGAATTTTGAAAATGAGGTCAAGTAAGCCGAAAAATTTTTGGATAGCCGTATTTTAAGTTGCCCCTGGCGGGCTGGTGGGCGCGCTTCGCGCGCGTCGCGGCTTCGCCGGGATAACCGGCCCGCTATTTCCGGATTAAATCCCACAGCGGTTGAGAGGCATGGCCATGGACAGCGGTTTGCTGAGGCCCGTACCCACTAGATGTCTAAAAATTGACGCACTTTTGTTTCTTTGGTGCATTGGAATACATTATGCACTATAATACTACGCGCAGTATTGATTGTAACGGCTAACAATGTAGTATTTGTGATAGATTACATAACTATTACATAACTTTCGGCATGCTTTTCTGTCGGCTCGCTTGCCTATCGGCTTACTTTGCATTGGCCGAGCGGGATAGAGAAATAGAGAATTATATTTACGAATCAAGCAACAGACTGACGACAATAAGATGAAAAGGCGAATGCAAAGCAAGCCGATAGGCAAGCAAGCCGAAAGTTATGTAATAGTTTTTTAATCTATCAGAAATAATACATTGTCAGCCGCTACAATCAATACTGCGCGTAGTATTGTAGTGCATAAGGTATTCCAATGCACCAAAGAAACAAAAATAAGTCCATTTTTAGACATGTAGTGGGTACGAGCCTCAGTGGACCGCTGTCCATGGCCATGCCTCGCATCCGCTGTGGGATGTAATCAGGAAATAGCGGGCCGGTTATCGCAGCGAAGCCAGGGGCAACTTAAAATACGGGTATCCGAAAATTTTTTGGCTTACTTGACCTCATTTTCAAAATTCGGCTTGCTTGCCTATCGGCTTGCTTGACTGCCACCAGATTTCAATTCCCCTCAACAAGAGCCCAATTGTACATACAACACCAAAAACGGTGAAAAACTGCTGGAAATAATTGATGACGGAAAGTTCAAACTACTGAACAACGGCTATCCAACCTTTCATTCTAATCAGCATAAGAGCCAAAGCATGCTTGATTTACATTTCTGCAGTCTTTCAGTCTTTAAATATTTTGACAACTTTCAAGTATTAGAAGATTTTGGTAGCGACCACTCAGCGACACTTACCTCATTGAAGCTTAAAATTCAAACAGAATTCGAGTTAAAAGCCAATGTCAATTTCAGAAAACATGCGAAAGACAATTACATAAATTCATGCTTGCCTCCACCAATGTATCCAAACAAATACAATCTAAATGAAATAAACCATAGCCTCATCGATCTAATTCATAAATCAATTGAACAATCATACGTAAAAAATACGAGTCACCAAATTAGTCCAGAAATAATCAGTCTAATCAAGCAAAAGAAAGAGATAAGGAGGCAACTAAAAAGTGCAAAGAATGACACTTTCTATCGACTGAGAAAGGAAATCAATTTCTTGCAAAGAGAAATCAGAAGCGCATCCAAACGTTCGGTTGAAAGACAAAATATAAAAATAAGTGAAACAGCGAAACACTCAGGCAATAAAGGGTTCTGGAAAGCCATAAATACCATCACCAGCGATAAACAACAGTCAAGCGTATCACATTCACAAATAACTTTTAAAAACAAAATCGCTGTAACTGACCATGAAAAAAGTGAAGTGTTTAAAAGCCTACTGAGTGAGACAATGAAAGAACACCAATACGAAAATGAAGACTTGCAGATGCATTTTCTCGAGACAGAGTAAAAGACAAAACATCTATTAGAAGCCGATCCAAATGAAATAACTGAAGACAATTTCTTAAACGTTGAAGACTTCAATAAATTTTTGAAACATACAAGTAAATCATGTCCCGGGCCGGACAAAATAGGCTATCAACTACTGAAGGCGCTACCAAAAAACATGAAAGCTTTCATATGCATAATTATTTCCTGCTCAATTAACAATTCTTACGTACCATGCATTTGGAAAGACTCACAATTAACAATGCTTCCAAGGCCTCAAAAAGACAGGACGAAAGCAGAAAATTATAGCCTTACCAATTGCATTGCAAAGGTCTGTGAAACTGTTGGTAAAAATCTCATCCTAGACCACTGTGAAACAAACAAAGTCCTTGGATCACAACAAAGTGCATACAGAGCAAACAGATGCACACCTGATAATCTCCTTGTTTTGACTCAGCTCCTTGTTTTTGATGCAGTCTGGAGATTAGGGTTGATTGACAAACTTAACAAAATCAGAATACAGAAGAAAAGAAGAAAATCATAAGATGGGTGAATTCTTTCCTCTCACAAAGAAACTATGACGTAAAAATCAAGAAAACAAGAAGCGAAAAATTCTCACCAACAACCGGGATTCCCCAGGGTAGCGTTGTGGCGCCCATATTGTTCTTGATTTATGTCTCTAACATTCCAGAAACTCCAGCAGAAATTTCCCAGTTCGCAGATGACTTTGCACTATTTTACAGGCCAAAATTCAGTCATCTAATAAAAAGCAAACTCCAAGGCTCACTCAATATACTCATAAAGTGGTGTGATAGGCTGGAAATCAAAATAAATCCCGCCAAAACAAAGTACATGCTATTCAGAAATCCTTCGAAAAGACAATTAAGTCTCAGCCTAAACATCAATGGAAACCAAATTGAAGAAGCGAAAACCATCAAGTTCCTAGGAATAACTATGACGCCCCACCTAAACTGGAATGAGCATTGTAAAGACATCACAACCAGAGCAAACAGGCGAATCTACCAACTGTGGCGTCTAAGCAACCTCAATGTTGAGCAGGAAAGTTTACTTCTCCTGTAAAAGTCCTGGATCCGACATATATTTCTATATGCAAACGCTTGCTGGCTCAACCAATCGCAAGCGGTTATCTCTATCATGCAAAAAGCGCAAAACAGAGCGCTAAGAATTTGTTTAAGGAAACCTCGATGGTATAGCGTGCAAAAGTTACATGAAGAATCTAATTCACCTACTATAAGAAACATTCAGATACGACTTGCAAAAGACTACATCAAGAGCGCACAAAGAAAAACAAAATTGAGACAATTTTACGCCTCATAGGAAAGAAAAAGCAATGTCCAAAGAACAACTGCAAAAGCACATTGGACCTGCTGATTTTTTAGACTAGCTGATTGATGTTCAGCCCTTCTTCGTCCACTTCTAGCTTAATCAAATTTCTTTTTTTTTCTCTCTCTCTCTCTCTCTTACTTACTTATTCTTTCTTTCTTCCCCCTCTCAGACAAAACTTACCTTCCTGCGCAACAATGTCCAATAAAAACTGCAAACGCGGCTAGCCAGAAGTACTCAACGACAAGTAATAGAAATCAGGAATAGCCAGTAAAAACCCTCCACGGTGTTTAAAATGGCTTCGTATCTCAATAACATTGTACAGTTTAGAGCCATGGTCACAAATTCAAATTCAAACTCACAAACTCTTGAAACTGCTGTTGTAATAAACTTGATTGTTAATGGTTGTACATGAACTTCTTATTTGCTTGACCGCCACCAGATAGAAATTGTATTCGTTCATGCAACGGTTATATTATAGCCCCACACGAAATTGAAGCCCGGTTTTGAAATACTTTACATGCTCTCAGCCTGCGTGGGGGGGGGGGTATAATGGGAAAAACAACAGAAACCTTAGAATATGTTAGGAAATAGATTCGTCTATTTCCTATTCCAAATTTAAATTAAATTCGATGTGAGTTCCAAACGTCAAACGGCAATTTTTCACAAGAACAGTGTGAATTCAGATACACCATTTATTCCTCGGGATCTTCAAGATCTCTACGATCTTTATAAATTGACCAACTTGTTCAGAGCTGAAGATTCGAGCTTAGAAGAATATACCATTACAAATGCTATTCTGATGGTTGATTAGTAATGAATAATTTGCTCGTTTTTCTAAACACAACGTTTTCGTGAAAGGATGTGAATTACTTAGAAAGTCATAAAAGTGGACAAGTAAGGAAAACAGGATCTTGTCCGTTTGTAAATCCCCCCTCCTCCTGGAGGAGGACACAAGCGGAAAAACGGAACGGATTGAAACATGGTTTACGACACTTAGGAAGAAAATTAAATCCAATTATTTTGTGCTTTTTTCCGTTTGTTTGATTTCTCAGCTGCATTTATCAATACCGAAGTCTTTTTTCTTTTCATTGAGAAATCCTAATTTCGATGCATAAACTTAACATCAAGTAATTTTTAGGTCGGGTCTTTTGCCATTATAGCCCCCCCTCCCCAGTTTAGTGGTCAGATAACCTATAACACCCCAATTACGATAAATATACCATAATGGTGGGCTATATTTTCATGAGGGGCTATAATGGGAAAAACCATTTATTTCCTTTTTGATTCTATTTCGCTTTATTGCTATTTTTTCATGTTTTTTTTTATTTTCAGTTATTTGTTTCCCTTTACACCCCCCTTTCTCTCACCGAAATATAGCCCCCAAATTATGGTATAATTACAATGATTGGCGGCTAAACGTTATATGACCATTGAATTGTGGGGGGGGGGGGGTGCTGTAATGGGAAACACCCTCTTTCTCATGTCAAATTCAAAAATTAACGTTTAATTGTTTCTAGATTAGAAACAGCTAAATTTATAAAATCCTCAGACATCTTGCCTATTTTATGATCCAAAGTCTGGATTACCAATGAAATGAAAGCACTCCGCGTTGTAGTTCCAAAATAGCTTGTGATCAGGCTTTGGTACGCTCAGTTTATCTCTGATCAGACCATCCGGTCCAAATCAACTTCTGTCAGGCAATTGTCCAGACATTTGTGTCACCATGGCCAGAATGAACGCAGACAATTGCCAGAGAATTTTTCTGCGCTCGAAGTGACCTGTGACCAGATTGCACCATTGTCCAGACTTTCCAAGAAAAGAGAAAATGGTTTCTATCGTCTTGGGCCTCAACCGTAAAAACAAGTTCTATTAGCCAAATCTCTGTTGAGTTTGTGCGCACGTGCTATTTTCTTACATAGTAACGTGCTATATAACAACATATTATTTGCAACTGGGGATCATAAAAACACTGGGGGAGGGGGAGCAGAATAGATCCGGTATTCTATGCTGTATGATTTGAAAGGCGGGGGACTATAATGCGAAACGCAAAAAATTATAACGTTTGTAAATTTGCAACTATTTTTTTCTCATCAAAAACATTTTGTCCGTAAACTTATAACTTGTCCTCCTCCCATCCCCGCATTCCACTTTGCCTGCTTTTCGGGGATTAAGGAACGCGTTATTTAATAACTTTTACGGCCTCTTGGGTATGTGTTATTTTCACATGATAAAATGCTATATAACAACACATAAATTATTATTGAGGTGGATACAAAACACGGATAGAGAGCATAAAAACAATGCGAGGAGGGAGGGGGGGGGGGGGGGGGGGAGAGAAACCTGATAAATTCAAGCTGTCTTTGCAACAATAACCCGTTACAAAATATGACATCGAAAGAGTATTGTAATGCATTTACTACAAAATTAGACGACAATGTAACGAACTTGATATGGTGCCAAAAACAATCACGTCGCCGAATAGAACTGGACTGGCGGGTTTAATTAAAATTTCTCAGTGTCAAAAAAATGGAAAATTTATACATTTAGGGATACTCTCAAAATGAAAGTATTTGGTAAGCTGTCAAATATAACAGTTGCATTGAAATTTGAGTTCAAACCCATTTACGATGGATGTTCCAGGTCAAGGTGAGGACGGTAGTGACCTCTGGTCACGTGGAGTCAAGTGGAATCCACAGGGTGTGTTTCCAGACCTAAGCTCAGTGTCTGGGAATCGGTTCGAGCGAACGAAAGTCTGGAGAAAGGGCTGATTTCGGTGTGAACAGAGGTCACGTCTGTCTTGGATGCTCTGATCAGAGCCAGTTCTGGCATCATCAGATAAAATTTGCAGTACAATTGGATCTGTTCAAGAGCCCTTTCGAGCGCATTTTTTTTGTATTTTTTATTACTGAGAAATATTGGCTCAGCCAAGAGGCAAGAATAAAACAACGTTATGATCAGAGACTCATCTAGAGTCTGAGGGCGCTGACCAGAATCAAGCGAATCACCTGAGCGCAATAACTGCCAATCCCTTTACAAGGAATGTTGAATAACTGCAGTTTGAAACATTTTAAAAGAAAAGATGCCTATTTTTGTCTATAGCATCACGAACCAGTGGCCATCCACCTATGGCCATTTCAAGCATCTGGAAGCATCTCAAATCGTCTGGACAACGGTCTGGAACTGGTCTAGGCCGGAGTGGCACAAAAGTCTGGACAATGTTCTGATTTAGTTCTGATCAGTGCTGCCGTCGGTCTGGGAAGGTCTGACCAGAGACAGCATCGAGCGCATTTCAAGAGCATACTAGGTTTTGAGTGCGCGTGCGCTTCAAACTCATTTTTGATCTGAGATGTTCTGATCACATAATACTTTGGTCTGGAGCGGTCTGATCAGAGGTCACATCCAACTGGCACCTCAACATAGGGCTCTTTGAGGCAGCTCGGCCTGAAATCTCATGCTGAGATCAATATTTTATTGGGTCAGGCGTTTTTGTATGACACAAACACACACACACACACACACACACACACACACACACACACACACACACTTCTGATCAGACCGTGATTTCTATTGTTCTGACCAAACATAACGATGGAAGGCTAAAAAGGTTGTAACGAGTCATTTGGAAAGTGGATATTTTCCATTTCTCCCCCCCCCCCCAACTTAGTGGGTGCATATTATTTGCATCCCCCGTTGCACGTGCAATATTTTTACATAATGATTTACTATGTAATGGCACGTGCTCTGCGACTGCAGGGCGCATAACTTACTAGAGCGCAAACGGAGAAGATCCCAGAATTTAAATCTCCGGGGATCCATTGAATCCCCATATTGTCCCGCTTTCTTTTATTTACTCTGCTACATTTCCAGTTGAAAAACTCACCGGAACTCTTCTAGGAATAGCTAAATTTTATCGCTATTTCTAAGATCCTCAAATACGCAGTGAAAGATCCTCAAAAAAACGTCAGTCAAAAGCAAAGTCAGCAGCGTAAATTTATGTGAAAGAACACGCTGATAGATTTTTTTTCTGCTTCCAATCATTGAGAACGTTATCTGACAAAGACCTTTTTGTTTTTGCGATAAAGCAAACAAGTTTTTTTTCTTCAACAAGCAAACCGAATTATTGGGTATTCCATATCTGGAATTCAAACTGGTGACACCAAACCAATTGAACTTTTAATTTAAAATAGTGTCATTTTCAGGGCGAGACTTTTTTTTCTGGTTTATGCACGAAAAACTAAAACCAAATCACCCTTGAGCATATATATCAAGATGAAAGATACTATTTCGGGTTGTCGAAATGGACAAATGAGAAACTAATAAGCGAGGTGATGCAACTAAGAAATCAAAGAAGGGAGTCACTTAACTTAGCAAAACAGAATCAAGACAATAACCAAGAATTGGACAGACTTAAGCTTGAATTGGAACATCAGAAAGAACTTTATAACCAAGCTCAATCTGAGATTCAATTTTTGAGGAGTCAGAATGGTAAATTAATATCAAATTTAATTAGCGAAAAAACAGCAGAAAAAGATGTCGTAAAATCCACTGTCAACCGTCATTTTTATCCAAAGTTTATTCCTCGTTTCACAAAACAGTTAATTATTTCTGACAGCTCGTATAAACTGGTCCGCCAAAATGACATCAGTATTGATGCTGCTATTCACTCTTATCCATCTTCGACAATAAAAGACATCAATAATATCATTGACAATTATGCGCCATCAACGAAAGCAGAATATCTGATTATTCATACAGGGCATAATTCCATTGATCAAGGTACGACAGGAGAAGATGCCGCTAAAGAGTTGGGAGTCGTTCTATCGAAGTGCGTTAATAAAATAAAACCTTACAAAGCAGCGATTTGTAAATTACCCAAATTCATGAACGGCAGTTTTGGACGCGAAAATAACAACAATGAAATAAACAAATTTAACCGGGCTTTAGACGATATAGCAGATGATTTACGCGGCGAGTTTCAAAATGCCGACATAAAAGTTCTGGATTATAATTTGGAAAATGTAGATATACGAATGGATGGCATTCATCCTAATCACAATGGAATCCAGAAAATGGTTTTTAGCTTAAAAAATTACATATCAAGTGTGGGGTATCAACCTTCTGTCAGCAACGTATCTATGTGACAAATCAAAAAGCAGCCAATAGATAATGTCAATAACTCTTCAATAACTGGAACAGAAATGGTCATATGGGATATAATGCGTTTGGGTGACTTTGAAACATATGTTTTCCTATTTGAAATTTCTCGTGTTTTTTAGCTTGTTTTTTCTTGCAGAAAATAAAAAATGTAAGTGTTGAATCAATTGTCACCCAAGCAGTTCAATTTATTTGATTTTCAAAAACCAAAACAATGGTTGATAATGTATGTCATGGATTTTGGTCTTTAAATATAATATATCAGTTCCTAACTATAACCTACTTAATTTTACTTTGCGGTGATGTCGAATCTAATCCAGGGCCCAATGTACATAATTTACAAACATTTGAAAGCTACGATAAACATAAGGCAAATGGAAACTTGCATCCATGTTTTGTATACACAAATATTAGAAGCGTTAACAACAAACACAAAGAGATTTCGGATTTTTTGCAGCAGCAGAACAGACAAACACGCTTTACTGTTACGGAAACATGGTTAAACGATAATCAGAAGATACCCTTAATTTTTTTAAGCAACAATCTTCACTTTGTTAATCAAAGTAGATCAAAATTGACGCAGTTAACGAGAGGTGGTGGAGTAGGATATGGGTACCTAATACGTTCAAATATAAAATACGGAATGATCTCAACTCTATTAACAGAAGTTTCTTTGAATCACTATGGCTTGAAATACAAGCACCGTTTAAGGAACAACTTCTAGTTAACGTTTCTTATTGTTCCAATAAAAACTTGGGCGAATTTTTTCTAGAAGAATTGACATCAGAAATTTCAGGCGCATATTCAACAACTGATAATGTAATACCATTCGGAGACTATAACATCAATTTTTTCAATCAAAGTGAAAAAGAGTTATTGACAGAATTTGCTTCCGACAATGGGCTTGAGATAGTAAATAAAAATACTCCAACCTGGACAAATGGAAATCAGGAAACACTAATTGAACACTGTTTAACAACGAAACACCACCAAATTCTTGATACAACTGTTGTCGAGCAGTTATTTAGAAGTGATCACTTTACACAAGTTTTCCTTTCGTCACTGGACATTGATTTTGAAGACAACAAAACGCAATTTTTTTTACCGGGATACTAGCAAATTTACTAGAGCTAATCTTAACAAAAAAATTGCATCCGCGAAATGGAGTTTCATGTATCAACAAAACAATGCAAACTCAACTTTTGAAAAATTTTCAATTATGTTTGAAAATATTCTGAATAGTATAGCTACCATCAAAATAGGAGAGCCATCATCAAAATCAACGAAAAAGAAATGGTTATCCATAAAAATTTTGAATCTGATCAACGAAAAGCACAGGCTTTTCAATATTTGGAAGAAAAAAGCAGAAGTTGACACATATAACTCATGCAAAAGATTAAAAAACCATACAAACAGACTACTTAGAAGAGCGAGTCACAATTATTCACAGAAATTGTTCGAAAGTCTTCCCCGTTCAAAACAACAGTGGAAATTCATTAAAACAAAAATAAAACACGAGGATAAAAATGGCGAAATTTCTAGAATTCGGTTCAACCAAGATTTTTAAAAGACAAAAAGAAAATGCTAACACAATTAATATTTGGTTTTCTAAATTAGGTTTATACGAAGGCGAGACAGAAAGTTTGAGCTACCGGACTTTGCTTTTGACAAAACTGAGTTTTCCTTCAGACATATAACGAGAAAAGAACTGTTTACTGTAATTGATCAATTACCACAAAACAAAGCAGCGGGTCCTGGATTACTTACTACATGGTCCTTCAAATGTAGCAAAATGTCTATTGGAACACATCTACAGTTTGCAATAAACGATTGTATATCAAAAAATATTTTTCCTGACATACACAAAAAAGCATATGTAATTCCAGTTTACAAAAAAGGGGATCCACTGGAAGCATAGAACTACAGACCAATTTCAGTTACACCAACTCTTGCGAAAATTTTTGATGTGGTGGAGTAGGATATGGGTACCTAATACGTTCAAATATAAAATACGGAATGATCTCAACTCTATTAACAGAAGTTTTTTTGAATCACTATGGCTTGAAATACAAGCACCGTTTAAGGAAAAACTTCTAGTTAACGTTTCTTATTGTTCCAATAAAAACTTGGGCGAATTTTTTCTAGAACAATTGACTTCAGAAATTTCAGGCGCATATTCAATAACTGATAATGTAATACTATTCGGAGACTATAACATCAATTTTTTCAATCAAAGTTAAAAAGAGTTATTGACAGAATTTGCTTCCAACAATGGGCTTGAGATAGTAAATAAAAATACTCCAACCTGGACAAATGGAAATCAGGAAACACTAATTGATCACTGTTTAACACCGAATCACCAAATTCTTGATACAACTGTTATCGAGCAGTTATTTGGAAGTGATCACTTTACACAAGTTTTCCTTTCGTCACTGGACATTGATTATGAAGACAACAAAACTCAATTTTTTTTACCGGGATACTAGCAAATTTACTAGAGCTAATCTTAACAAAAAAATTGCATCCGCGGATTGGAGTTTCATGTATCAACAAAACAATGCAAACTCAATTCTTGAAAAATTTTCAATTGTGTTTGAAAATATTCTGAATAGTATAGCTCCCATCAAATTAGGAGAGCCATCATCAAAATCAACGAAAAAGAAATGGTTATCAAGAAAAATTTTGAATCTAATCAACGAAAAGCACAGGCTTTTCAATATTTGGAAGAAAAAAGCAGAAGTTGACACATATAAATCATACAAAAGAATGAGAAACCATACCAACAGACTACTTAGAAGAGCGAGTCACAATTATTCGCAGAAATTGTTCGAAAGTCTTCCCCGTTCAAAACAACAGTGGAAATTCATTAAAACAAAAATAAAACCCGAGGATAAAAATGGCGAAATTTCTAGAATTCGGTTCAACCAAGATTTTTTAAAAGACAAAAAGAAAATGCTAACACAATTAATATTTGTTTTTCTAAATTAGGTTTATACGAAGGCGAGACAGAAAAGATTGAGCTACCGGACTTTGCTTTTGACAAAACTGAGTTTTCCTTCAGACATATAACGAGAAAAGAACTGTTTACTGTAATTGATCAATTACCACAAAACAAAGCAGCGGGTCCTGGATTACTTACTACATGGTCCATCAAATGTAGCAAAATGTCTATTGGAACACATCTACAGTTTGCAATAAACGAATGTATATCAAAACATATTTTTCCTGACATACATAAAAAAGCATATGTAACTCCAATTTACAAAAAAAGGGGATCCCCTGGAAGCAGAAAACTACAGACCAATTTCAGTTACACCAACTCTTGCCAAAATTTTTGAAAGGCTTTTGCTCCAACAAATGCTAGAACATGTTGAAAAGTATGAAATAATCAATAAAAATCAATTTGGGTTGCTGAAAAGAAAATATTTGAATGACACAGTAATATCGTTGACAGAATCAGTGAATAGTTTGTTAGAAGAAAACGAAACCGTTGTTAGTATATTCTTGGATTTAGCCAAAGCTTTTAACTCAATATCTCACAAAGTTTTTCTCGAAAAAATTACAAAATATGGATTTAGTACGGAATCAATTGCAATGCAAGAATCGTTTTTGTCTAACAGAAAACAATGCGTAAAGAACGGCATTGAATATTCGAACTGGGTGACAATAAATCACGGAGTACCTCAAGGAACAGTTCTCGGACCTTTAATTTTTTTAAATATATATATCAACGACTTCCCTGAAAAAATGAAAAAAAGAGAGGACGTTTTACAGTTTGCAGATGACACATGCATTATTTGTCATTCCAAATCCGATGAAAATCTCTTATACGAAATTAACAGTGTATTTGAAAGTACTGACAGTAATATGAGACAAAATATGCTAACTTTAAACAGAGATAAAAGAGAAATTGTGGTTTTTTCAAAAAATGGTGAATCAAAAATTGAACAATTTCATTATAGTGGAATTTTCATAGAGCCAAAAACAAGTTGTCGTTATTTAGGTACAATGATTGATAACAATCTAAGTTTTGACATTCAGCTGAACAAAACATTAACAAAAATGGCAAATGCTCTTATGTCAATTTATTTAGTCAAACATTTTCTACCACTAAAAGCAAGAATCGGTCTTTTTAAATCACTTGTTTTGTCCCATCTCAATTTCAGTGCAATTTTTTTTCAATCGTTGTCGGTTATGTCACTTCAAAGAGTTAATAAACAAATAAATTGGGGAATAAAGGTTTGCCACCTGCGCAAAAAGTTTGACAGTGCAAGAGATCTATTACTGAAAGACAAAATTTTACCAGCAGAGCTTTTCATTAAAAAAGTTTGTCTTCTTAAATTTTTTGACCTCCTCTCAAAATATAAAGAGAGTAGTCGAGAAACCAAAAACTCCTCTTTCAGGATTCTTGAAAAGTACGAATTGACCAAGAACTGCAGAACTGCCCAGTTTTTTCCAAAGAATAAGTGCCAATCCAAATGGAGTGACAGGTCACTAATCAGAATTTTTTCTAGGAAGTGGAATAATTTGCCAATTGAAATCCGAAAAGAGAAAACTAAAAACAAATTTAAGGAAAAACTAAGCAGCGAAATGGTCAAACTGCATGAACGTGTTCCAATAGATACACAAGTAAGAGGCTTTAGGAATTTTTTCTACTGAAGTATAAAGACCAAACTATTCATATATTTAAGAGGCAATTTTGAAAATGTAAATATTTAACCAAACGTTTCTGTTGTTTAACCAAAAAAAAAGAACTGGTTAATTCATTTCTCTTAGTTGCCATCAATTGATGAATCTGCAAATAGCAATCTTTACAGAATTGTTCGGAAAATAACTGTTCATCGCTGATCTCAGATTGACCTAACATCAAGAATTACGCAAAAACCGCTGAAATGAGAATATTCGGGTCTTGGTACAAAAAATTTGCACCTTCTATTATGCGTTTCCTGGAGCATTATCTTTCAAAAAGAACTAATCATTATAGATATTCAATTACTCAACTTTTCTGTTTTTTATATAGTACCAGGTTGTTGATATGTCGCCTCCTTTTTTGGATCAATCTGAATAGATATTTTTATACTGATTATTGTGTATTTTATGTTGGTATTAACGATGCGGTGGTTATTGCCGAGTAGGCTACAGACGTCAACTTTGAGTTCAAAATCCAACAGAAAATTTGTGCTTTAAAAATGAAGATAATTCTAGAAAATTAGATAAGTCGTTTTGCCAAGTATTCGCAATTCTAAAGATGTTTATTTTTTTGCACAGAGTGTTAATTTTAACGCATCATTTTTTCGTAGTGAATGAATTTACAGTCGTTAGATTTTCTTTTCGTGATTTGAAATATTACGCAAAAAAGTTTGTTTCTAATTATTTATTCTGCTTCTGAAGTTGCTGATAAATAAAATTACAGGAAACATAAAAATTTGGTACAATCAAAACAACCTTAGCAAAATTTATAAAAATTTGATATGAATCCGGTGAGTTAATGTAACATTGTTGCAAAAACCACAGATTTTGCATGAAAACTCTTAATCTTTTCGTCCTTGCTTGTAATGTGTGTTAAAAAAAATTAAAGTCATAACCTGCTATCTTTTTTTTGTAACCTTATTATTTCTAGGACCGAAAATTCTAAATTTTTGAACACTTTGAAAACAGGTTTGAATGCTGTATTTCTTTGCAGCATTAATGCAGAAATTTAAGATATCGTTCTAAAACTTTTCTTGAAGCCATCAACCGTAAACTTTATGTGCTTTTTCCGGCTTGCTTGCTTTTCTCTTTATTTTGCTTTGAACTGTGGTTTGCAGCAGGCAGCTTAATATGCTTCATTTTTTTGTCTTGTAGTCGAAATAACTTTGATTTTTTTGCTTTGTTTTTTTGGTCACTTATATGTCAGTTAACCCCTCTTTATTAAACGAAATTTAACTGGTCCTCATAAAATCTTTATATTTGCTTGTATTGTTGTTGTTGTGGTTTTCTCTGAGTTCAAAACGTACCACTTTTATGTGTTCAAATTTGATTTGTTTTGGGAACAACAAATCAGACGAAATTGCGAACAAGACTTCTGGAGCGATCGAAGGCTTTTGTACAATCGAAAATGAAGCATTCAGCAATTAAAAATCTCACCTAATGAAAAAAGGCGGCAACGAAAATCAAACAAAGCCTAAAGACGCCCTTCAGACGCTTTTAAACGATTGCTGTTACTAGACTTAAGGGATAATCTGAAAATTTTAATCGAAAGTGAAGCATTCAGCCCTTACAGTTTCTGAAATATATTAAACTTGATGGGCAATAGTGCGATTGGTTGTGAGGAAAAGTTGAGAAATTTGCTCAAACGGTTAACAAAGCGAACCTTTTGCTCAATTTCTTGGTAAAAACATCTCACCTAATGAAAAACAACAGACGCAACAACGAAAACCAAGTCTCTAGATGCCCCTGAAAAATAAAAAATTAGAGAGAGAAGTTCATAAATCACATGAGAACGATTTAGCAGATCTTGAATAAAAAATGTTTTTCAAGAAGAGGTCTTCAGCAAAACAGAGAAATACGCGTTGTGCATTCAAAACATTCTACAAAATTGAATCTGAGAATGGCGAACTATTTCGACATTAACTTTATCATTTCTTCGCAAAAAGTACAAAAACCCTAGTACAATTGGGACGGTTATCTGCTAAGATCTTGCAAGACTCTTGTATGATTATGAGTAATCTTGTAAGGGCTCTTACAAGACTTTTTCTAGATAACCGTTAATCTTGATAGATTCTTAGCAGATAACCGTTGTTCTTATAAGAATCTCACCAGATAACCGTCGACTTTGTAAGACTCTTGCCAGACATCCTTCGTTCCAGAAAGATTTTAAACAAAAAAAATCAACACCCTTGCTATAAAAAGCGTTCTGAAACACAAAAAAATGACCCCCGAACATACCTATAAACGCCCATAAGGGGCTTAAACAACAAATAACACCTAAAAAATGGTCTCAACAAGTCTGAGCTCAATATCTATGTGTATAACTGGAACTATGTATATAATTGGAACTCTCATTTGTACTAATACAACAAAAAGTCAGTCTATAGCTTTTAATTTGAAGTCACCCATTTGTGTCTCTGGTCTACTGCAAACACTGTTTACTATTTAAAGCTATAAATACAACCGGCTTTTTGGATGGTTTACGCATCTCTAATCCATTTTGCTTCTCCATTAATTTTTTGGTGCAAAGGTGCTGTTTTTGTGCTTATTTTTTTAGAAAGTAACAAATGATACAAATGATAAGAAGCAACAGAATGCGGCCACGGAAATTGTGAATTGAGCGGCATAAAAATTTTGAATGTTAGCCATGCTGTCAAACACCAATATTTTTTTTTTCGTTGTGTTACCTTTCTTTCTGTTGTGTTTTCCAATGAAACAGTCTTTTTTTAGTGTTTTAACCAAAAAAGATGAAACGCTTGTCTGGTAAGATTCTTGTAAGTGTATTACCAGAAAACCGCTGCAATCTTGCGTCTCAGCACATAACCGTTATTTGCAAGACTCTTACAAGATCGTAGCATATTACCGTTTTTCGCAAGAATCTTGCAAGATTTTAGCAGATAACCGTCCCAGTTCGTCTAGGGAAATCATCACCATAATTTGAACCCTTTGTTTGAACAAATTCACATTCCATCAGAGGCAAGTATCAAAATACTGAAGCAACTGAATGTCGGCAAATTGCGATGGCTTAAGAACCTTTTTCAAACTGAGCAAAGAACTGAGACATTCAAAATCAGCCAAATAACAGCAAAATTCAGAGAAAAAAGGAAGATAGTTGCTACAAATCAATCCGTGTGCTATGCTATTGCTCCAAAGCTTTTGAAAATGTCAAATTTGACGACATCAATGGGAGAGTCAAAGATCAGCTACCAAAATGTCAACAGAGCTTTAGGAAACGGGAACATAAGCTGCGTCTGTCTCCGTTTATGCATTTTTTTGGACCAAATATATGAAGAAACCGAGCAAAACATGTACATGAACGTACAGGAGTTTTTACATGGAGTTCTTCCAACACTGTTATTTCTAACAGTGTTCAACACTTCCTTAACACCATTTACTTGGAAAGATCAAATCTTTTGGAATGGGATGAAAACTTTTCTCCCTGCTGAGTTTTTTTGATAAAAACCGGAACAGTCAGTAAAAAGTGAGGACACATTTTCAACTCACAAAAAAAAGAAACAAGCGCAGTACCACAAGGATTAATACTAGGGGCATTTTTCTTTCTTCAATTCAACAACGATTTTCCCGAAGCGCATAAGACAAAAAAGATGCCTGCGCTGACGACTTTTAGGTTATTCTGCTAAATTCGAACCCGAAGACTTTCGGCAGATCTATGGAAAAGCTTCCTGTCGAACAAAAACAACCTTTAATCAAAAAATTATTAAACAAGCAAAGCAATGAGCGCCTTGTCCCATATCAAACAAAATCTCAAAGCGCACTGCAATCTTCAAATTTGAAAAATATATTTTACTGCACTCTAAAACTCTCTCGTGTGATTTCACACTAGAAAATTTTCCTCGTGAGATAAAAATTACACGGTTTTTCGTGTGAATGAGGGTATAAGGAAAATTAGCATTTTTTAAAAGGAGAACATAGTATCCATAGCATTGTAGGCATCACCACAACCTACAACCACAGGTACCTTGTTGGTCAAACTGGGAACAACTTGGTGGAGTTCAAAAGCCGGGCGCTCTGTTGAATCTACAAAAGGTACGCTGAGAGATTGAGAGAACAAGATTAATATTAAGTTCTGTCGTCAACTCGGGTGATAAACAATGCACTTAATAGCTTTCTTGCTGTTTTACTTGGAATATGAAACTCAGATGCAAAATTTAGTTGGAAACGAATAATTAAAAAACGAGAGACTTCGAGATAATCCAAACTATTTAATTGCATTTTAATTCATACAAGCAACTAGTTTTTATTAATCTAACTCCAACCAAAAAATCAAATTATATCAAAATCAGTTTATTGAGTATGTGGGGGTGTTCTTATTTTGTACACACATCTAATAATATTGTACGCACCAACCTTTCCATTTAATGAGATAAGCTTTTGTTACAAAAACAAAATCAATCGTCTTTTCGTACAATTTTTTTTTCTAGTAAAGGAGGGCAATAAAGTAAAATATCCGTTTTTTATAAGCATTGGAAAACAACCATCCTAAACTAGTCCACAAATAGTTACAACAAAACAGAAAATGGACTTCAGTTTTACATGCTGGCTTCAGTTCGAAATGAGTCAACAAAAAAATCAAAAGTTTAGCTATAACTATGATTGTCAGGTCTACATTCATTGTTCAAACTGAGCAAAATGTAATTTATAATTATCAAAATGTAATAAAATATAATTTAATTCTATATAACTGAATTTGATAGCAGGAAACTTTAATGATTTTAACCTTTCTTTCAATTAAAAAATATTTTAAACCATTGAGCTGGACGCGTTTGCTAGATTTTTTCAGATCAACAATAAATTTTCAATTATAAGTTTTGCAAAACTCTGTTTTTTTATGGCGCGGCGAAAATGATTTCATGTTTGGCGTGGAGGAGAAGCCAGTTGAAGATTTTTTGCAATATTCATAATTTTAGATAAAAAGGGATTTTTTGCAATGACGTATGTACATGCCATTGTAACGGATGCTCTCCTATCAAAGTCAAGGAAAACTTTACACCGCCCAGTTCGTTTCAGCGGTTTCAAATCTGTCCGGATATTGTGTTTTTGCAGTTAACTTTTGTGAACTGTATTATCCGCTATGCTGTAGAATACCGTTGCATTACTTGTTGCACAATTATTCTTGATAACTAATTGCTCAGCTTTGCTGTATAACAAACTTGTTTCTCTCAGAATAACAAAATAATTCAAATTGAAACAATCAAAATTTTGTTGAGTTTTTGTTAATAACTCAAGTTATAAACCAAATATAGAAATTCCCGATCGTACAAATTGTAGCCCTATAGCTTGGCTATAACTATGCAAAGTTTCAACCTGCTGCTGTAAGCAGTTGTAAAACAGGATATCATACCAGTTGCAAATCTGATAATAATAATATTTTTCAAATTTCAGAATTAGCAAGTCTCTCTATTGGTTTCAAAAACATCAATGTTAAACTAGAGTAGGCTCCGTTAAAACCAGTAAGAAAAACTGACTTTATGATTTGCTCAAAGTTTCTCTTGCTTAGGAACTTCGTTCCTCAGAAAGAATGTTTTGAGATTATCAAAGTTAATTCTCTTTTCACAAGTCAAAGTAAAGTTAAGACTGTTCAATCACTACTATGATTTACAGAAACAAGACACGACAACAAGTAATTTACCGCTCAAGAAAGTGTGCTTTAATACGCACTGTATGTTAGTTTAATAAGACAAAATTAACAAGTTTCAACTGATTTTTGGTAGTTTTTCAAGCTCCTTTTATGCTGCTAGTCACGTGGATTTACATGTCAAATTCAACTGTTGATTGGTGGTAGATAAGAATGTCGACAGAATGTGAACACTTTTCCATAACGTCACTTTTTTCAGTGTAAATTTGATGTCATGGGAAATTTGTTAACCATGTAGAAGTTTTGTCGAATATTCTGTATCAATAACAGGTTGATTTGCAATCCAATCGCAAAGAATCTGATGCAATACTGTTAAGTCGTAGTATTGTTTTGCTGGTTGTTGAGGTAGTTCGAGTTTGAGTTATAGTTTGACTTCATGAATGAAGATTGCGTACTAATAATAGTTGCTAAATATAAATGTTCAAGAAAATGAACAAATCCGTATGACTTCAATAGAATGTAGCATTAAATTTCGCTTGTCGTGCTATTCTAGCTTTAAGGCTTGAAATGACCTTGAAGCGCTATTCAATTTGATTTCTGAGTTGTTAAGCTCAGCCGCAATATCGCCGGCCCTGTTTTCCATAGCGAAAACATCTTTTCCAGGTAGTACTGGGGCGAGCTTCACTACTGGTCTCTTGTACGCTCCGTCGTTCGTTCGAACTATAGCTGACCGAATCACACCGTCAGACCCATCGATGGTCTCCGCAACTCGACCTAGATTGTAATATCCACGCTTATTGCCGTCTTCGATCAACCAAACGAGGTCGCCTTCTTTAAGGGTTTCGTTCGCCGTAGATCGCCATTTTTGCCGATTATTCAGAGTTGGCAGATATTCTTTCCGAAATCTGTCCCATATGAGATTTGCATAGGCTTGAGTTTGTCGAAAGAGCTTTCGATGATCGACAAATTCCCCCGCGCATGGTAGGTAGGGTAAGCAAACGTTCTTGTTGCCAAGCAAGAAGTGATTGGGGGTCAATGCTTCTAAGTCATTAACATCTGAACTGACTGGAGTCAAAGGTCTCGCATTCAAAGTCTGCTCAACGATGCACATCGTTGTTGAAAGAACGTCCTCGGTGACTGATCTGTTCCCCAACACTGCATACATTGCTTTCTTGCAACTTCTCACCAACCGCTCCCATACTCCTCCAAAGTGAGGTGCTGCGGGTGGGTTGAACTTCCATCTGATTCCTCGTTGAATTAGATGTTCTTCGATCCCTTCTTTGTTCCATGCCGCAACGTACTCTGCAAACTCTCTTTCAGCTCCAACATAGTTTGTTCCGTTGTCACTGATGATTGTACTTGGGTTGCCTCTTCGGGCAATAAATCTCATTATTGCATTGAGACAACTGTCTGTGTCCAACTTGGGTACCACTTCTATATGCACCGCTCTCTTAGTTAGACAAGTAAAGAGACAACACCATTGCTTTTCATTTCTTCGCCCAATCTTCACAATGAAAGGACCAAAGTAGTCAACTCCAACATTGGCAAAGGCTGTTGAAGCATCTAACCGCTCTTCGGGTAGACCTGCCATTACTGGTGCTATCGTTTGCGCTCTGCCCTTTCTGCAGGTAACGCACTTGTTTTTGATTGATCTTAAGGCGTTCCGTATGCCTAGTATCCACATCTTCTGCTGAACAAGGTTTCTCACATGCTCAGTGCCTTCGTGTTGATTGTCCTTGTGCTCGTTTCGCAAGAATAATTCAACCGCATGATGTTTCCAATGTAGCAAAATTGGATGTAGCACTGAAGTCCAATTGACTTTTGCCTATTCTGCCTTTGGCTCGAATAAGTCCTTCTTCATCCAGGAAGGGGGAGAATTGTAGAATTTTGCTGACTTTTGGAATTTCCTTTTCAGCTTTGAGAGATTTCATCTCTTCACCAAACTGTTCTTGCTGTAGTAACTTGAAGATTGTTGCTTTTGCTTTTTCTCTTTCTTCAATGTTGACTACGAGTGTTGCAGGTTTGTCTTTGTTCAATGCTCGCTGTACGTATGCCACTGTATTTACTAGTCTGTTGAAGTTACTGAATCGTTCCCACTGGATAACAGCTTTCTTCTCTTCAGCCTGTATCATGAATACTGATGAGGGTATATTCTCTTCATCTGACGCAAAGACTAGGTTCACCTGCTGCGGCCATTCTCTTTCTGGTCGTTTTAACCAGGCCGGCCCAGTGAGCCACTCACTTCTCTTGAGTTCTTCAATGTTGATTGCTCTGGTGCCAATGTCCGCTGGGTTGTTGATACCGCTCAAATGTTTCCACTGCGATACATCAGTTGTATCTAGTATCTCAGCTACTCGATTGGCCACAAACACTTGTTGTTTGCGATGGGAACTGTGTATCCACTGCAATACCGTAGTTGAGTCTGACCAAAAACTGCAACTATTTATCTTCATTTCATTTTCCTTGACTATCTGTTCTTTCAACCTCACTGCCATGACTGCCGCTTGCAACTCAAATCGCGGTATTGAAAGATGCCTCATCGGTGCCACTCTGCATTTTCCAATGACAAATGCTAAGTCAGCTGAGTATTCTTTTGGTTGTGAACGTAGATAGGCCACTGCACACATCGTGTCTTCAGATGCGTCAGCAAACACATGAAGTTCGGTTTTATCCCTCTCTGTGTTGAAGTATCTTCTTTCGATGCTGGTTTCAGCCACTATTGGAACTTGTTCATTCCATCTCAGGAATTCTTCTTCTTCACTAGGCTCCACTTCGTTGTCCCAATGTTGTCCATTCTTAGTCCAGATGCCTTTCAGAAGTCGTCTCACATGAACACTGAACGGAGCAAACAATCCGATCGGGTCGAATACTGAAGATACCAGTGACAGAACCTTCCTCTGGGTTATAGGTGCTTCAACTTCCTTGTTTGTACCTCTGCATACTTGAAGACTGTCATCAGTAACGGTCCATTGTAGCCCTAGCACTGAGGATCCCTCCGTATTGGGTTCCACTTCGACTTGCTTTGTGTTGCTGATTGACTTCAAGTCTTCTGGGATTGCTTTGGTAACTGCATCGTTGTTGCTTATCCACTTCTTCAATTTGAATCCGTGTAGTGAGAGAAGAGGTTGTAGTTGATTGAAGACTTGAATTGCTTCTTCAGGGGTTTCTACCGATTTGATGAAATCGTCCATGTAGAAGTTGTTTTGTATTGCCTTGGTTGCTATTGGATACTCTTTTTCGTTGTCCAGTCCCACTCGCTTGAGAGCATAGTTCGCGCAAGTTGGAGAACTTTTAGCTCCAAATACGTGACGCTGATATTCGTATATCTGAACAGGTTCGTTAGTTCTTGGACGCCATAAAAACCTCAAGCAACTTCTATCCTGTTCGGGAACTTGCACTTGTAGAAACATCGATTCGATGTCGGCTGTTAGGGCTATTGGTCCTTCACGGAATCTGAATATTGTTCCAATTAACCCATGTAGCAGATCAGGTCCTGCTAGTAGCTTATCATTTAGGCAGACTTCTTTGTCCTTTGAGGCAGCATTGCAAACAAGTCTTACATTGCCAGGCTTGTTCGGGTTTAGCACTGGATGGTGTGGCAAATACCATTCTTTCCCGAAGTTGCCTTTCACTTCGGACTCGTCCAATATCTTTACGAATCCTTTTTCTGCGTCTGTATCTATTGACTGTTGATACAAATTCTTCAGGTTTGGGTCCCTTTGGAATCTTCGCTCCAATGAGTAAAGCTGACCCAAGGCTGAGCTGTAGTTGTTCGGTAGGTTTGGCTCCGGTTCACTCCACAGCATTCCCACTTCGTACCGCTCGCCTGTGAACTTTGTCGTACTCTCTAGCATCTTTTGTGCCTGCAGTTCCTTTTTTTGACTGACTGACGACGTTGATTTTGGAAGCATAGGTTTCTATGTCCCACCAGGTTTGGATATTCTCAGCCACTTTCACATCTTCAGTAAAGGCGAAATGACACACATTTTGTCTTCTTTTGCCCGTCATGGGTCCACTGACTACCAATCCTAGCTCTGTTAGAACGGCAAAAGGTTCACTTCGTGTTCCTATCTTATAGTCCAATGGGCGTTGTAGCTCATAAGCATCTTGACCGAGGATGATGCCAACTTCCATCAAGTTGAAGCTTTTATTTGGTAAAACACTCAAGTGGTTGAAGCTTTGCTTCAGCTTGTTGTAGTTGTAGTTTGTGTTTCCCAAGGAGATTGACGGGTGTGCAAACGCTTCGATTGAATGCACCTTTGAATGTACTCCCTTTATTTTTAGAGGAACCTTTTCTGTCTTCAGATCCTTCGTTCCGTGTATGCCAGCTATGTTGAGCGTCACATCGGTGCCTTGGGCTCGTAACTTCTCTTGCACACTTTGATCGATGAATGAAACCGTTGATCAACTATCGAGGAAAGCATATGTGTTCAGCCTGTTGCCACCGCTCTGTATTGAGACAGGAACTATCTGAAGAAAGCTAGTAACTTCGTTACTCTGGTTGATTGTTGCTGCGCTTACGTTGACTGCATGATTGCCCTCGTGCATTTGGTTTTCTGAGTGCAGCAATCGGTTGTGCTTCTTGATGCATCCATTGATGCCGCACGCATTGACTTTACAATCTTTGATTGTATGTCCTTTGCCTAGACATCCGTAACATAAGCGTTGCTTTCTCACTGCTGCGTACCGATGATTCACACTCATGTTCCTGAATAGTGGACAGTTCCATATTTTATGAGTGTAATCAGCTAACGGACAGTGATCACTTTGCGTTTGCTTCGTTTCTTTCACGTTGGAACTTGCACTGAAGTTCGACGTTTTCGAGAACCGTTCGTCTCTATTTGCGCTTCTTCGGTCTTCTTCTCTTCGCTCTCCCTTGAAAGCTGAAAACTCTTCGTGCACGAATGCTATCCTAGATAGCCACTTTTCAAACATAATCAGATCAGGCCAATCTTTATCTTTATCATCAACATAGAGCCACCACTTCTCTTTGTGAACTTGGGGTAGTTTATCTACTGCCATATAGAGTGTCGAGCTCGATTGCAGATCACCAATCTGCTTGTACTCTTTGAGCAAATTCACAAAGTTCGAAAAAATAACTGAGAAACTGATCAGACCTGTTGAGTCGTGAGGTTTCACCTGACTTGCTTTGCGGAGACTCTCCAGTTGTGCATCAATGATCACATGAGGCCTTCCAAATTTCCTCTCCAGAATGCTCCATGCAGCACCATAGAACTGTCCAGAATAGCCCATTCCAGAGATTGCTGACCTTGCCTTGCCTGTCAGCAGAGTCTTCAGATGGCTCATCTTTTCTGAGTCTGGTATTGGTGGTTGATCCACTGTAGCAATGAACATACTAGACCACTCCGGCCATTCGAGCGGGTTCCCGTCGAAGTTGTTCAACTTCAGCTTTGGTAGGTTATTGCTACCTGCATACCCACTGTTGTATCGTAGTAGACCAGCTCTGGGGGAAACGTCTCGGTCTTCAACACTTGTGGATCGGTCTCGTGAACTGCGATATCGTGAGAAGTGACTATGCCTGTTCACTTCAGGGGTTACTTCGAAGTGAGCTGTTGGTCGTTCTGGTGTTAGAAGGTTGTCGATCCTGCTGGCCCAGTCTGATACATCTCTCTTCTTTGGGGTCCAGTTGAAGGGTGATTTGTCGCGAGCACCAGTTGATTGGGAACGAGCATCATCGTTCTCTAATGCTGTTCTCTTCACTTTGCGCTCTAGCTCACGCTCTTCCTCCAGCAGTTGATGCTTGGTTTCCATTTCCTTCATCTGCATTTATAGCTCTAGCTTCCTCCGCTCGAACCGTGCCTGTTCCAGTCGCATCTTGGTTTCGAATTCGATATCGAATTTCTTCATCCTTTCCTCTCACCTTTGCTTTGCTGAAGATGTTTCCGAAACATTCTCCGTCTCTTGGCCACTTGCTGTTGCTCCATTTTGCACTGTTTGAGCAACTGGGCTGTCCGTTGGGTAGTTGTTGTGGCTCATGCTGTCATTCACAGCTTGAGTTGCGTTGTTTTGCTCTGCTTTCATTTCTGGTTGCATGCCTTTGCTTATATATGAAAGCCAATGATAGTCCAAACTTGCTTTGCACTTCCTTGCTTCTTTCAGATGTTCTTCAACGAAATTTGCTTGGTAGGGCACAAGCTTGTTTCGACGCTGCAGTTGCTTGGGTATTTCTTCCTCTAAGAGGTGTACAGTCTGTTGATAGAGGACCTTTAATTTGTTGGGTCGATCTGAATCTTCAATTATTTTGTAGCCAAGAATTCTTTTGGTGTTGACTTCTTCCACTGAGTCTCGGAATCTCTTGTCGTACCTGTGAGCTGTTGATTGAAACTCCTCTCTGCTGGTTGTGCTCGAATTGCCTGGTTGCTGTTTGCTTTGCTTGTACCGTTTAAACGAGGTCAATTCTTCAGCGTGTTTTGTGAATTGCACTCTTCTGTTCGCCTCACTGGCCTGTTGCTGTTGATTTGTTTGTTTCTCTTTTGGGGCTGCCTTCGGCAATCTCTTCATCAGGTTGGACAGCAGTTTGCCCTCCACTGTCCGGGTCGGCGGACCAAATGTAACGGCTGCTCTCCTATCAAAGTCAAGGAAAACTTTACACCGCCCAGTTCAGTTCAGCGGTTTCAAATCTGTCCGGATATTGTGTTTTTGCAGTTAACTTTTGTGAACTGTATTATCCGCTATGCTGTAGAATACCGTTTCATTACTTGTTGCACAATTATTCTTGATAACTAATTTCTCAGCTTTGCTGTATAACAAACTTGTTTCTCTCAGAATAACAAAATAATTCAAATTGAAACAATCAAAATTTTGTTGAGTTTTTGTTAATAACTCAAGTTATAAACCAAATATAGGACTTCCCGATCGTACAAATTGTAGCCCTATAGCTTGGCTATAACTATGCAAAGATTCAACCTGCTGCAGTAAGCAGTTGTAAAACAGGATATCTTACCAGTTGCAAATCTGATAATAATAATATTTTTCAAAATTCAGAATTAGCAAGTCTCTCTATTGGTTTCAAAAACACCAATGTTAAACTGGAGTAGGCTTCGTTAAAACCAGTAAAAGAAACTGACTTTATGCTTTGCACAAAGTTTCTCTTACTTAGGAACTTCGTTCCTCAGAAAGAATGTTTTGAGATTATCAAAGTTAATTTTCACAAGTCAAAGTAAAGTTAAGACTGTACAATCACTAATATGATCTACAGAAACAAGACACAGTAACAATTAATTTACCGCTCAAGAAAACGTGCTTCATTACGCACTGTATGTCGGTTTAAAAAGACAAAATTAACAAGTTTCTTCTGATTTTTGGTAGAATGTGAACAATTTTCCATAACGTCACTTTTTCAGTGTAAATTTGATGTCATGGGAAATTTGTTAACCATGTAGAAGTTTTGTCGAATATTCTGTTTCAATAACAGGTTGATTCGCAATCCAATCGCAAAGAATCTGATGCAATACTGTTAAGTCGTAGTATTGTTTTGCTGGTTGTTGAGGTAGTTCGAGTTTGAGTTATAGTTTGACTTCATGAATGAAGATTGCGTACTAATAATAGTTGCTAAATATAAATGTTCAAGAAAATGAACAAATCCGTATGACTTCAATAGAATGTAGCATTAAATTTCGCTTGTCGTGCTATTCTAGCTTTAAGGCTTGAAATGACCTTGAAGCGCTATTCAATTTGATTTCTGAGTTGTTAAGCTCAGCCGCAATAGCCATCGTTCACTAATTGGAGGCAAATTCTCAAAGCCGCCGATTGACAAAATCCTCAGACGTGATTCTTAACATCCGTTGATGAAGAATAAGAAGCATTTAAAAAAATAAATATATTTGTGATTGATGGCATAATACCTATTGCTCAGAAGAAAACACCAAAATTGAGAAAAAAAGATAGCTAAAAGCAATGTTAATGAGAAATACATTGTAATTATGAAAGCATTGGAACTATCGATGAAGCGCTGTATTGAACTAGAGCAAAATCCCGGACTGAAAATCAGGTAATAAATTTAGTTACATTGTCTGAATAATATGAACAAAACTTACGAAAAGTTCATAACTATTTTATGTACTTCAAAAAAAACGTATGCCACTGAAGTATCTTAATGAATTTTTGTGGCATTCAAACTTGCTCGTAAGAAACGTAAGGACTTAAAACGGTTCGACCATGCGTACCAAAAACAAAACAAGTCTTTGAGGGTTGATATTCAAGACAACTTTTCAAATAATTGACAGTCTAAATTGCTTTTGAGTATAACCTAAAACACCTAATTTTACATCAGATTGATATCTTTATGAAATTATAGACTTATTTTGACATATCAACCTGCGGTTCATTTCCAAACAATTTATTGTAGGAAAATTGCATATAATATTTTAATCATTTTGAGGGAGAAATTTTGGATGACTTTGGATGGCCCTGGGGTTTCTCAATAGCTAGTCCATGAATACCTAGCTTGAATTGAGAGACTTTGAGAGACTTCGAGATAATACAAACTATTTAATGGCATTTTAATTCATACAAGCAACTAGATTTTATTAATATAACTCCAACCAAAAAATCCAATTATATCAAAATCAGTTTATTGAGTGTGTGGGGGTGTTCGTATTTTGTACACACATCTAATAAAACTGTACGCACCAACCTTTCCATTTAATGAGATAAGCTTTTATTACAAAAGCAAAATCAATAGTCTTTTTGTACAAATATTTTTTGTTTCTAGTAAAGGAGGACAATAAAGTAAAATATCCGTTTTTATAAGCATTGGAAAACAACCATCCTAAACTAGTCCACAAAAAGTTACAACAAAACAGAAAATGGCCTTCAGTTTTACATGCTGGCTTCAGTTCGAAATGAGCCAACAAAAAAATTCAAAGTTTTAGCTATAACTATGATTGTCAGGTCTACATTCATTGTTCAAACTAAGCAAAATGTAATTTAAAATTATCAAAATGCAAAAAAATGTAATTTAATTCTATATAACTGAATGTGATAGCAGAAAGCTTTGATGATTTTAACCTTTCTTTCAATTAAAAAATATTTTAAGTCATTGAGCCGGACGCGTTTGCTAGATTTTTTCAGATCAACAGTAAATTTTCAATTATGAGTTTTGCAAAACTCTGTTTTTTTATGGCGCGGAGAAAATGATTTCATGTTTGGCGTGGAGGAGAAGCCAGTTGAAGATTTTTTGCAAAATTCATCATTTTAGATAAAAAGGGATTTTTTGCAATGACGTATGTACATGCCATCGTTCACTAATTGGAGGCCAATTCTCAAAGCCGCCGATTGACAAATTCCTCAGACGTGATTCTCAACATCCGTTGATGAAGAAAAAGAAGCATTTAAAAAAAAGAATTATATTTGTGATTGATGGCATAATACCTATTGCTCAGAAGAAAACACCAAAATTGAGAAAAAAAGATAGCTAAAAGCAATGTTCTAGCTGTTAATGAGAAATACATTGTAATTATGAAAGCATTGGAACTATCGATGAAGCGCTGTATTGACCTAGAGCAAAATCCCGGACTGAAAATCAAGTAATAAATTTAGTTACATTGTCTGAACAATATGAACAAAACTTACGAAAAGTTCTTAACTATTTTTATGTACTTCAAAAAAATCGTATGCAACTGTTATTAAGTTAGTAAGTATCTTAATGAATTTTTGTGCCATTCAAACTTGCTCGTAAGAAACGTAAGGACTTAAAACGGTTCGACCATGCGTACCAAAAACAAAACAACTCTTTGAGGGTTGATATTCAAGACAAATTTCAAATAATTGACAGTCTAAATTGCTTTTGAGTATAACCTAAAACACCCAATTTTACACCAGATTGATATCTTTATGCAATTATAGACTTATTTTGACATATCAACCTGCGGTTCATTTCCAAACAATTTATTGGGGGAAAATGGCATATAATATTTTATTCATATTGAGGGTGAAATTTTGGATGCCTTAGGATGGCCCTGCGGTTTCTTAATAGCTAGTCCAGGAATACCTAGCTTGAATGCAATTCAACGAATTTTTTGGAAAATTTTGCCGGAAATACTTTTTATTTGACATCTTTTTCAAAATGGACCTCTATATTTCCCTTTACTAGTGTATCTGTTGGATGAGAAAATTGTTTTATCAAACGAAACCACTATGCTTCTGTGTCGTTTACTTGAGCATTCTTTGAAGGGCAAAAATCTGTTCTCTTACTAGGGTTTTTCAACGGTAAAATGAAGAAAACATTACTTCCCAAATTGCTGTCAGATCTCCCAGGGCTCCAAATACTTGAATGTTTAAACAATAATGATAGGCTAGGTATAATTTGTTCTATCTACTGCTGCCGAAAAGCATGCTTCTTCCAAAAATGTGTTTTTTGAATAATATTTTAACGGAAGGTTGTTCTATAGACAGATACGGACGAAATAATCTGTCAAATAAAACGGAGATAGAACAGAATTTCTCCGGGAACAGTTTTCTCTAATTTATGCCTCCTCCAAGAAGAACCTGTTTTTCTTTTGATTTTATTTGAAAGTCGTATCTAATAATCAAACTCTAACCTTAAAATCAAATTTTATACCATATCACATTTTTTTTACCATGCTAAGTCTTCAAATTTTAAGAAAACGATTCAACGCGCCCACGTTAGGTTTTTATCGGATAAACTCTTGTTAGAAGAACAAAATCAGTCATCTCTTTCTACGTAAAATTTTGTTTCCAACTAAATGTAATTTATCTTTTAATTTATCGTCTTTATAATTATTGAGTAACAAGCACCCAGAATTAGTCCATGATTAATTACTTTAAATGCAAAACAAATCTCCTTTAGTTTTAATTGTTGGATTCAGTTCGTATAAAAAGCCTTAAGAAAAATTATTCCCTAAAAGACTTACGTGAGTTAAGATGATCCTCAACGTTTTTCCTGTAAATATCATTTTCAAGATTGGTAAACTGTTAAAACTATGGAAAAGCTGAAGTAAAATTATGTTATTTAAATGACTTCTTTGGGATGACACTTCATTAGTTTTCAACATTCTTCTTTAAGCTTATCATTTTGGAAACTTTAAAATTTTACAATGAACATCGAGTTATAAGCGTCTGCTAGAAAACTTTAAATTGAGATTTCATTTCCAATTTATGCGTTTTCTTTTCTTGCGCAGGGAAAGTTTGCGTATCATTGGGGTGGAGAAGCCTGTTTGTTTTTTGCGAAGTTGAAGATTGTAGCTGAAATAGCGGTCTAGCAATAACGCAAAGGCATGTCATCGCCAAACAATTGCAGGCGAAGGACCAAAACCGGCTATTGTTTTTTTGTTAGACGTTATACTGAGCATCAGTTGAGGAAGAAAATGTAGTTTTTATTTAAAAAAGCATATATTTTCAAATGGAGACCTAACCACTATTGCTGATATAAAAATCCTAAAATGACAAAGAGGGAAGATAAAAGTAATGTTTGCAACGTTATTGAGAAGATTTTTTTGTTATGCAAGACAACAAAACTTTGAGTTCAAACATCTTCAAAATTTGCAAAAATTGGATGAAGCGTTATCGTCGAACCTGTTTGTAAATTGTAAAAAGTTTTTCTTCTCAATCATTGGGATATCAGACGAAGAAGTTTGCACACTGACAAACATTTTGTATAATGAAATATCTATGAGGCGGTAGGAAACGAAATCCCGGACCTCAAATTAGGTAGCAAACTTGTTCCCAGTTTTCTGAAAAATATTTAAAAAAGTCACAAAAAGTTCATCATGCAATTTTAAATATATGAAAACGGTGTACGCAATTGACGTCTGTTCTTAATGACAGAACACAATCGTTAGTGTGGGTATGTAGGATAATCGAGTCGCATCAGAAAAAAATGCCTTTATCTCTCAGAGCTCCCAATAGCCCAATAGGCGTCACCAATTTGAAGGTGATAGAAAATCAACCATCTCAAAAAATATTGGTTGTGTAATGTCCTTTGGCACCCTTCTAACTGTCTTCCTAGGGATGTAAGCGTCTTAACATGTTGTTTCAATCAAACTAATTTTAATACAACTCACTGTGGTTAATAATTGATGAATTTTTCAAATTATTGCGAGACTAAAATTCTTTTGAGTATGACATATAACCCCTTCAATTTACATGAGAATAATTTCCTTGGGCATTTTTTGACTAATAACGACAATTCATCCTGAGATTCTGTTGTAATTAATCTAATGCGTGACTTTGACATAATTTACACTAATCATCTTGAAAATGAAAATGTAGATACTGTAGTTCCACCGTGCGCTAGCTAGTCCAAAGATAACTGTGCGTGTGTGCATTTCAACGAATTTTTTTTATTGATTACATTTTACATAAAGCATTGCCGATTTTTTTGACAGTCATTACAAAAAGAACTATTTGGTTTCTCTACTGTTCACTGGTGTATGCTTTGGAAGAAAAACTTGCAATAGCATGCAACGGTTTGATGGGGAATGTGAAAATAAGGTGGAAATGTTTTTATGCTCTATATTTATGTGCAGCGGAATATTAATGGAAGATTGGTTTCAAGATGACTGTAAAAACTGACACCTTGAAATTCAAGGGGCCTGGGACAATTATAGTCCAAAATTTTTAACAGAAAATTTGTCTATATACAGCAACAGAAAAATTAACCTGTCAAAAAAGAAGAAAAAGGAACTGAAGTTCTTCTGGAAACGTTTTGGTCTTACTTACTACTGCCAGAATTACTGGATAGGGTCTTATTGTTCTGTTTGATAGACGAAATTTTACTCAAGAAATAGAGCTTGGTTGAAAACAGAATATTTTACAGTTTTTGCTAATGAGTGACTTTGAATGAAGTTCAACTTAACATTTAATAACTAATTTGCGCAAATAAAATTTTTAATCCAGCTCCAACTGCAAATTCAATTTATAATACATATCAATTTATTAATTATGTGCCGTCTTACAATTTTTAGGGAAAGGATTGTACAAACCAATTTTGCTTTTTAAAATACCAAAACAACAAAATCGGTCATCTTTTCGTATTTTTGTTTTGTTTCCCATTGAAGGAAGACATAAGTTTTCTTTTTATTCATGTTTTTTAAACATTAGTGAACAAACGTCTTGAAATATTCCATGATTAGTTAACTGTAAATTTAAAAAAAGTTCAGTGTTATTGCTGTCTTCAGTTTGCAAACGAGAAATTAAGACAAAATTGTTCCCCTAATGAGTTGCATCAACTAAATTTTTTTAAATTTTTTTACTATAGCTATCAGTGTTAAGTCCTTGTGGATTGAATTTCAATGCATTTGTTCGGTAAAGTTTCTAAGAAATCTGAACAAATTTTGCGAAGGGTTCATCATTTGTTGATTTAGCTTATCAAAATAGTGTATGTAACTGAAGTATGTTATTAATGTATTTGCCAAAATTGATAGTGTGGGTATGTCAGAAAGATGTGTCACAAAAAACAGTAAAATAAATATTTTTTTGTAACACAGATCCAGAAATACAACTAAATTAAATTAGAAATGTTGTGGCGTAATACAGTTTTGCGCTCCTCAAATTCGCCCTTAATAAAATGATGGATCTACAAGTGTTTCACCAATCATAACACAACCCACTCTGGGTTGAGTTCTGAAGCATTTTTTCAGATAACTGCAAGTCTAAGTTGCTTTTGAGGAAAACATAAAATCCCCAATTGAGAAGCTCCTTCTCAGATGTCTTTTGAATAAAAATGACTATAAAACCTTTTATCTTGCATAGAAGGGTATCACGAGGGATTCGGAATTTTTTTCTTGAATTTCAAGGATCCGGTGACAATTTTTGTCTAAATTCGGTAAGAAAAATTGGTAGAGATACAGTAACAGAAAAATGAAACTGTCAATCCTAACGACAGAAGAACAGAACTTCTTCTTGAAACGTTTTATTTTACTTTTCAATGCTAGAAGTTGCTGTGATGTTAATTTTAAAATAGGAGATTAAGCAGGCTCTAAAATAGCGCGTATATTAACTTTTTGTAATCACTGACAGAGAGTGGCAGAACATTTGGCCCCTTTGTTACCAAATATAGATTAGTGTATGGTCAGAAGAAAGGCGAACCGCCCTGTATTGCCATTGGCGATTCATCTTTTTTTGCAAATTGTTCAAAATACTGAAAAGAAAAAGTTTCAACAATCACATTTGTTCTTGTAGAACTTTTGCTTGGACAACAATTAATGGCGAGCAAACATTCTTCCCGTAATTGATGATTGTCCTAGTTCAATGCTTTGAACACTGTGTCTCTCCTGATAAGCAATACTGTGCTCTGATTACGCCGATCTGTAAAAAAAATATGACGTCTTGGACACTGTTATTGGAGACTCTCTGACCGTGAATTATAAATTCTGTTTTGTCTATAGAATGAAAACGGATTTCTTGGCAGTAATAAAATTTTTCTCATCAATAAATCCATAACTGAGTATAATCTTGCATCTTGAACTCGAAATGAACTCAAAATCATGACATTTCAACTCAGACATTTCAAAAAACTTTTGATTTAGATTGAAAAACCTGCATTATTGTGTGTTTAAAAAATGAGAGCTTCTCTGTACAAATTATATGTTAACATGTGTCTCTGGCATCATGCTGCCAATCCTAACATGATCTATGCTATAATCGAGCGAATTAATCACTTTTAATGTGCATTCACATGAATCCAAAAAAAACAAAAAAATGCGAGTTTGACCCCTATCATCTCTCAAGGCCAAAACAATGGGATCCTAAAAGAAGATTTAGCAAGCATTTTGGCCTAAGTCCTAATGGTGGTGTCACTTCTAAGTGCTAGCCCGGTTCAAACATTTCGAAATGCTGTTGTACAGCTGGACATTCAACCTTCATTTTTTTATTTTTTTTGCCAAATTATCCTATTTGTTATCGGAATGACAACAATTTAATATAGAGATATTCTCCTTTTGCACTTCCAATTTGTTGGTTTTATGATCCGATAATTTGCTTCAGCATATATTTCACTGAGGATTATGTATTAAAAGTCCTCTTTTGAGAAACGGTTTCTGTTGAAAAAATATCACAATGTTCTTCAGCGAGCGGTCAAACTCATTTGTTCAGACAATATTTATTTATTTTCGCGGTGTATTTCAGTAGTTAATCTTGTTATCGGTCACAATTACTTAAGTAACGCTAAAAATGATGTTCTTCGTTGGTTGTAATATTGCTCAAATAATATTGGGTACCTTATAAAATTTTTATATCTCAAACTATGCTACACTCATTTTTTGCACTAGAAAATAGTTTTTCAATTTTGGCACGCGCCAACTAATTTTTGTAAAATTATGTCCTTTTCAATATATATATATATATATATATATATATATATATATATATATATATATATATATATGATTCAAGTGTTTTGAAAAATCACAGCTCGCATATAGAACAGTTCACACTAAAAAAGATTAAGTTAAGTACTAGCAAGTTTTCATTCTAACGAACGAAGCTGCGTAAGGTTGTAATTCTATCTTGTGATTTCTCTCAACAGCAGTGTCGTAAATCGTCATCATACATAGTGCAGTAAAAAACATATAGATTGTAATTAATTTATATGTCCCCTATTTATAATGGCCCCTATTTTTTTTCGTTCATTGACATGCCAATGCTGTGCCTAGTATCACGCCACGGGAAGAAATTTCTCCTCATTACAGTTAGCTATTGCTAGTTCATTCTCTGTTTTTTGTTCCTGATTAGTTACTTAATTTAATCATTCTTCTGGCATCTCGTTTTCAGTTAAAAATAGGAAGAATAAAATTTTGAAAATGTATTTCTTAAATGAATACTCAAGTGGAAATCTGTAGACCGAAACTGCCCCACAAATGACTAATATTAATTGTCACGGTGAACTTGCACCGTGAAATAAGGTACAGACTTCAGTTTTTGCTCGACATGACACAGTCAACCTCTCATAAACGAACCCCCTCGGGCATTGAGACTTTGGAAAAAAACCAATTCCAGCCCCTCCACTCAAGAGGAAAAAGTGGCGGACACAATTGAAGTTGGCCCTATTGGCAAAAAACATCACGCTGGACACCCTACTTAGTCCTCAACCAGAACAATTCCCTCTACACCATTCAACCCACCCTCAAAGTGAATCTAACTTTTAGAAGAGTTTCAGCTCACTTGGAACTCAGGAGCCACAAATGCTCAACTCAAAGTGTTTTTTGAGAATTGCTGTCAAAGACAATTCGAAATCGGGATCATGCGTGACGATAAACACTGCAACCAGGCTGATCGCAGTACTCTTTCCGGTTTCCATCTAAGCATATTTATACAAGGTTGACGAATTCCATGCAGCCTTAACCCCCACCTCCTGATGGACATTTCGACAACAGTCATCCTTTGGCGTTGCATGGAGGACGCTTTTATTAGACCTAGGATAATCATATTGGTTATATATATATATATATATATATATATATATATATATATATATACATATATATATATATATATATATATATATATATATATGTATATATATATATATATTCTGATCCCAATTAAAGAACCCATAAGATGGTCAATTATACTGTTCTGTGAAAAATTGAATGAACTCAGAGAGAGTGACCTACGTAGGCAGGAAGACACATTGATCAGAGGTTTTTTCATAGCTAATATGTAGATACATAGATTTAAAATAATAAAACACAATTATTTCTCGCTTCTGCTAATGGCTATAGAGCCATAGGCCTAATAGAACAACTAATTAACACAAAAAATGAACGCCTTGAACGTATTTCATAGTTTGTAAAGATTTTGAACTCTCTTAACATAAAAACAGCACTCAAAAATATATAATACTAGCTCCGCATTAGTAAACAAAAAACAACACAGATCTTCTTACCATACGATTCGCACCTTGGTTGCCGTGTAGAAACTCCGCTCAGAAAAATTAGTGCATCGCCTCAAATTTACTGACTTAGGGTAAGAGAATATTATGAGAATATTATTTAGGCGAAGGAACTGCAACACAAAATGAGCTCTTAACAGAAGACTGTTGGAAGAACTACTGCAGCGTTTCAGAGTTAGAACGCAATATGTACAAAATCAATCGGGACGGGAAGGAAAGAAAGCGATTAGCCACCAAGATGATGGGCCTTGTTTTCTGTAATCGAACAAATTTCTACCAAGACTTCAGCTGTTGCTCGACATGACACAGTCAACCTCTCATAAACGAACCCTCTCGGGCATCGAGACTTTGGAAAAAACGAATTTCAGCCCCTCCACTCAAGAAGGAAAAGTGGCGGACACAATTGAAGTTGACCCTATTGGCAAAAGACATCACGCTTAACACCCTACTTAGTCCTCAACCAGAACAATTCCCTGTACGCCATTCAACAAACCATCGAAGAGGATCTAACTATTAGAAAAGCGTCAGCTCATTCGTAACCCGAGAGCCACAAATGCTTAATTCTAAGAGATTTTGAAGAAATGCTGTCAACGACAAATGGAAATCAGGATCCTGCGTGACGATAAACACTGCAATGAGGCTGATAGCAAAACTGTTTCCGGCTTCTACCTAAGCAGAAGCACAGAAAGTTGACGGATCCTATGCAGCCGTAACCCACACCTCAGATGGTCACTTTGACAACAGTCAGCCTCTGGCATCTCAAGGATGACGCTAATGGTGGTGTCACTTTTAAGTGCTAGTTTGGTCAGACATTTCGAAAAGCTGTCGTACTGCTAGATCTTTATTTTTTTGCCAAATTATCCTATTTATTTTTGGAATAACTACAATTCAATAAAGACATTTTTCTCCTTCACGATCCGATAATTTACTTCAGCATATAGTACTCCACTGAGGATTATGTAATAAAAGTCCACTTTTGAGAAATGGTTGCTGTTCAAAAAACCATCACAATGTTCGTCAGCGAGTGGTCAAACTCAATTGTTCACACAGTGTTTATTCATTTTTGCGGTATATTTCAGTAGTTAATCCTATCGGTCACAATTACTTACGTAACGCTAAAAATGATGTTGTTTGTTGCTTGTAATATTGCTCAAATAATATTGGGTACCTTATAAAATTTATATATCTCAAATGGAACTATGCTACTCTCATTTTTTGACCTAGAAAATAGTTTTTCATTTTTGGCACGAGCAATCTAATTTTTGTAAAAATGTGTCCTTTTCAATATATATATATATATTAATATATATATATATATATATATATATATATATATATATATATATATATATATTTGATTCAAGTGTTTAGAAAAATCAGAGCTCGCGTATAGAACAGTGCACACTAAAGAAAGTTAAGTTAAATACTATCGAGTTTTCATTCTAACGAACGAAACTGCGTAAGGTGGTAAATATTGCTTGTAATTTCTGTCAACAGCGGTGTCGTAAATCGTCATCATACATAGTGCAGTAAAAAATATATAGATTGTAATTAATTTATATGTCCCCTATTTATAATGGCCCCTTTTTTTTCGTTCATTGACATGCCAATGCTGTGCCTAGTATCACGCCACGGGAAGAAATTTCTCCTCTTTACAGTTAGCTATTGCTAGTTCATTCTCGGCTTTTTGTTCCTGATTAGTTACTTAATTTAATCATTCTTCTGGCATCTCGTTTTCAGTTAAAAATAGGAAGAATAAAATTTTGAAAATGTATTTCTTAAATGAATACTCAAGTGGAAATCTGTAGAGCGAAACTGCCCCACAAATGACTAATATTAATTGTCACGGTGAACTTGCACCGTGAAATAATGTACAGACTTCAGTTTTTGCTCGACATGACACAGTCAACCTCTCATAAACGAACCCCCTCGGGCATTGAGACTTTGGAAAAAAACCAATTCCAGCCCCTCCACTCAAGAGGAAAAAGTGGTGGACACAATTGAAGTTGGCCCTATTGGCAAAAAACATCACGCTGGACACCCTACTTAGTCCTCAACCAGAACAATTCCCTCTACACCATTCAACCCACCCTCAAAGTGAATCTAACTTTTAGAAGAGCTTCAGCTCACTTGTAACTCAGGAGCCACAAATGCTCAACTCAAAGTGTTTTTTGAGAATAGCTGTCAAAGACAATTCGAAATCGGGATCATGCGTGACGATAAACACTGCAATCAGGCTGATCGCAGTACTTTTTCCGGTTTCCATCTAAGCATATTTATACAAGGTTGACGAATTCCATGCAGCCTTAACCCCCACCTCCTGATGGACATTTCGACAACAGTCAACCTTTGGCGTTGCATGGAGGAAGCTTTTATTAGACCTAGGATAATCATATTGGTATTAATATATATATATATATATATATATATATATATATATACATATATATATATATATATATATATATATATATATATATATATTCTGATCCCAATAAAAGAATCCACAAGATGGTCAATTATACTGTTCTGTGAAATATTGAATGAACTCAGAGAGAGTGACCTACGTAGGCAGGAAGACACATTGATCAGAGATTTTTTCATAGCTAATGTGTAGATACATTGATTTAAAATAATAAAACACATTTATTTCTCGCTTCTGCTAATGGCTATAGAGCCATAGGCCTAATAGAACAACTAATTAACGCAAAAAATGGACACATTGAACGTATTTTATAGTTTGTAAAGATTTTGAACTCTCTTAACATAAAAACAGCACTCAAAAATATATAATACTAGCTCCGCATTAGTAAACAAAAAACAACACAGATCTTCTTACCGTACGATTCGCACCTTGGTTGCCGTGTAGAAACTCCGCTCAGAAAAATTAGTACATCGCCTCAAAATTACTGACTTAGGGTAAGAGAATATTATGAGAATATTATTTAGGCGAAGGAACTGCAACACAAAATGAGCTCTTAACAGAAGACTATTGGAAGAACTACTGCAGCGTTTCAGAGTTAGAACGCAATATGTACAAAATCAATCGGGACGGGAAGGATAGAAAGCGAGCAAATTTCTACCGAGACTTCAGTTGTTGCTCGACATGACACAGTCAACCTCTCATAAACGAACCCTCTCGGGCATTGAGACTTTGGAAAAAAACGAATTTCAGCCCCTCCACTCAAGAAAGAAAAGTGGCGGACACAATTGAAGTTGACCCTATTGGCAAAAGACATCACGCTTAACACCCTACTTAGTCCTCAACCAGAATAATTCCCTGTACGCCATTCAACAAACCATCGAAGAGGATCTAACTTTTAGAAAAGCGTCAGCTCATTCGTAACCCGAGAGCCACAAATGCTTAATTCTAAGTGATTTTGAAGAAATGCTGTCAACGACAAATGGAAATCAGGATCCTGCGTGACGATAAACACTGCAATGAGGCTGATAGCAAAACTGTTTCCGGCTTCTACCTAAGCAGAAGCACAGAAAGTTGACGGATCCTATGCAGCCGTAACCCACACCTCAGATGGTCACTTTGACAACAGTCAGCCTCTGGCATCTCATGGATGACGCTAATGGTGGTGTCACTTTTAAGTGCTAGTTTGGTCAGGACATTTCGAAAAGCTGTCGTACTGCTAGACCTTTATTTTTTTGCCAAATTATCCTATTTATTTTCGGAATAACTACAATTCAATATAGACATTTTTTCCTTCACGATCCGATAATTTACTTCAGCATATAGTACTCCACTGAGGATTATGTAATAAAAGTCCACTTTTGAGAAATGGTTGCTGTTCAAAAAACCATCACAATGTTCGTCAGCGAGTGGTCAAACTCAATTGTTCACACAGTGTTTATTCATTTTTGCGGTATATTTCAGTAGTTAATCCTATCGGTCACAATTACTTACGTAACGCTAAAAATGATGTTGTTTGTTGCTTGTAATATTGCTCAAATAATATTGGGTACCTCATAAAATTTATATATCTCAAATGGAACTATGCTACTCTCATTTTTTGACCTAGAAAATAGTTTTTCATTTTTGGCACGAGCAAACTAATTATTGTAAAAATGTGTCCTTTGCAATATATATATATATATATAAATATATATATATATATATATATATATATATATATATATATATATATATTTGATTCAAGTGTTTAGAAAAATCAGAGCTCGCGTATAGAACAGTGCACACTAAAGAAAGTTAAGTTAAATACTATCGAGTTTTCTTTCTAACGAACGAAACTGCGTAAGGTGGTAAATCTTTCTTGTAATTTCTGTCAACAGCGGTGTCGTAAATCGTCATCATACATAGTGCAGTAAAAAAAATATATAGATTGTAATTAATTTATATGTCCCCTATTTATAATATCCCCTGTTTTTTTTCGTTCATTGACATGCCAATGTTGTGCTTAGTCTCACGCCATGGGAAGAAATTTCTCCTCATTACAGTTAGCTATTGCTAGTTCATTCTCTGCTTTTTGTTCCTGATTAGTTACTTAATTTAATCATTCTTCTGGCATCTCGTTTTCAGTTAAAAATAGAAAGAATAAAATTTTGAAAATATATTTCTTAAATGAATACTCAAGTGGAAATCTGTAGAGCGAAACTGCCCCACAAATGACTAATATTAATTGTCACGGTGAACTTGCACCGTGAAATAAGGTACAGACTTCAGTTTTTGCTCGACATGACACAGTCAACCTCTCCTAAACGAGCCACCTCGGGCATTGAGACTTTGGAAAAAACCAATTTCATTCCCTCCACTCAAGAGGAAAAAGTGGCGGACACAATTGAAGTTGGCCCTATTGGCAAAACACATCACGTTTGACACCCTACTTAGTCCTCAACCAGAACAATTCCCTCTACACCATTCAACCCACCCTCAAAGTG
>NC_134482.1:43704155-43842316 GCF_964194025.1 Convolutriloba macropyga | reverse complement strand
ATCACATTTCCCCCATGACAGAAAAAAAAATTGAAAATATATTTACAATTTTAGAATCAACACAAATGAGCAGATGAAATGAGTGCACACAACAGAAACTATGAATCGAAGGGTGCCGCAAATGTTAAATTTAATGAACAAAAAGACTGGCGTTTATGTATATGCTAAATATATGTAAGTGGGAAAATTTAATTGCACAAATGTCAGGTATACAGTAGTTATCATGTTGATAAACTTGAAGAGCAATTACAGCACATTAAATAATGAAATCCGATTAAAATTGGATTTGCAGAACGAATGCATTGCAGAATTATAACATGTAAATTAACCAAATTGAAGTATATAAATTAAACGCAGTGTTGGGTTAAAATGAGTATTTTCCGTAGCATTTGCGATTACAGTTTTAATATGCTCAAAATGTGTTTGGTGAATTTCTGTCCAAATATATTTTTCAATTTTCTTTAATAGGGGCCGAAGAGGGTGACAAATTTTTGCAAGATTAGGAATAAATTTGCTTAACTGATGAACGCTACCGAGGAATGATCGTAATTGCTTCAATGTTTTTGGAGCTTTAATTTCTGCGATTGCTGCTGTCTTTGATTCTATAGGCTTAACACCTCTTTGCGAAAATGTGAAACCAAGCCAATTTATCTGTTGTTTTGCGAAATGACATTTACTTAAATTAATTCTGAGGTTATCAGCCTCAAGTTTCTGTAGACATTTATAGACATATTCGAGGTGCATTTCCTTACTACCTTTGCTAACCACAATTCTATCGTCAAGGAAACAGTATGTATTAGACAAGCCAACCAATGTGTAATCCATCGCTTTTTGAAACTCCGCCGGCATGTCCGTAAGACCATAAAATCCCGTTTTAAAACGATACGTACCCGTTGCGTTGCCACAAATGGTATTGAAATTACTATGGCGTGCGGTATCTGGATGCAATTTTAATTGGCTATATGCATATTTTAAGTCAATCGTCGAGAAATAAACGTTATCACCTTGATTAGAATCGTTAATGTGTTGTGAAATCGAATCGATAAGGCTATCTATGTGTGGCGTTTGATACTTATTTTTATGAATTGCTTTGTTCAGAACTTTTGAATCAAGGGCTAGCTTTACTGATTTGTCCTTCTTAACAGTGATTACAATAGGAGAAAAAAGTTTTTATCAGAGCATTCCTGTTTTTTTTCAATATGTCCTTGTTCTGAAAGTTTCTTCAATTCATTGGATACTTTGTCTAACAGATTTATAGAGACACGACAACCTTTTTGGTGTGAAGGGGTATAATTTTTATGAAATTTTGAACGAATCATATGTACTTTTGACTTACCGATTCTGGAGATTAAATCAGGAAAATCGGTTGCAATTTGTTTTTTGATTGAACAGTATTCTTGTTCTACCTGATTAATTGTCTTCTGAATATTAGATTGTTGAATTGAAAGTCCGAGAGCAGGAAATAAATCTCTGCCAATAGAGAACGATGACCGTCTGCTAAAACTTGAATTTCTATTGGATTCGCATACCACTTGTTGCTTTGAATTGACGTTTGGAGAATGCCTAGCGTTTGAAAGGGCTCGTTAGAGAAATTTTTCAGTTGCTTGGGATTCGCTTCGCGTATCCACTTCGAATTTGAGTCTTGGGAAATGATTGAATTTGCCATTGATTCGTTTATAATTGTACATACGCTACCAGAATCCACCAGAACATTTGTTGCTGTCTTTCCGAGTACTACAGGCAGATTGATCGCTTCTACAGAAGTTGTAAATTCTGTCAAAGATATTGAAGCTACACAATTATCCTCATCCGATGAATAGTTTGATTCCAAATCGGGGTCAAAATCAGCCGAAATTCGAATAACATCTTCAACTTGGTCATCTTTTTCAACATTATTAACCCGTGGTTTAGGTTTTGGGTATGAATTAGAATCCTTAGGTTTTCTGCAAATTTTGCGAAGTGATTTTCAATGCCACAGTTATTGCATTTCTTTCCACGTGCAGGACATCTATTGCGGTGTTCCGAGGTCCAATTCATTCCACAAAAATGACAAGTTGTGGGCTTTTTCCGTGTGGTGGTGATCATAGTGGAAAAAGGGGTAGCATTTGCGATGTGCATCCGTTTCACTTGATTAACAGTTGAGTGAAGCTCAGTTTTACTGGCATTCATTTTGAGTTGATTGAGAGTGCCCATTTCAATGTTGATTGCTATTGCTAAAGCTTTGTCAGGTTCCACCGTCTCTTTCAAAAGTTCTTTTTGGATGTCTTCATTTTGCATATTTGCGATGAAAACATCTCTGATAATAGTATCCCCTTTTTCTCCCATATCAAAATTTTCCGAAAGTTCATTGAGATGACCGTAAAATTTCTCAATTGGTTCTTCTTTCTGCTGTTTTCGTGTAAGAAAGAGATATCGATCGAAAGTTATGTTATGAATTCGAATAAAACTTTTATTCAAAACATCCCAGGTTTTTTGTTGAAATTTCATCTAGATTAACAGTCAAGTTTTTTGAATTGAACTCGTCGCCCTTCAGTTCCCAGACTCAAGTACATCAATGAAGATGCTTTTCGATCACAAAGTTGCCATGGTTTATCTCCGCATAGGATGTCTATCGCCTTAATGCGGTGACAGTGATTTTTCCACGCCGTCTTTGCTGTGTTACGAGTGCGTCGATCTCGTTCTGATTGTGCTGTAGGATGTTTGAATGGATCTCCATATGCCGGCTCAGGAGGTAGAATGGCATGCTCGGGAGGGTCGGCCGAGAGAAGATCCACAACAATCCCTTCACGAGCAAGTATTGCAAGTTTGATTTGGGTCCTCCAATATTCCCATCGAAGTGGGGCCTCCAGGGTTGCCTTTTCCCAAAAGGGTTGAATTCCGAGTGGAGATTTGCCGCTATCCTTTAATGCTGACTGCGCCATGTCATACGTAGGTTTAGTTATTAGAAATCTAATAGTGTCGCGAATACACTATCTTAGAATTATAAAGAGGAATCACGGAGCAAATCCGAGAATTAGCGTACTTGCTTAAACTTGCGTAATGGAATCGCAATGCGAATCCAGGCTAGAATTTATCTCGGGTAAATGAAGAGTGTTCACAAAGACAACTTGAATCCAGATTGCTTAATCAGATTATGATTACTTATAATAAAATACTGTGAAAAAAATATGAAATAATTTAGTAGACTAGCGGGAACATATTTTTACGTGAATAATAAAAAGTCATAATCTTAGTTATGAATATTAAAATAGGGGTTAATTGATAATTTAGTACACATAGGGATTTCGATATATTGGAGGGGAAGGAGATTCGGATCTATTCTGCTTCGCCCCCCCCCCCCCAGCTTAGTGAGCATAAATCTTTTATGACCTCCAGGCGCACGTGCTATTTTCTTACATAGTAACGTGCTATACAACAACATATAATTTGCAACTGGGGGTCATAAAAAACACTGGGGGCCGAAACAGAATAGATCCGAGGATTCTAGGCTGTATGATTTGAAAGGTGGGGGACTCTAATGGGAAACGCGAAAAATTATGATGTATGTAAATTTGCAACTATTTTTTTCTCATCAAAAATATTTTGTCCGTAAACTTATAACTTGTCCTCCCCCTGGGAGGACAACTTTTACGGCCTCTGGGGTACGTGTTATTTTCACATGATAAAAAGCTATATAACAACAAATAAATTATTATTGAGGGGGATACAAAACACGGATGGGGAGCATAAAAACAATGCGAGGAGGAGGGAAGAATCATGATAAATTCAAGCTGTCTTTGCAACAATTACACGTTACAAAAAATGACGTCGAAAGAGTATTGTGATGCATTCACTACAAAATTAGACGACAATGTAACGAACTTGATATGGTGCCAAAAACAATCACGTAGCCGAATAGAACTGGGGACTGGCGGCTTCAATTAAAATTTTTCAATGTCAAAAAAAAGCAAAATTTATACATTTAGTGATGGTCTCAAAATGAAAGTATAGTACTGAAGTGCTCTACACTCAGTAACACTATTCGATAATCTTAGTGCTGTTTTGAGAATATACCTGTTTAGTGCGTGAAGCACAAACCCGAATTGGACAAAGTCCACTTTAACGTGCGAACAAATTACTAAGTAGTTTTGAATAAACTACTATTTTAAGATCACTAACTCAAACTGAGAATGCCATGACGTGATATTGTCACGCCACTTTGAGAACACCAACTTAACCTTGGTAACTCTGTGGACACTGCTATCTCTATTCAAAAGGATACTAGAGAACCACGTGTCTGCAAGTATAAAATGAGCTTGCACGCTCAACGAACAGCACAATTTGGTCCCCGATTACTTCAGATTTAAATCATACTCCCGTATTGATCCCTTGCTTAAATCTCAGCTTAGCTGAGATAGATTTTAACTTAGAATATTTTTGTGACAAGTTCTTAACTAAGAACTTTCTAAGTCAGAAAATATTAACTTAGTACAATTTTGGAAATCAGGTAATTTCAGCTTAACTTCTCTAATTTATAAATTAACATCTCTTAAATTCCATCTAAGTTACAAGTTAACCTAGAATATTTCAAACTGAACTTCCTAGTGGTATCTTAATCTTAATAACTTTAACTATTCTATCCCTTAATGCTCGGTTCATATTCGATGCTGTTTAACATAACTTATTAATTCATATTTGCATTTAGCTTCTTTAATACTTAACTATATACCAAGATTTAAATATTCAAGAGGCTTCTCGCATAATTTCTTATTTGAGTTTGAATTAATCTATTCTTCTGTCCTTAACAACCCTGAACACAGTGACTTCAGTCCTTTAAGCATTGACCAGTCCTGGTGGTAGTACTCCTCCACCGGCCATCACCCCCCACCTGAAACTCCCATAAGACATCCAAACCTTTCACTTGTATCCTTCTCAGGTAATGATCCTAACCAGGACGCCACTTCTTTTTGAATTCTGTAGAAAACAAAATACTCTTCTCACTAGGAACTAGGCCTACAGCACCCGCTGCACAAACGAGCTATAATAAAAGGCAACATTCCTTATTCGGCTCACTTTTAACAGATACAGCACTAGAATGGTTTGAAAGTGAAGTCAAAGATGCTAGAGATTGGAATACGTTGAAAGATAAGTTTATGAAAAGATTCACAGACGGTAGAGACCAATTCAGATTTATACTTGAGGTTGAGAACACATTCAGGCAAGAAGGAGACTTAAAAAAGAACTATCTACATAGAATAAAGAGTGGAGTTGATAAAGGTTGCCCAGATAAGATACCAACAAGTATTGAAGGTGATGACAATATAAGAAAGGAGAAAGAAATTCAACAAAGACAACGAAGTCAGAAATACATAGATTTTGCTATAAGAGCTCTAAGGCCACAAGGTTTAAAACGCAAAGCGCACGAGAATCTTATTGAGTATACTTCAATAACTTGGACACAGTTTGTTGATCACTAATGTTTTCTGTAACAACAGAATCTAATGGAGCTACAGGACTAGATGAACTTAAAACGCTTGAGAGCAAAATCAATGATTTAACCAGTCTTTTCAAAAGCAACGAAGTAAATGCTATAGATACTTGTAGGCCTAGAGACCCAAGCATAAAAGGCAGACCTAATGATACAAGATTCTGTGAATATTGCAGAAGTAATGGTCATTCCATCTCTAGATGCACAAAGATACAGATAGACGATAGTGTTAATAAACTGAGAAATGATTTAGTCGAACCAAGAAGGCAAAATATAACATTCTCTAATGATTATAGAAAGAATAATCGAGGCAATACAAGATTCAATGGTCCTAGAAACCAAGGCTATCAACCAGGGGTGGCTACTCAAACTATAATTCTAGGTTCAACAAGCTTAATTTTCAACAAAAAAATACATCTTTTAGTAACTATGTTAATCGATTTGCTCAACCCTACGAACAGACACTCCCTCAGCAATACAAATATAGAAATATTGAACCAAATCTTGAACAACAATCACCCTCACCACAACAACAGCAACAGCCACAACAAGGCGCGAGCTTCTGTGCACCAAACCAAACAGAAATAACTCTCTACAACAAAGACAATCAAATTCTAACAATTTTCATCAACAACCAAATCAAATAAGTTTCGTTGAAGATGACGATGACTACGTTAGTGCTATAACAGACTTCTTTCCTCTAAACTATCAAAGTCTCCGAACACTACTAAAGAAAGTAGTACTAAGTCAAGAATATACCTCAACTTATATCACTTTGCCACCGGAGACATTAAAAATATTAGTGGTTTAGAAGTAGAATTTGTGATTGACCCAGGATCAACTTGCATTATCATCAATCATCCTACATACCTTGCTCTAGTAAACCTTGGACAAAATTTGCGTCTACATAGTACAAATTGTGATTCAAAAACATACACTGGTTCATCAATCAGAATGCTTGGCTATACAACTATCCAGTCTAGTTTTGAAAATGACGGTAAATATACAGTCCCTCATAAAGCATTCGTTACTAAAGAACAGAGACAGAATATAATAGTTAATGATTTTTGTCATTTGATTCTAAAAGCACTGCACTTCGATATCCCCGCAGTAGAATTAAAAACTGAAAGAAACTTAATTTGCTACGGATCACTCAACTATGCGAAGATTATCCATACATAACAAAAATGACTGCCTAACCGATCTTAAACATAGCTCATCCGATCTTTCTGCAACAGAAAAGAACACAATTGCAGAAGCAAAAGCAATCCAGTCATAACCTATTTCCACCAGGAACATATTTCATGCCTCATATTAATGTTGCAAATACTGACCTAGTCTTTGTGAACACACTTTGTCCTCAATCTGAAGAATTTCTACCCATATTCATGGTACTGACTTCACAAAAACTGTACTGAATTCCCAAGTACAAAACTAAACGAAAGTGAGGACTATAACAGTTGTTTCATACTAAACACAGTAGTTAGCAATTTACAAGAACAACAGTAAATTCAAAGTAATTCATGCAATAGATATGTAGATTTTCATTCCCAATCAATTTTTGACTCTAATATGCCTATAGCGCACACAATGTCATCAGATGCAGAAATGAGAAAAGGCTTTGCCAACACAATTTGCAAAAGAATACCCGTATTAAAGGACTACTGTAAAAGTAGAAACTTTGTTACAGGTGACATAATAACCTTCAGAGCAGATAAAAGATTAGTATATAATGTGGTCACTAAGGATAATCCCTATGAGAAACCAACAACAGATACAAGCAAAGCAACGCTTCTTGTTATGAGAGATCACGCACTAGGACTAAATTTTTCGCTGTATAGGAATGCCAAAAATAACGTGTGGTTTAGACGGAATGGATTGGAGAGGGATACCTTCTCTAATTGAACAAACATTTAAAAATTCAGGAATAGCTATCTATATGTATACAAGCAAAGATGATATTGACAAACTACAAAGAGTAGAAACCAATACGCTAGAACAAGAAGAGACAGTCGAAATTATTGAAAGTGAGTTAATAGAAAAAAGCAAAGAAGATGAGATAGAAGTAGCAACAGACTTCTCTACCGAAGCTAAATTATTATGTAGACCTAAAGTCAACGACCAGTTTCCTATATTTAGGGATAAACTACAAAGCAACCGAATCATGAATAAAGCCGTCAGCGACTTTGTACTTGAGCAAAATAGAATACTTTTCAGGACCCAGAATATCTAGATAAATGTTTGGATAATTTTGATTTCACACAAAATAATTTGACTGACGATGAATTATTTGAGTTAATAGAAATAATACTTTAGGATAATGATGTCTATTCACATGATAAGTATGATATTGGTAGAAGCAAACATAAGGTTCATTTACCCCTAAAGAAAGACGCTACCTTTAGAAAGCAGCGACCTAGCAAAACACCCATTCATCTCAGAGATAAACTAGAAAAATTAATGGATGAATTAATCCAAGCTGGAATTATCAGAGAGCTCAATCAGAACAACGATGTGAATAGTTAGTTTGTCAATTATTTTATCATACTATTTCAGAAGGAATATGTGAAACTAGTAATAGATGCTAGATACCCAAACTCCACAAATGATACAAGTAATTCTAGTTGGCCACTTGAACCACTAAACGTTCTAATTACAAGAATCACTCGAACTATTTTTCAAAAGTAGTGGCTTATCATCAGCTTATAATAGAGTATCACTAACCGAAGATACACAAAAGGTCACAAGTTTTATTGTAGGAGGCAGACAGTACACTTGTCAAGTAGGAGTTTATTGTCTTAAGCCATTACCCAGTTTCTTCAGCAAACTTATGCGTTATGCATTCGGACCTCTTATAAAACAAAAACGAGCCATACCATACATAGACGACAACTTATTACAAGCTAAAGATAAACGAGAAAAGTTCACAATAGTAAAAGAGTATCACTCTTTGCTTCGAAAGGCAAACTTTAAATCAGCCCCTGATAAAGCAATGTTTTTCTTACGAAAAGTGAGATTTCTAGGACACTTTTTATCTAAAGACGGAATATCCCCTATTGCTTCGCGCACAGATGATATTAGAAACCTAAAAACGCCAGAGTCGAAAACAGAAGTTTTAAGAGTTTTAGGAATGATGGGTTTCTATCACACCTATATTTTAAACATTCACATAGATGCAAAACCTCTATATGACTTAACTAAAGATTCAACACTATTCAAGTTGTTACAAGAACACGAAAATATATTCACGGATCTTAAACAAAGATTCTGTCATGACATTTCCAACGCATTTCTTTCCAATGACTATCTTTTTCATATACATGCCGATTCATCTAAATTAGGAACAGGCTGTGTTCTTATACAAGATTTCCCTGATAGAAAACGCATGATTTCAGCAAACTCAAGAGTATTTGATAAAGCTGAACAAAAATGTCCCCTCAACATAGAGAACTATGCGGAATAATATCTGCATTACAAACATATGAAATTTACGTTATTGGATCCCCATCTCCAATCTATCTCTATTGTGATCACAGACCAATTCTCTTTCTTTGGTCACGACGCGTACAATTGTCACATCGTTTCTTTAATTATCAATTAGTAATAACTAAGTTTCAAAACTTGCAAATTATTTACACTGAAGGCAAAAACTTAACGTTCGCTGACATTCTTAGCCAAGACATTTCCTTTGAAGATGCTAAATTTTATCAGCTAGAACATCAAGTAATACCTAAAGATATAAAGTTTCATATTAACGGAAAAGAAGTTAACTACACTGTATTGCACAAAAACGATAAGGACGCAACAGCTAGCGACTGTTATTCAATTATTGCTCAAGTCAAAGGCGAAAGTAAGAAACTAATCAATATAAACGATGAAGGTGACTTTATTGTAGATGATGCACCAGACTACATATATGAGCACTGTAACGCTATACACAGTTTTCTGATTGTGTTCGCTACGGCACACAAATAAATGAAATAAAGAAGTTAACCTCAGAACTGACTAGTAAATTCGACAATCACTACTCCTCTCCTGAAGAAATAGCCGAAATATGTGACTGAAGAAATAGCCGAAATAAGTGATGATCGAGAAGGTTATGATGACCAAGATTGGTTAGACTTAGTAGAAGATAATATTGAAAACTCACTTATTGAACAATTAGAATATGCTAAAGCTGACTATATTAGACGTACAAAATTTAAGAAACATATTGAACCCGAAGCTTTCCGAAACATCTCAGAAAAGGATGTCCACACAGAAACATTAGATTTAATAGCTAAGGTTACAGATGCTAATCTGTAAAAACGCTAATCTTGACACTGATAATATTCATGAAGAGCAAGTAAACAACTCCGTGATAAATAAAGTTAGAGATTGGTTAAAAGTAGGCAAAGCTCCAGAAAAAGAGTACACAATTAAACAATCTTAAGCATGCCAAAATAATAGAAATAATTTCAACTTGTTGTTTCTAGAGAGTCAATATGATTTACTCTGTTATTTTGAACCTTGTGAAGACGGCTTTTTTGACGTTAGAATATGTGCACCACTTTCACTATTTATTTAAATATTCGAGGTTGCGCATACGCATGAACTTAGTGGTCACAGAGCAGAAACCACAACTTATAATAGAGTTAAGCGATTAAACCGGTATGTTTAAATGGATTGAAATAATAATGTTAGAATGCTTAAACTGCCAAAATAATAAGACAGCACGCAAACACTTAAACGAAGCACCCTTAGAACCATGGAGACAATTTGAAGCTATACCCCTACATACACTTCATATTGATCATGAAGGTCCACTACGACCACTTAGTAAATGAAATAGATTTTGTCTCGTAGAAGCTTTCTCTGGATTTATACAAGTATACCCTATCCTGAATGCCGACGCTCTCAAAATAGTCAATCAACTAGCGAAATTTATAACTACATTTGATATACCGCAACAAATAGTACATGATAACGGCAATGCTTTTATTAGTAATGATTTCGTTCACTACACAAAAGAAATGGGAATTACACTATGCCCCCGAATTGCATACTCACCGTGGACTAACGGCAAAGTAGAAGTACAAAATAAACATTTGACTAATTACCTAAGACACTTTATTAGCCAAAGTGGATCTAATTGGTCCGAGTACACTAATAAATTTGCATTCTCACACAATACTGCAGTAAACTACAGTACAGGATATACACCTTATGAAATACTATTCGGAACAAAACCACAAATACCCCTATCACTAAAGTTTGGACTACTACGAGATAATCAAAACAAAAGCACATCAGAGTATTTTAGTAATCTACCACCACACTCGCATAGTGAAGAAACTAAACAACAACAAAAATAAAGAAAACAACAATAGAAGTAATAACAAAAATATAGAGAAATTATTACAAAACAGATTATCGAACGAAATGTTAAAACGAGATAGTACATTTCAAACTATATATTTGAAAACCTACACTAAATGTAGACAAACTACGAATAAAGAACACAAGTTTAGAAACAGATTTGAACTCGGAAAGCCTAAACATGAAGGAAGAAAAGTACTATTAAAGAGTCACTCTAAAGGACTATTAAAATCCAAAAAGCTACAAGAGCAACGCTCAGGACCTTACACAGTGCAACAAACTAATACTACAAATGAAATACAGCATGATAAAACAAATGAAAAAAAAAACCGTGCGTAGAAATCATATAGTACCTTATTAGCCAAAAGAAGAGAAAATACAAGAGATAGTTGAGAACTATGTATTTTCAGACGACACTGATGATTGTTATACTCATTATAATAAGCATATTATAGCCAAATATAACACTCATAGCGGTGCAAAACGTATTGTTTTTTCACAGTGGCCCTTAGTAGAAACACAACATACTGTTAATCCTAGTACTACACTACAGCCAACATTTAATGTTGAGGTTACCCCAACAAAAATTCAGGCTTAGAATCGCTACAAACACGAGTAGATAACACTACACATATTCCAGGCACAAGCTCTTCTGATTTTCTACCACCACGCATTTCAACCTCCTACCCTATACAAAATATGTATTCACCTAATAGCCCACAGCAAGAAAGTTATTCTAACCCATCTGATAATGCTAGTAAATTTGAAGCAGCACGTAAATTATTCCCCAAAGCAACGCATAAAAGCCCCACATCATCACATTATAATTCTACAACTACAGCCTCAACAATTATATCTAATTTACCAGACGCAAACAATGTCTTAAGGAGACCTCAGCGAAATCGAAGAGCACCTACATTCTTTGGTGAACCTATTCCTTCTGACTTGCTACATAAACTAAAAAAGAAATAAGAGATATAAAATCTCCTTTAATTAATAATTTTTGTAATAAAGCGTCAACGCGCACCAAAACCATAAAAATATAACAAACCATAAAAATATATATATATACACAAAATCAATATATAACGCGCAAACCCATAGTATCAGCGCAAAGAATGCAAAAAAAGTTTAAACAATAACTATATGTACTCCTCCTAAAGGAAGTCCTTCAGTAGATTATTTAACACTGTACTCCAGAGTATGTCACTTTTGAGGATCGCACACTCCGGAATCTTGAGCTCCCTCAACAGTTTGTATGGCCTTTGGAGCACGGGACCAAATTCCAGATCCCACCATCCAAAATGGAGAGCCCACAACTGCTTAGCATATGTTTCCTGCTCTTTCCACGCCCATTCCACTCCCATCTCCCAAAAAGAGTTTTTGGAAAAACTAAAATCGCAAAATTTCTCTCCTTATCACTCTGGCTAACAAACATTTCCCCTACTTTTTTCTACTACTCTATAACCTTTCACAACTCATTCCTTGGAGCCCCCTGAATGCCTAATCACAAAAATCAGTTATTCTGAGCAATATATTAACAAATACTCACATCCAAGCCCAAGAAGTCCACTAACGCCAGTGTCTCTACCGACACCATTTTTAGCTCTTGCCGCCTCCACGGTTTGCTCATGACACTTATTCGGTCGAGCGCCCAAATCTCCTCGTCCCCCAAGAAAATTTTTAAATGCTGACATGCCTCCGACTTCGAGTCCGCAGCTTTGAGTCCCCAAATTTCCTGATTGACATACCTCTTATAATAGAACTCTCGCGCACTCTTTTTAAAATCCGAAACCGGAACTAAATTAATACCCCTTTGACTGAGCTTCACCTCAGCGTAGTTTAGTTGATCCAGTATGTCCTGGTCAGGCTCAAGGAAGTATACATGCATACCAGACATGGATAAGAAAATAAGAAATGAAAAGATAAACAAAATTAAGAAAATTAACATAGAATAAAAACTAAGAGATTGAAATTGAAAGTTGAATAATGTAAGATTAGAAAGATGAAGAAGTTTAAGTTAAGAAGAACAAAATTGGAATTTAGACTTTGAAAATTACTATGCAAAAAGAGATCAACTGTAGTGGACAAGATTTAAAGGCTAAAAGCAAATAGCCCACTCAACACAAATCTTACACAAAGTTTACGATTAATCAATATTGCAAGCTGTTACACACATATAACTTCTATACATGTTTAACCGTTATACATTTTTAATATTTACGCATATCTTTTATTACAAAGTAACGCTGAAAACACAAGTTACCCAAAGCAAAACTATGTACAAACTAGTCCCCCATGAGCAAATACATTATCTAAGAGTAATACCTTAAGTACAGGAATTTGTCCCTTGCAAACTATTTAACTCACGTAAAACCGCATTTTGTCAGGAACGCACACTTTAAGCAATCTACATAGTCAACAAATATAGCTAACTTTACTAGCTTAAGGACCCAAGCAATGTTTAAAATAAACATTAGAGCACTTATGAACAAATAACTAACCGCAAATTTAAATTACCCAGGTAAGAATTATGTCACCCAAGCGCAAACCTTACACAACTGTCAGAAAGAGCTATTCCTTGTTGAGTTGATCCACTCAACAACTCAGACGACATAATTGCTCAATTGCATGCTTATTCTAATAGTTCGCAAAAGTTTACAACACACAAATTAGAAATACCGTAATATAAATTCCAAAAAAGTTCAATTTATTGAATTTATTTTCTTTCGCGCTTTTTATTAACAATTCCAATTTTGTTCACACTTTCAGATTTTGAAAGTAAAATCTGTGATTAGTAGATATACCCTGATAAACAAACTGACTTTTAAAAAGAAAGAGAGTTAGCAAAAGTTTTAAAGAAAAGACGAAACTTCTCTAAGTCATTACCTTCCAATCTTTAAAGTGGTGCCCTTTAGACGTTATACGCGATAGATAAGTGAAAGTTCGTCGTATGACATAAAAAATAATAATTATTAATAAGTTCAGAGTAGAGTTTTCATTTTCGTCCTAAAAGTTGTCACAATTTCATAACAAGGACTTGAAGAATGGTGAAATTATCATTTTTGCTTAGAAAAAACCAAGATAAATTGTGTTTAACTGAAAACAACTTGTTTTTCGCTGTCTCATACATTTACTAGTTGCCCATACAATATTCATTTAAGCGATTAGTAAATCTGAAGGTTTAGCCTTAGAACAACAACATCTTTTGATTTTTCCCCATGTATTAAGATACGGTATAGAAGGAGAAATCTACTATAAATATACTAAAGAGTTTGATAATTACTTTTCCTTCCAACAACGTGTCTACACACCAGCTATTGCACTGCCAAGTTTGCTCGATTTTAAATGTCGTGTCAGAAAATACTGACCAAATTAAATTGTCTCCCATGTATTAAGATTGGTTATAGAAAAAAAAGGCAGCCCTAGAAAGTCTCAAGTATTTTTGACGCTTATTTCTAGTTCAAACAACGTGTCTACATAACAGCTATTGATCTGCCAAGTTTGCTCACTTTTGAATATCGTGTCAGAAAATAATGACCAAATCAAAATTTCTCCCATGTATTAAGATTGGCTATAGACAAAAAAAGGTAGCCCTAGAAAGATGTCAAAGTTTTTGCAAATTCTTTCAGTATCAAACAAACTATTGATGCACAAACTACCTTCACCCGAAAAATCATCAAATTTGCTATCTCTCTCGCTCTCACTCTCCTTCTCTCTGTCCCAAGTTCTATCTTCGCATTTTGCCCCTTTCAAATAATAACCTAGAAAAGTTAGAAAAATTTTCAAATATTCCAAATTGTGACCACCGACTAACACTTGTCTCAACAAATCTCCACAACACATATACCAGGTATCCTAGTTCACTAATAATTCTAAATCTTCACTTCCCAGATATCAACTACAGAAAGAGTATATAACTCTTCAGGTTGAACATAGTAAAAAAATGACATTTCAGAAAGTTTCTAATTTGTTGAATTCCAAACAACAGTGCTCACACTAAACACCTTAACCAGTTTTCAAATTTCTAACGAAGTAAGAACTGTAGTGTTCTTTGCTATTAATTCTAACAAAGAACCTATTGATGTCTTTTGGAGAAAATATAACCCTCAACAACTTAACAGTTTATTCATCCAAATTCATTCTACAAGTTTAGTTGACTTAGATATTTCGAATGTCCCTTGTTTGGTTTTAGAACCACCAACCGATCAATGAATATTCCGCTAAACGATTATTGGATTATGGCTTCAGGAACAACTTTCTCAACTTCTTTCTGTACTTACAACATCCCGCATAAAATCCTGAAATATAATAACAAGTCATCCAGAATTGATCGATCGTATATTTCATACAAAGAAAACATTGTAATTTTCTTTGTTAAATACCAGTTTGCAAACTTAGAAATAATTGTTTGTTGGACCCCTGAAAAACCCGAACATATTAAACGTTTTCATTTTCAGTTGAACAATAGAGAGGAAATAAACCTCGATATCATTGGAGCTCCCTGCAAAATTCGCCCTGCTAAAATTGGCAGTAATCAAGCACGAGTCACTCTTTACCAAAGAAACTATAAAGTAAAGTTAGAAGCAACTATGTGTAAAGCAACCGAATAGCAATTGCGTTGGTTTTGCGATTTTTTGACTCAAGCGGCGTAGATGCCAGACATAATACTATTACTACTTCAGTTACGCTTGATGCTCAGAAATGCAATCTCGCAAAGCAAAGAAAAAAGATAAAGCTTTCCCCTTCTTCCAGTTCAGTAGAAATCGGTTTTGACAAATCTTTGTTCTCAAAGTTTAACTCAGGCGATGTTAGAACTGGAAACAATGAATGTAACTCCCGAGGTTGGATTACACACTACACTTATGAATCATATATACAAAATGTTAGCCTAAATGTAAAGCTTAGAGATGGCACAGTTAATGACTGGAAAAATATACCTCTACCTTGTCGTTTATCAACCGGAGGCTACGATTCTACATCTACTGATCCATTTGCATACACTTGGGATGAACCCAATAGTTGTCTTTTCACTGTGATTCGCACTTTTGACGCTCAAATGATTAAAACTAATGACAAATAATATAGTAAAAGGATCCTAAACTTAGCTCAGCTCAGTCAGATTTTGATTTACAAAGCTTTATGTTCTAATTTTATAATAAACCACAGTCTTTATGTAATAATTCTAAATCTTCATTTCCTAGATATCAACTACAGAAAGAGTATATAACTCTTCAGGTTGAACATAGTAAAAAAATGACATTTCAGAAAGTTTCTAATTTGTTGAATTCCAAACAACAGTGCTCACACTAAACACCTTAACCAGTTTTCAAATTTCTAACGAAGTAAGAACTGTAGTGTTCTTTGCTATTAATTCTAACAAAGACCCTTTTGATGTCTTCTGGAGAAAGTATAACCCTCAACAACTAAACAGTTTTTTCATCCAAATTCATTCTACAAGTTTAGTTGACTTAGATATTTCGAATGTCCCTTGTTTGGCTTTAGAACCATCAACCGATCAATGAATATTCCGCTAAACGATTATTGGATTATGGCTTCAAGAACAACTTTCTCAACTTCTTTCAGTACTTACAACATCCCGCATAAAATCCTGAAATATAATAACAAGTCAGTCAGAATTGATCGATCGTATATTTCATATAAAGAAAAGATTGTAATTTTCTTTTTAAAGACCAGTTTCCAAACTTACAAATAATTGTTTGTTGGACCCCTGATAAACCCGAACATATTGAACGTTTTCATTTCCAGTTGAACAATAGAGAGCAAATAAACCTCGATATCATTGGAGCTCCCTTTACTGTAGAGTTTTAATCTATGTTACCACTTTCCCTTGAAACACAAGTTCTCACTGCTCTTGTTTACGACCCTCTATCTTATATTAGAATATTCCTCCTACAGAAAGCATTGCAATTCGGAAGTAAAACTGTAACACTTGACAAGTGTTTTGTTTCTAATCAACAGAAAATAGTTGCATTTTTTGCAACATCAGACAATAACGCAAATTTTGTCATATTTTAGGTAGCCTATGATTCCAGTCACGTTTACGAGCTAAAATATCAGATCACTTTCACTGATAATTTTAACTTGAATTTGTTATACGCACTTTAAACTGTCTTCGTTTATTAAATGGAAGACGGAGAAATCAAAAAGTCACCACCAATAGACGAAGTAATCAACGTAAGTTACAAATTGATTCTATTCATGTTACTTTGTTTAGCTATGTTCTCGCCTGTTGCAACTGATATTGAATCTGAAATTGCTCAACGTATTGCAAGATTGGTTATACTCTTTGAATATAACGATTCTCAACCACACTTCATCGAATGTGTCATAAATAGAAATAATTGTTTACCTGAAGAAAGTCCATACCTTAACTTAATAGAGCCTCCTGAAAAGCTATCAATTTCGGAAATAAGTTAAAAAATCATCGACCATTCACCGCTGTCACTGAATATAGACGAGTTCTTTATAGAAAAACCTACTGATAAGAAACCTCTCCCTTCAAAAATAGGTTATTTTATGACCTACATGAGAAACCAAGTTCGTTCTGCTCAGCTTCTTAAACTGATTGCTATAATACCTCTTGATTTTCTCTCTGTTATCAATGCTTGCTATGCAAAATATTTGATTTTTGTTACGCTTCTTGCATTATTACTCTTAACGACTCTCACTGATGCTATACCAATTGAGAAGGTGCGTATTTATGAAAAAAACTGCTCCTAACCTTCATGTTTTCCAATTTGGCTGCTCAAAAATATCTCAAGATGTATTCTCTCTACAAAGTAGCACCCTGCAAAATTCGCCCTGCTAAAATTGGCACTAGTCAAGCACGAGTCACTCTTTACCAAAGAAACTATAAAGTAAAGTTAGAAGCAACTATGTGTAAAGCAACCGAATAGCAATTGCGTTGGTTTTGCCATTTTTTGACTCAAGCGGCGTAGATGCCAGACATAATACTATTACTACTTCTGATCAGCTTGACGCTCAGAAATGCAATCTTGCAAAGGAAAGAAAAAAGATAAAGCTTTCCCCTTCTTCCTGTTCAGTAGAAATCGATTTTGACAAATCTTTGTTCTCAAACTTTAACTCAGGCGATGTTGGAACTGGAAACAATGAATGTAACTCCCGAGGTTGGATTACACACTACACTTATAAATCATATATACAAAATGTTAGCCTAAATGTAAACCTTAGAGATGGCACAGTTAATGACTGACAAAATATACCTCTACCTTGTCCTTTATCAACCGGAAGCTGCGATTCTACATCTACTGATCCATTTGCATACACTTGGGATGAACCCAATAATTGTCTTTTCACTGTGATTCGCACTTTTGACGCTCAAATGATTAAAGCTAATGAAAAATACTATATAGTAAAAGGCTCCTAAACTTAGCTCAGCTAAGTCAGATTTTGATTTACAAAGCTTTATGTTCCAAGTTTTTAGAAAAACCACAGTCTTTATGTAGTCATCCACAAATATTATACACTAGGCCATATGATTCTCTGTATATTTGTCTTCGTGACGGTTTCGATATGAACACTGGAGAGCCCATTCTCAAATTAAAATCTGATACCAGTGCTATCACGCTTAAAAACAGTTGATACAAAGCATTTTCAAATTGATGAAAATACTGATTTCCAAGCCCATCATGGAGCAAAAATTGACTATTTGCACTTTAAAAATCTTCGGCAACCTCAAAATTCTACTCTAGAGCTATTAAGAAATGACTGTGAACTAGAACGCTCAACTATTCTCAACACATTAATGATTTCTCATGAAAATCCGCGTTTAGCTGGATATAACTTAGCAAGAAACAGAACTATGTTTATCTAAACAAACGGCAATTTTGCCCGGTTATATAATTGTCCTGGATTTCGTTCACCTTACAGATTCTTAGTAAGTGCTATAACCGAATACCAATTCTCTATGAAGATGAAATACATTTCGTTGATCCGATTTCTAAACAGACCTTCACTGAAGCCGAAGAACAATTGTGCTCTGATAAACGTTCAAAGTTATTTCAGCTAGATGTTGACGATGACAATTCATGGATTGAACTAACCCCACAAATAACAAAAGTAAGAGGACCTGCAATCTTTAAACCACACATAGTCATTCAGCAAATTGCGAATATAATTACTGCAAGCATTCAGGCTTCTATCTACACATATAAAGAAATGATGGCTTTCTGGAATTCAAAAAATTTCAACTCCAATACGAAAGGAGTTCTTAAGCTTTTTACTAAATCATTTTTAGGTAACAGAGAATCATTTTCAGATATTTCAGGAACAAATTATTATAATTCTAGAACAATTTATCTCGATTCATTTATTTCACCGGACTTCTTTAATAATCATTTTGTTGAAACCTTTCGCAAAATACAATATATAATTGAGCGATGCGGAATATTCTTTGCTGCTTTCTTATTCATTAAGCTACTCATCGACATAGCCTTATGCTTAATTCGAGCAATGCAACATAACAAAATTACAGATGCATCTATTCACTTTGTTAAAGCACTCTTTGTTGCCTCATTTGATTTAATGTCGGTCCCAATTCTGACTTCTATCTATCAAGCAACTAACTCAGCAACTAATAGCACTAATGAAAATAGAGAACGGACAATGCAGGTCCCATAATATGAAAATGCAACTAGTGTTACTCAAAGCCCACCTTAAGTCAAAAATAGAATGCGAACTCTAACCCAAGAAAATAAAAGTGGTTATCCCAACCTAAATGATGGGAATAGTAGAGACAAAAACAGAAATCTTCCTAAGTCTCCAGTATAGGAATAATTCCCCTATCACTCTAATATCATCAAACTATATGATGATCATATAATACAGACTGAATTCATATTTACTCTTGTTGTACTTTGAATGAGAATACAAAAAAAAGAAATAGAAAATACTTGCAAAATAACATAAAAAATACTCTTAAAATAGAATAAGAGTAGAGAATACTTGATATTTCAGGAACTTTTTTCAGTCCCTAACGAATTGATACCAGTCTTTCAGAAGGAACCTTCAAGTGGTTGGCCCGTTTACAAGGCACAATCAACTTCTACACCCCAATCTGGAGTTAAACAACTTGACCGACTAGTACAACCCACAACTCACGTTATTCCATCTACAACTTTTCTCTCAGCTATCAAGATTTCAGCAGTACAAACTAAAGCAACTAGTGCAAATTCATCAACGACAGTTACATCATCCAAAAGGAGAACTAAAACCGCGGATACAATTGCAAAGAAACTACCACGTAAACAATTCATTAGAGAGACCTTTAAACGAGCGACACCGCTAGAATTAAATATAACCAAGACAAACAGTACAGCAACCAACGTATTAGCAAACACTACAACTACTCAATCATCACGACCAAACTTTCTTCATAACACAACTACCCCCCTGCAAGACCGCCTAAAAAAATCACGCTGAAATACAAACTAAAACCCCTGGTTTTAGTGGAGACCCAAACTACGACTCCGTTTTAATCTACCAGTTGCAACTCAATACCAATAGATTCAATTTCATTGGTTACTTGTCACACAAGAGATCTTATTGACTAATTAATCACACTCTACAAGGTCAAACCATGCAAGTCCCATTTGACAATATCACAATGAACCTCACTCCTCAGCTTGATACCTTTACTTATCAGGTACAGCAAATCTTTCTGACCGAAAGGCAACGCTCTCAACAGATCGAACAACGGATTATTGAGCTCCAACTGGATATAACAAATCTGAAGCATCAACTCCACATCCTCCGCTCATCACGTTGAGCATTCAAGGAATGGAATAGACGAATTTGTGGTTGTTGATGTTCAGTACTTCCTTCATTACTCGTTCTACTTTCCTAAGCAGTGAGAAAAATTTTTCGTTAAACACATTCGTTTTTACGCTTTATTATTAGTCAATTAGATTAATTCTTCGATTAAGCTCTTACTCGCAATTTACAGTGAGCAATGAGTCAGTTCTTATTATCAAATCACTCATTTCGCTTCAATAAAGCTATTGTTTTATCTTCAACAATTTTTCCTGCTTATAACTTATAGATAACACGAAGTTGTTCAATCGAATTTTATAATCTACTTAATGTCTTACAATCTTTCAGTAGACGTTAATTGCTTCAAAACAAATTGTGATCTCGCTGAATTTATTCAATCACAAGGTATTAAAACTTTGAAAACGTGCTTAGTTGGAAATAAATTCTATACCCCATTATCATTTCATTGGAAATTTGAGTTACAAGAGATTATCTTATTCTTGCAAGATAAAAATTCCAATGAAATTGTAGTTTATTTTCATCAAATTCCTGAGTATGATTTATTTGAAATTCTAAAGCTTATTCATGCAGAAGAAATTCTTAACATAAATAAACTAAATTTTCGACCGCTCACTTATTTCAGTTAATATGCTAGTTTTTCAACATTTCTGTGATGACCAAATTGCGGACCGATAACTCTTTACATACAATGCTACAACATTTCCTTAACAGATTTTCGTTTGCGCCATCAGCCATTTATAGTTTTAGTACTATTTGAACCTTCCCGTCAATTCCTTTCAAAGATTAATTCGTCTTTATTCTCCCCATTGCTATTGACAAAAAACTTTAATTACTACAACATTCAAAATGAACACATATTTTAAAGGAGGCGTTGATATCGAATGGTTTAGAGATTATTGCCAAATTTCTGAACATGTTGAATCTGCATGAATAAACATATCTAAACAAATCAGTTTTAACGATACATTTTACAAGATCTCTGTCTTGTATTATTCTGACTTCAAATGCAAAGTTATCCTATTCTTTGGAGACTTAGAATAAAAAATGTTGTTATTTATTTTGAATTGATGACAAAAAGCAATATTAATCACTTCATGAAGATAATTCAAAACAATCAACAAAGTCTAAACATTAATTCTTTAAACTATAGCTTTAAAGCTCACTTCAATTGAATCATTAATTAGCAGTACTCAAATAAAGATGAATTACGACACCACATTTTTTATTTGGGGAGTTACTTCAGCAACACTAACCCTTATGGTGTTGTGCGCCTTCGTTTAGTCTCTTTGTTCATTTGCCTTGCTTGTCAATATAGACCATTAAATAGACCAGTATGTTCTTCAACTATATTGTCTTAATACTCAGCTTCCGATGTATTAACAGTACAACTTTTATAGAAAAACAACAAACGGTCTACTACGACGACCACCAAAAATATTGGACATACTATTTTGTACAGATATGTATCTCAGGACATCGTCAACCCTTCTTCAAGAAAAAAATTCAGAAACAAGAAGCTACGATGAATTTTAGAACTTCAACCAAGTAATCAACCTCATAAACCTTTAATGCTTAATTAATATAAAGTTAAGCTAAATAAATTATTCATTTATTGAAACTTGATGTTTTGAATTAATACATATGGACCGGGATGGGATGTACTGAAGTGTGCTACACTCAGTAACACTATTCGATAATCTTAGTGCTATTTTGAGAATATACCTTTGAGTGCGTGAAGCACAAACCTAAATTGGACAAAGTCCACTTTAACGTGTGAACAAATTACTAAGTAGTTTTGAATAAGCTACTGTTTTAAGATCACTAACTCAAACTGAGAATACCATGACGTGATATTGTCACGCCACTTTGAGAACACCAACTTAACCTTGGTAACTCTGTCGACACTGCTATCTCTATCCAATAGGATACTAGAGAACCACGTGGTTGCAAGCATAAAACGAGCTTGCACGCTCAACGACCAGCACAATTTGGTCCCCGATAACTTCTGATTTAAATCATACTCCCGTTTTGCTCCCTTGCTTAAATCTCAGCTTACTTGAGATAGATTTTAACTTAGATTATTTTGTGACAAGTTCTTAACTAAAAACTTTCTAAGTCAGAAAGTATTATTTTAGCACAATTTTGGAAATCAGGTAAGTTCAGCTTAACTTCTTTAAGTTATAAATTAACATCTCTTAAATTCTATCTAGGTTACAAGTTAACTTAGAATATTTCAACCTGTGCTAACTAGTACTATCTCAATCTTAATAACTTTAACTATTTTATCCCTTAATGCTCGGTTCATATTTGATGCTGTTTAACATAACTTATTAATTCATATTAGCATTTAACTTTCTTTAATACTTAACTATATACAAGATTAGAACCAGAGGTTGAATTCTCAGTTTATGCATGTGGTCTCGAGAATAACCCCGTCGTTTAAGTATCGTGAACAAAGAGCATTGTGATGCATTCAATACAAAATTAGACGACAATTTAACGAACTTGATATGGTGCCAAAAACAATCACGTGGACTGGCGGCTTTAATTAAAATTTCTCAATGTCAAAAAAATGCAAAATTTGTACATTTAGTGATGCTCTCAAAATGAGAGTATTTGGTAAACTGTGAAGGGCAGTAACAGTTGCATTGAGATTTGAGTTCAAACCCATTTACGATAGATGTTCCAGGTCGAGGTGAGAGACGGTAGTGACCTCTGGTCACGTGGAGTCAAGTGGAATCCACCTATGGCCATTTAAAGCATCTGGAAGCATCTTAAAGCGTCTGGACAACGGTCTGGAACTAGTCTAGACCGGAGTGGCACAAAAGTCTGGACAATGTTCTGATTTAGTTCTGATCAGTGCTGCCGTCGGTCTGGGAAGGCATGACCAGAGACAGCATATCGAGCGCATTTCAAGAGCATACCAGGTTTTGAGTGCGCGTGCGCTTCAATCTGGTTTTTGATCTGAGGTGTTTTGATCATATAATACTTTGGTCTGGAGTGGTCTGATCAGAGGTCACTTCCAACTGGCACCTCAACGGAGGACCCTTTGAGGCAGCTCGGGCTAAAATCTCATACTGAGATCAAAAAATTTTTTATTGGGTCAGGCGTTTTTGTATGACACAAACACACACACACACACACACACACACACGCACACACACACACACACACACACACACACACACGCACACACACACACACACACACACACACACACACTTCTGATCACACCGTGATTTCTATTGTTCTGACCAAACATAACGATGGAATGCTAAAAAGGTTGTAACGAATCATTTGGAAAGTGGATATTTTCCATTTGTCCCCCCCCCAACTTAGTGGGTGCATATTATTTGCATCCCCCCGTTGCACGTGCAATATTTTTACATAATGATTTACTATGTAATGGCACGTGCTCTGCGACTGCAGGGCGCATACCTTACTAGAGCGCAAACGGAGAAGATCCCAGAATTTAAATCTCCGGGGATCCATTGAATCCCCATATTGTCCCGCTTTCTTTTATTTACTCTGCTACATTTCCAGTAGAAAAACTCACCGGAAATCTTCTAGGAATAGCTAAATTTTATCGCTATTTCTAAGATCCTCAAATACGCAGTGAAAGATCCTCAAAAAAACGTCAATTAGTCAAAAGCAAAGTCAGCAGCGTAAATTTATGTGAAAGAACACGCTGATAGATTTTTTTCTGCTTCCAATCATTGAGAACGTTATCTGACAAAGACTTTTTTGTTTTTGCGATAAAGCAAACAAGTTTTTTTTTCTTCAACAATTAAACCGAATTATTGGGTATTCTATATCTGGACTTCAAACTGGTGAGACCAAACCAATTTAACTTTTAATTTAAAATAGTGTCATTTTCAGGGCGAGTCTTTTTTTTCTGGTTTATGCACGAATAACTAAAACCAAATCACCCTTAAGCATAGATATCAAGATGACAGATACTATTTCGGGTTTGTCGAAATGGACAAAAGAGAAACTAATAAGCGAGGTGATGCAACTAAGAAATCAAAGAAGGGAGTCACTTAACTTAGCAAACAAGAATCAAGACAATAACCAAGAATTGGACAGACTTATGCTTGAATTGGAACATCAGAAAGAACTTTATAATCAAGCTCAATCTGAGATTCATTTTTTGAGGACTCAGAATGATAAATTAATATCAAATTTAATCAGCGAAAGAACAGCAGAAAAAGCTGTCGTAAAATCTACAGTCAACCGTCGTTTTTATCCAAAGTTTGTTCCTCGTTTCACAAAACAGTTAATTATTTCTGACAGCTCGTACAAACTGTTTCGCCAAAATGACATCAGTATTGATGCTGCCATTCACTCTTATCCATCTTCGACAATAAAAGACATCAATGATATCATTGACAATTATGCGCCATCAACAAAAACAGAATGTTTGATTATTCATACAGGGCATAATTTCATTGATCAAGGTACGGCAGGAGAGGATGCCGCTAAAGAGTTGGGAGTCGTTATCTTGAAATGCGTTAATAAAATAAAACCTTACAAAGCAGCGATTTGTAAATTACCCAAATTCATAAACGGCAGTTTTGGACGCGAAACTAACAACAATGAAATAAACAAATTTAACCGGGCTTTAGACGATATAGCAGATAAATTACGCGGCGAGTTTCAAAATACCGACATAAAAGTTCTGGATTATAATTTGGAAAATGTAGATATGCGAATGGATGGCATTCATCCTAATCACAATGGAATCCAGAAAATGGTTTTTAGCTTAAAAAATTACATATCAAGTGTGGGGTATCAACCTTCTGTCAGCTACGTATCTATGTGACAAATCAAAAAGAAGCCCATAGATAATGTCAAAAACTGGAACAGAAATGGTCATATGGGATATAATGCGTTTGGGTGACTTTGAAACATATGTTTTCCTATTGGAAATTTCTCGTGTTTTTTAGCTTGTTTTTTCTTGCAGAAAATAAAAAATGTAAGTGATCAATCAATTGTCACCCAAGCACTTCAATTCATTTGATTTTCAAAAACAAAACAATGGTTGATAATGTATGTCTTGGATTTTGGTCTTTAAACTTAATATATCAGTTCCAAACTATAACCTACTTAATTTTACTTTGCGGTGATGTCGAATCTAATCCAGGGCCCAATTTACATAATTTACACACATTCGAAAGCTACGATAAACATAAGGCAAATGCAAACTTGCATCCATGTTTTGTATACACAAATATTAGAAGCGTTAACAACAAACACGAAGAGATTTCGGATTTTTTGCAGCAGCAGAAGAGACAAACATGCTTTATTGTTACTGAAACATGGATAAACGATAATCAGAAGATACCCTTAAATTTTTCAAGCAACAATCACCACTTTGTTCAAAGTAAATCAAAATTGACGCAGTTAACGAGAGGTGGTGGAGTAGGATATGGGTACCAAATACGTTCAATTATAAAATACGGAATGATCTCAACTCTATTAACAGAAGTTTTTTTTAATCACTATGGCTTGAATTACAAGCATCGTTTGAGGAAAAACTTCTAGATAACGTTTCTTTTTGTTCCAATAAAAACTTGGGCGAATTTTTTCTAGAAGAATTGACATCAGAAATTTCAGGCGCATATTCAATAACTGATAATGTAATACTATTCGGAGACTATAACATCAATTTTTTCAAACAAAGTGAAAAAGTTATTGACAGACTTTGCTTCCAACAATGGGCTTGAGATAGTAATTAAAAATACTCCAACCTGGACAAATGGAAATCAGGAAACACTAACTGATCACTGTTTAACAACGAAACACCAAATTCTTGATACAACTGTTATCGAGCAGTTATTTGGAAGTGATCACTTTACACAAGTTTTCCTTTCGTCACTGGACATTGATTATGAAGACAACAAAACGCGATTTTTTACCGGGATACTAGCAAATTTACTAGAGCTAATCTTAACAAAAGAATTGCATCCGCTGATTGGAGTTTCATGTATCAACAAAACAATGCAAATTCAACTTTTGAAAAATTTTCAATTATGTTTGAAAATAATCTGAATAGTATAGCTCCCATCAAAATAGGAGAGCCATCATCAAAATCAACGAAAAAGAAATGGTTATCCAGAAAAATTTTGAATCTAATCAACAAAAAGCACAGGCTTTTCAATATTTGGAAGAAAAAAGCAGAAGTTGACACATATAATTCATACAAAAGAATAAGAAACCATACAAACAGACTACTTAGAAGAGCGAGTCACAATTATTCACAGAAATTGTTCGAAAGTCTTCCCCGTTCAAAACAACAGTGGAAATTCATTAAAACAAAAATAAAACACGAGGATAAAAATGGCGAAATTTATAGAATTCGGTTCAACCAAGATTTTTTAAAAGACAGAAAAAGTTGAGCTACCGGACTTTGCTTTTGACAAAATTGAGTTTTCCTTCAGACATATAACGAGAAAAGAACTGTTTACTGTAATTGATCAATTACCACAAAACAAAGCAGCGGGTCCTGGATCAATTACTACATGGTCCTTCAAATGTAGCAAAATGTCTATTGGAACACATCTACAGTTTGCAATAAACGAATGTATATCAAAAAACATTTTTCCTGACATATATAAAAAAGCATATGTAACTCCAATTTACAAAAAAGGGGCTCCACTGGAAGCAGAAAACTACAGACCAATTTCAGTTACACCGACTCTTGCGAAAATTTTTGAAAGACTTTTGCTCCAACAAATGCTAGAACATGTTGAAAATTATGAAATAATCAATAAAAATCAATTTGGGTTTCTGAAAAGAAAATCTTCGAATGACACAGTAATATCGATGACAGAATCAGTGAATAGTTTGTTAGAAGAAAACGAAACCGTTGTTAGTGTATTCGTGGATTTAGCCAAAGCTTTTAACTCAATATCTCACAAAATTTTTCTCGAAAAAATTACAAAATATGGATTTAGTACGGAATCAATTGCAATGCTAGAATTGTTTTTGTCTAACAGAAAACAATGCGTGAAGAACGGCATTGAATATTCGAACTGGGTGACAATAAATCACGGAGTACCTCAAGGAGCAGTTCTCGGACCTTTAATTTTTTTTAATATATATCAACGACTTCCCTGAAAAAATGAGAAAAAGAGAGGACGTTTTACAGTTTGCAGATGACACATGCATTATTTGTCATTCCAAATCCGATGAAAATCTCTTATGCGAAATTAACAGTGTATTTGAAAGTACTGACAGTTATATGAGACAAAAGATGCTAAATTTAAACAGAGGTAAAACAGAAATTGTGGTTTTTTCAAAAAATGGGGAATCAAAAATTGAACAATTTCTTTATAATGGAATTTTCATTGAGCCAAAAACAAGTTGTCGTTATTTAAGTATAATGATTGATAACAATCTACATTTTGACATTCAGCTGAACAAAACATTAACAAAAATGGCAAATGCTATTAGGTCAATTTATTTAGTAAGACATTTTCTACCACTAAAAGCAAGAATCGGTCTTTTTTAAATCACTTGTTTTGTCCCATCTCAATTTCAGTGCAATTTTTTTCAATCGTTGTCGGTTATGTCACTTCAAAGAGTTAATAAACAAATAAATTGGGGAATAAAGGTTTGCCACCTGTGCAAAAAGTTTGACAGTGCAAGAGATCTGTTACTGAAAGACAAAATTTTACCAGCAGAGCTTTTCATTAAAAAAGTTTGTCTTCTTAAATTTTTTGACCTCCTCTCACAATATAAAGAGAGTAGTCGAGAAACCAAAAACTCCTCTTTCAGGATTCTTGAAAAGTACGAATTGACCAAAAACTGCAGAACTGCCCAGTTTTTTCCAAAGAATAAGTGCCAATCCAAATGGAGTGACAGGTCACTAATCAGAAATTTTTCTAGGAAGTGGAATAATTTTCCAATTGAAATCCGAAAAGAGAAAACTAAAAACAAGTTTAAGGAAAAACTAAGCAGCGAAGTGGTCAAACTGCATGAACGTGTTCCAATAGATAGACAAGTAAGAGGCTTTAGGAATTTTTCTACTGAAGTATAAAGCCCAAACTATTCATATATTTAAGAGGCGATTTTGAAAATGTAAATATTTAACGAAACCTTTTTGTTGTTTAACCAAAAAAAAAAGAACTGGTTAATTCATTTCTCCTAGTTGCCATCAATTGATGATTCTGCAAATTGCAATCTTTACAGAATTGTTCGGAAAATAACTGTTCATCGCTGATCTCCGATTGACCTAACATCAAGAATTACGCAAAAACAGCTGAAATGAGAATATTCGGGTATTGGTACAAAAAATTTGCACCTTCTATTATGCGTTTCCTGGAGCATTATCTTTCAAAAAGAACTAATCATTATAGATATTCAATTACTCAACTTTTCTATTTTTTATATAGTACCAGGTTGTTGATATGTCGCCTCCTTTTTTGGATCAAACTGAATAGATATTTTTATACTGATTATTGTGTATTTTATGTTGGTATTAACGATGCGGTGGTTATTGCCGAGTAGGATACAGACGTTAACTTTGAGTTCAAATTCCAACAGAATATTTGTGCTTTAAAAATGAAGATAATTCTAGAAAATTAGATATGTCGTTTTGCCAAATATTAGCAATTCTAAAGATGTTTTATTTTTTTGCACAGACTGTTAATTTTAACGCTTTATTTTTTCTTAGTGAATGAAATTACAGTCGTTAGTTTTTCTTTGCGTGATTTGAATTATTACGCAAAAAATTTTGTTTCTAATTATTTATTCTACTTCTCAAGTTGCTGATAAATAAAATTACAGGAAACATAAAAATTTGGTATAATCAAAACAACCTTAGCAAAATTTATAAAAATTTGATATGAATCCGGTGAGTTTATGTAACATTGTTGCAAAAACCACAGAATTTGCATGAAAACTCTTAATCTTTTCGTCCTTGCTTGTAATGTGTGTTAAAAAAATTAAAGTCATAACCTGCTATCTTTTTTTTGTAGCCTTATTATTTCTAGGACCGAAAATTCTAAATTTTTGAACACTTTGAAAACAGGTCTGAAAGCTGTATTTCTTTGCAGCATTAATGCAGAAATTTAAGATATCGTTCTAAAACTTTTCTTGAAGCCATCAACCGTAAACTTTATGTGCTTCTTCTGGCTTGCTTGCTTTTCTCTTTATTTTGTTTTAAACTGTGGTTTGCAGCAGGCAGCTTAATTTGCTTCATTTTCAGTCTTGTAGTCGAAAATAACTTTGATTTTTTTTGCTTTGTTCTTTTGGTCACTTATATGTCAGTGAACCCCCTCTTTATTAAACGAAATTTAACTGGTCCTCATAAAATCTTTATATTTGCTTGTATTGTTGTTGTTGTGGTTTTCTCTGAGTTCAAAACGTACCACTTTTATGTGTTCAAATTTGATTTGTTTTGGGAAAAACAAATCAGACGAAATTGCGAACAAGAATTCTGGAGGGATCAAAGGCTTTTGTACAATCGGAAATGAAGCATTCAGCGATTAAAAATCTCTTCTATTGAAGAAAAGGGCCGCAACGAAAATCAAACAAAGCCTAAAGACGCTCTTCAGACGCTTTTAAACGATTGCTGTTACTAGATTTAAGGGATAATCTGAAAAGTTTAATCGAAAGTGAAGCATTCTTCCCTTACAGCTTCCGATATATATTAAACTTGATAGGCAATAGTGCGATTGGTTGTGGGGAAAAGTTGAGAAATTTGCTCAAACGGTTAACAAAGCGAACCTTTTGCTCAATTTCTTGGTAAAAACAACTCACCTAATAAAAAACAACAGACGCAACAACGAAAACCAAGTCTCTAGATGCCCCTGAAAAATAAAAAATTAGAGAGAGAAGTTCATAAATCAGATGAGAACGATTTAGCAGATCTTAAATTTAAAAAAAATTTTCAAGAAGGCCTTCAGCAAAATAGAGAAATACGCGTTGTGCATTCAAAACATTCTTCGAAATTGAATCTGAGAATGGCGAACTATTTTGACAATAACTTTGTCAATTCGCAAAAATTACAAAAAACCCTAGTCCAATTGGGACGGTTATCTGCTAAGACTCTTGTCTTGCAAGACTCTTGTTTGATTATGCATCATCTTGTAAGGGCTCTTACAAGACTTGTTCTGATAACCGTTAATCTTGATAGATTCTTAGCAGATAACCGTTGTTCTTATAAGAATCTTACCAGATAACCGTCGACTTTGTAAGACTCTTGCAGGCATCCGTCGCTCCAGAAAGTTTCCAAACAGAAAATCAACACCCTTGCTATGAAAAGCGTTCTAAAACCGAAAAATGACGCCCAAACGTACCTATAAACGCCCATAACGGGCTTAAACAACAAATAACACCTAAAAAGTTGTCTCAACAAGTCTGAGCTCAGTAACTATGTGTGTAACTTGAACTATGCATTTAACTGGAACTCTCATTTGTACAAATAAAACAAAAAGTCAGTCTATAGCTTTTAATTTGAAGTCACCCATTTGTGTCTCTGGTCTACCGCAAACACTGTTTACTATTTAAAGCTGTAAAAAACCGGCTTTCTGAATGATTTACGCATCTCTAATCCATTTTGCTTCTCCGTTAATTTTTTGGTGCAAAGGTGCTGTTTTTGTGCTTATTTTTTAGAAAGTAACAAATGATACAAATGATAAGAAGCAACAAAATGATGCCACGTAGTTTGTGAATTGAGCGGCATAAAAATTTTGAATGTTAGCCATGCTGTCAAACACCAATATTTTTTTTCGTTGTGTTACCTTTCTTTCTGTTGTTTTTTCCAATGAAACACTCTTTTTTAAGTGTTTTGACCAAAAAAGATGAAACGCTTGTCTGGTAAGATTCTTGTAAGTGTATTACCAGAAAACCGTTGCAGTCTTGCGTCTCAGCACATAACCGTTATTTGCAAGACTCTTACAAGATCGTAGCATATTACCGTTTTTCGCAAGAATCTTGCAAGATCTTAGCAGATAACCGTCCCAGTTCGTCTAGGGAAATCATCACCAGATTTTGAACCCTTTGTTTGAACAAATTCACATTCCATCAGAGGCAAGTATCAAAATACTGAAGCAACTGAATGTCGGCAAATTGCGATGGCTTAAGAACCTTTTTCAAACTAAGCAAAGAACTGAGACATTCAAAACCAGCCAAATAACAGCAAAATTCAGAGAAAAAAAGGAAGATAGTTGCTACAAATCAATCCGTGTGCTATGCTGTTGCTCCAAAGCTTTTGAAAATGTCAAATTTGACGACATCAATGGGAGAGTCAAAGATCAGCTCCCAAAATGTCAACAGAGCTTTAGGAAACGAACATAAGCTGCGTCTGTCTCCGTTTATTTTTTTGGACCAAATATATGAAGAAACCGAGCAAAACATGTACATGAACGTACAGGAGTTTTTACATGGAGTTCTTCCAACACTGTTATTTCTAACAGTGTTCAACACTGTTCCTTAGGACCATTTACTTGAGAAGATCCAATCTTTTGGAATGGGATGAAAACTTTTCTCCCTGCTGAGTTTTTTTTGATAAAAACCGGAACAGTCAGTAAAAAGTGAGGACAAATTTTCAACTCACAAAAGAAGAAACAAGCGCAGTACCACAAGGATTAATAATAGGGGCATTTTTCTTTCTTCAATTCAACAACGATTTTCCCGAAGTGTATAAGACAAAAAACATGCCTGCGCTGACGACTTTTAGGTTATTCTGCTAAATTCGAACCCGAAGACTTTCGGCAGATCTATGGAAAAGCTTCCTGCCGAACAAAAACAACCTTTTATCAAAAAATTATTAAACAAGCAAAGCAATGAGCGCCTTGTTCCATATCAAACAAAATCTCAAAACGCACTGCAATCTTCAAATTTGAAAAATATATTTTACTGCACTCTAAAACTCTCTCGTGTGATTTCACACGAGAAAATTTTCCTCGTGTGATAAAAATTACACGATGTTTCGTGTGAATCAGCGTATAAGGAAAATTAGCAATTTTTAAAAGGAGAACACAGTATCCCTAGCATTGTAGTCATCACCAGTGGGTACCTTGTTGGTCAAACTGCTGGGAACAACTTGGAGGAGTTCAAAAGCCTGGCGCTCTGTTGAATCTACAAAAGGTACGCTGAGAGATTGTTAGAACAAGATTAATATTAAGTTCTGTCGTCAACACGGGTGATAAACAATGCACTTAATAGCTTTCTTGCTGTTTTACTTGGAATATGAAACTCAGATGCAAATTTTAGTTGGAAACAAATAATTTAAAAATGAGCAAAAAGCCAGACCTTGAGATAATCCAAACTATTTACTTGCATTTTAATTAATACAAGCAACTAGTTTTTATTAATCTAACTCCAACCAAAAAATCAAATTATATCAAAATCAGTTTATTGAGTATGTGGGGGTGTTCTTATTTTGTACACACATCTAATAATATTGTACGCACCAACCTTTCCATTTAATGAGAAAAGCTTTTGTTACAAAAACAAAATCGATAGTCTTTTTGTACAAATATTTTTTGTTTCTAGTAAAGGAGGGCATAATAAAGTAAAATATCCGTTTTTATAAGCATTGGAAAACAACCATCCTAAACTAGTCCACAATTAGTTACAACAAAACAGAAAATGGCCTTCAGTTTTACATGCTGAATTCATTTCGAGATGAGTTAACAAAAAAAACAAAAACTTTGGCTATAGCTATGATTGTCAGGTCTATATTCATTGTTCAAAATAAACAAAATCTAATATAATTTAAGGCTAATAATCTAATACTAATATATAACGGGATTTGATGGAATGAAACTTTTGTGGTTTTAACCTTTACTTTTTTCAATTAGAAAACATTTTAATCATAGAGCTGAAGGCGTTTGCTAGATATATTCAGATTGACAATAAATTTTCAATTATGAACTTTGCAAAACTCTGTTTTTTTATGAAACAGTAACAATGATTTTTTTTGGCGTGGAGGAGAAGCCAGTTGAGGATTTTTTGCAATGTTCATAATTGTAGATAAGAAGGAATTTCTTGCAATGACGTATGTACATGCCATTATTCACTAATTTGAGGCAATGGCTCAAAGCCGCCGATTGACAAATTTTTTAGACGTGATAGTTAACATCTAATGATAAAGAATAAGGAGCATTTAAAGAAGGAAATACATTTTGATTGATGAAATAATCCCTATTGCCGACAAGAAAACACCTAAATTGAGAAAAGGAAAGCTAATAGCAATTTTCTTGCGGTTAATGAGAAATACATTGTAATTATGCAAGACAGTAATATGTGGTTTTTAAAGTTCCTAGTATTTTCGTGAATGACATAAAATGTAGAAAACGTTTTCATCGTGGACCATTGGGATATCAGGCTATGTATGTGCAAGCTGAACTATCAACGAAGCACTGTAGTGACATTAAGCAAAATCCCGGACTAAAAACAAAGTAATAAATTTAATGACAATGTCTGGATAATATGCACAAACTTGGGAAAAAAATCATAAAGGTTTTTATATGTTTCGAAAAAACCCTATGCAAATGAAATCTGTTTTTAATGACATTGCCAAAGATACCTTTTTAATGACATTGCCAAAATAATGAATGTCTTCATGCAAGTTAGCTCCCAATAGTGATCAGCCAATTAGATGTGATAGAATGTTAACCACAACAAAATATAAAGTTGGTTTAATACGTTTTTGTGCCATTGGAACTATCCATGAAGCGCTATCCATTGGAACTATCCATTGGACCTACCATGTATTGACCTAGAGAAAAATTCCGGACTAAAAATCAAGTAAAAAATTTCGTTAGATTGTTTTAGTAATATGAACAATACATACAAAAGGTTCATAAGTGTTTTATATATTTCAAAAAAAATTGTTTGCAAGTGAAGTATCTCAAAGCGTTTTTGTGCCATTGAAACTTGCTACTAAGAAAAGTAAGGATTTAAAACTGTTCAACCATGCGTACCAAAAACAAAATAACTCATTGGGGGTTATATTCAAAACAACTTTTAAATAATTGTTAGTCTAAATTGCTTTTGTGTATGGACTAAGACACCTATTTTGACATATCAGCCTGGAATCATTTCCAAACAATCTAATGGGGGAAAATGGCATATAAAAATTTGTTGATTTTGAAGGAAAAATTTGGATGCCTTAGATTGGCCCTGTGGTTTCTCAATAGTTAGTCCAGGAACATCTAAGCGTGTATGCATTTCAACGAATTTTTTGGAAAACTTTGCCGAAATACTTTTTTGTTCGACAGCTTTTTCAGAATAGCTTTTTCACTTTAATGGTGTATCTGTTGGATGAGAAATTTATTTTATTAAACGAAAGCACTGTTTGGTGTTGCTTACTGGAGCATGCTTTGAGGGAAAAAATTCTATTATCTTACAATGGTTTTTGAAAGGTAAAATGAAGAAAAGATTACTTCCCAAATTGCATACAGATCTCCCGTGGATCCAAATACTTGAATAATTTAAAAAAATGATAAGCTAATTATGTTTTTTTCCTGTCTACTGCTGGCGAAAAGCATGCTCCTTCCAAACATGTGTTTTTTTACTATTTTTTAACGGAAGATTGGTCTATATACAGATACAGACGAGCCAATCTGTCAAATCAAACGGAAATAGAACAGAACTTCTTCGGGAAAAGTTTTGTCTAACTTATTCCTGCTAGAAGTACCTGTTTTTGTTCATTTGATTTTGTTTGAATTTGAAATTTGACAAGAGAACTGCAGAAGTGGAGCTTGAGTGGAAACAAATTAATTTTGGATGATTGATGATAGTTTGACCTTGAATTAAAATAAATTGCGCGTGTGTGCATTTCAACGAAATATTTTAATGATTATATTTTTTATAACAATAAGAACTGTTTGACACTTATAACAAAAAGAATTATTTGATTTTCTGCTCTGTTCACTGGTGTATGTTTTGGAAGAAAAAATTGTAATAGCACGCAACGGTTTGATAGTGATTTTGGAAATGCTTTTTATGCTCTATGTTTATATGCAGCGGAAAAGCATGTTTCCTTCAAAAAGTGTTTTTGAGGAGAATAACTCCAATGCTATCAATGGAAGCTTGGTTTCACGATGAATGTAAAAATGAACACCTTGAAAATCAAGGGGACAAAAATAGTCTGAATTTTTTAACAGAAAATTTGTGTATATACAGTAAAAGAAAAATCTACCTGTTAAAAAAGAAAACACAAAAAAAACTACATGTTCTTCTGGAAGCGTTCTGTCTTATTGTTACTGCTAGAAGTACAAGATAGGGTCTTGCTGTTCTGTTTGATAGACGAAATCTTACTGAAGAAGTGGAGCTTGGTTGGAAACGAATCATTTTAAAATTTTGTCTATGGTTGACTTCGAATGAAGTTGAACTTAACATATATAAACCAATTTAAGCAAGTCCAGCTCCAACTGCGAAAACAATCATAACACATATCAATTTATTGATTATGTGCCGTCTTCCATATAAACCAATTTAAGCAAGTCCAGCTCCAACTGCGAAAACAATCATAATATATATCAATTTATTGATTATGTGCCGTCTTCCAATATTTAAGAAAAGATTGTAAAACCAATTTTGCTCTTTAGAATACCAAAACAAAATCAGTCATCGTTTCTTTGTAATTTTGTTTTGTTTCCCGCTGAAGAAAGACATTAGTTTTCTTTCGATGTATCAGTTTCTCAAGCATTGGTGAAAAAACATCTTGATATAGTCAATATACAATTAAAGCAATATAAAAAACAGCTCCGCATTTGTCAACAAAAAACAGCAAAGATCTCGCCGTTCGAATAACACTTTGATTGTCATGCACATAGTCCGCTCCGCAATAGCAGTACATCTCCTTAAAATACTGACATAGGGCTTGACAATGTTTCGTAATGCTAAATAGACGAAAAAACAGTAACGCCCAATGAGCTCTTACCTGAAGACCACTGGAACAACTACCGCAGCGATGAAGAGGTAGAACGCACTATGTGCAAATTTAATCGTGACGCGAATGATAGAGAGCAATCAGCTCCAAAGGTGATGAGCCTCGTTTTCTGCAATCAGACGAATTCGAGCGAAAAGGGCCTACCAAAAAGGCAGTTCAGTTTAAATTTTCGAAAAAACGCCATACGCAGAACATGTCTAAGACAAATCCGATGGCCTATGTAACGTTTTGGCTCATAGGTTGGTGGTATTAAAACGCGACGATCACACATCTGTTGCACTACGCGAGCCCGGCAATTTTGATGTTACTGATCACAATAGTGATATCGCCAAAATTGGAACGAGGGAAGAAAGTGGGCAAATTTTTCTTTTTTTATCAGTTTTTTAAACATTAGTGAACAAACATCTTGATATAGTCCATGATTAGTTATCTTTATTTTGAAAAAGAATTCAGTTTTGATTGCTGTCTTCAGTTTGCAAAAAACAGTTGAGAAAAAATATTCCCCTAATGATTTACATCAGCTAATATGGTTTTCACTTTTTAATACTATAACTATCAGTTTCAAGTCCATGCGGCTTGAAATACAATGCAGTTTTTCGGTAAATTTTCTGAAAGATCTAAACTAATTTTGCGAAGTGTTCATCATTCGTTGATTAAACATATCGCAATAGTGTATGCAATTGAAATCTGTTATCAATGTAATCGCCAAAACTGATTGTGCGGCTATGTCGAAAAATTGTGTCACAAAAAACAATAAAATGAAATAATTTTTTGCCTGAGCTTCAGAAATAAAACAAAACCAAAATAGAAAGGTTGTGGCGTAATGCGTTGTATGCCCCTCAAATTCGCCTTTAACGAAAGTAAGAGTCTAAAAGTGTTTGACCAATCATAACACAACCTACTGTGGGTTGAGTTTCGAAGCATTTTTTCAGGTAGCTGCATATCTAAATTGCTTATGAGTAAAACATAACATCCCCAACGTAGACCCCACTTGAAGACCCCTATATGCCAAATCAAATCAGAGTTTTTTCTCGGTTCATTTATAGACCAATATTGATAGGAATTATTCACAGGAAATATGAAAAAAACTTATTCTACAATTTGGATCCAGGTGGCCCATAGTTTAAAATGATTGAATGTTTAAGTGCAAATGATACATTTCATATTTGTTTGTTTCCTATCTAGTGCAGTGGAAAAGCTCCTTCTCAGACTTTTTTGAATAAAAACCTTTTATTCTGTATAAAAAAGTATCACAAGTGATTCGGAAATTTGTTTCTTGATTTTCAAGGATCTGATGACAATTGTTTTCTAAATTTGGTAACAAAATTGGTCGAGATATAGTAAAGGAAAAACGAAACTGTCGATTCTAATTATAGAAGAACAGAAATTTTTCTTCAAACGTTTTATCTCACTTTTTGATACTAGAAACTGTTGTGATGTTAATTTTAAGATAGGGGGTTTAGCAGGCACAAAAATAGCGCGAACATTATTTTTTTGTTTATTTTGAAATAGCGTACATTATTTTGAATTAGTGAAAAAAAATTCCAACAATCCCAGTTGTTCTTGTAAAAATTTTTGCTTTGACAAAAATTAATGGTGAGCAAATTTTTATCCCCTATTTGATGATTGTCAGATTTCAATGTTTGAAAAACTGTGTCTCTCCTGCTTAGCAATTATGTGCTCTGATTACACCCATCTGTAAAAAATATGACGTCTCGGACACTGTTATTGGGGACTCTCAGACCGTGAATTATAAATTCTGTTTCGAATATGTTGGCAGAAATAAAATTTTATTTTCCTTCACTTCATAACTGAGAAAAATTTTTAATCTCCAACTCAAAATGAACTCAAAATCAGACATTTCAAAAAGTGTTTGATTTAGATAGAAAACCTGCATTATTCTGTGTTTGAAAAAATGATAGCTTTTCTTTACAAATAACATGTTAACATGTGTATAAGCCATCGTACTGATAATGATAAACTGATCTATGCTATAATCGAGCGTAATGATCTTTTTAATGAGCTGGCATATAACTCCAAAAAACAAGCGAGTTTGCCCCCAATCATCTCTCAAAGACAAAACGATTGGATCTTAAAACGGGAGTAATCAAAATTTTGAGCCTATGTCATACATTGTGGTGTCACTTCCAAGTGCTAATTCGGTTCAAACATTTCGATATGCTCTCACACGGCGGAAAATTAGTTTTTGTCTTTTTTGCCAAGTTATCCTATTTGTTTTTGAATGAATACGATTTAATTTAGTCATATATCTGTGTGCACCTCCATAATGTTGTTTTTACGATCAGATACTTGCTTCATTATAAAGTAATTCAAAGAGATCAAACATGTATGTATCAAACATTATGTATCAAACAACCTCATTCGAGTAACGGTTTTGTTGAAAAATGTCACAATGTACTTCATTGAACGGTCAAACTCATTTGTTTACCCATTATTTAATCATCTTCCGCTATTTTTCCAGTACTTAATCTTGTTATTGGTTATAACCTGTTATGTAACGAAAAAGTGATGTTCTATGTTGATTGTCATTTTCCTCATGCCATATTGGGTACCTTATAAACTCTGTCTCAACTGGAACTATGCTAAAATCATTTTTTGCATAGTTGTCATCTTTAGAACGCGGAAAGTAATTTTTTAAAAATTATGTCCTGTTATTGTAAACATCATTAGTGCTCGTATATAGAACAGTTGACACTAGAATAGATTAAGAGCAGGTTAGGTAATTTGCAGACTTCATTTTAACGAACGAAACTCCGTCTTGTAATTTTTCTCAACAGCATTGTCGTATATCTTCATCATAATTCTTGGTGCAATAAAAATTATATACAATGTACTTAATTTAATTGAATGTTAAATCCATGGAAGTCATACCTGCTTCATAATGTTGCCTATTATTTTTTGTTCATTCACATGCCTGTTTTCCAAGTATCCAGACATCCTCCATTCAACAGGGAAACGTAGCAGACACAATTGAAGTTGGTCCTACTAGCAAAAGAAAACATCACGTTTGACACCGTACTTGGATCTCAACCAGAACAGGCCCCTTAGCCACTCGAACTTATCAACACAGATGATCTAACTTTTAGAGGAGCCTCTGTTCATGAGGAACGCGAGAGCTACGAATGCTCAACTTAAAGTGAATTATGAGAATCTTTGTCAAAGAGAAATGGAAATCGAGATTATACGTGACGATAAACCCTGAAATTCATCTAATTGCAAAACTGTTTCTGTCTTCTATCTAAGCATAGGTGGTGAAGAAGATTAAGAAATTAATGCAGCCGTAAACTGGAACTAATTCTGGACATTTTGTGAACAGTCGGTCTTTGGCGTCTCAAGGAGTGAGCTTATGTTAGACCTAGGAACCTTTTTTTGTATAGATATGCTATGCTCACAAGAAAATAATCCATGAGAGGATAAATTCTTTGAAAAATTGAAGGAACTCAGAGAACTGTGACCTAGGTAGTTAGGAAGACACATTGATCAGAGGTTTATTCATAGGTAATATGCAGATACATAGAATTAAAATATTTAAAAAGATTTAATTTTCGCGCCTGCTAATGACCGTTGACCGTAGAGCCATAGCCCTAGTAGACTAATTTAAACAAACAAAAACGCCTTGAAGGTACAAAAGTAGCTCATAAAGGTATTAATTCTAATAACATAAAAACAGCACTTAAAACAATATAATACCGGCTCTGCATTTGTCATCACAAAACAGCACAGATCTCGCCGTTCGAATAACACTTTGATTGTCGTGCATATAGTCCACTCCGCATTATCAGTACATCTCCTTAAAACATTGAATTAGGGCTTGACAATGTTTTCTAATATTATTTAGACGAAGAAACAGTAACGCCCAATGAGCTCTTTCCTGAAGAGCACTGGAACAACTACAGCAGCGATGAAGAGGTAGAACACACTATGTGCAAAGTTAATCGTGAAGCAAAAGATAGAGAGCAATCAGATCCCAAGATGAGGAGCCTCGTTTTCTGTAATCAGACGAATTCTACCGAAAAGAGCCTACAGAAAAAGCAGTTCAGTTTAAATTTGCGAAAACTCGCCGTACGCAGAACATTTCAAAGACAAATCCGATAACCTATGTAACGTTTTGGCCACCAGGTTGGTGGTATCAAAATGCGACGATCACACATCTGTTGAACTACGCAAGCCCGGCAGTTTTGATGTTACTGTTCGCAATAGTGAAATCGCCAAATTTGGAACGAGGGAAGAAAGTGGGCAAAATTTCTTTTTATTTATCAGTTTTTTAAACATTAGTGAACGAACATCTTGATATTAAAAACATTAATCACTTTTTTATATCAGTAGGTGAAATTTAGGAAGCAACCAACAGTATTCAAAACAAGAAAAAGAACTTCAAAGAAAAATGAATTCACTTGAAAACAATTGTTTCGGAACATTGAATTAATCGTGAGCTGGACTTGATGCAAAACCAAATAAACCGTTGAAAAAATAACTACACTCGTTTTGTTTTAGTTTATCTAATTCTAAGCAAATGAGTTTGCAAAATAAATAACAGTTTTACAATATTACCTTTTTATATTAAATTTACAACATTTAACAATTAAAACACTCAGCAATTTACAATGTTTATTCTTGAGTTTCCGTGTATATTGTTTTTTAATCTGAGTTTTCGCCCTCTATATTTTTTAATCTCTTGGAGTTTTTGTGATTGAAAAATTTTTTTAAAAAATTTTTCCAATTATTTTGTTTACATTCGAAGATCAATTCCAGCCGCCTTTTTAAATCTCGGGAATTTAATTGGGGTTGTAGTTTATTGATAGGATTGCTTCAGTTGTCATTAGTTCCTCGACACTATTATATGCGTTCAGAATTTCTCATTATTAACTATCCGCTGTATCTCAATATTTAATGAGATTTTGTTTTACTGGAGATTCTTCCCCTTGATGGTTTGATATTCTAGTGGCAACTTGTTGGCTGGTTTGATCAAAAAAGATGATAATGCATCCATTGCACGTAACTTTATATTCTGCAGGCCATTTCAAATTCTAGAAAAGTTTATTTCAGTATTAGCAGGCAAGTATTTGATTTTGTAGTTGTGAAATTGATTTGAATACAAAACATTTTTCTGGGTCTACTGTCAATCAAAAATGACAACAAGTGCAATCACCCCTAGAGTGTAATAGTAGGACATGCTCTAGCTAAGAATTCAAAACAAAGCTAGAAGTTAGTTGTTACTATTTCTTTCATTGTGGCCCATGCCTTGCATTCTCCGAAAATAGAATACTCAAAATTGAGACATAAAAAAATGCAAAAGTGTTAGGAAGTGCAAAAGTGTTTGCGAAAATGATAGGCGATGTCTGTTATTATTTTAAAATTTTCATTCTCGTCAGCCGTTACTTTGGGAATTTTTGGTATGAATCAACGACAACTGCTCGTGTTGCAAGGTTACACTTCAGGGTCCTTTAGACCTTCGGAATTTTTGTTAAACTAAACATACTTTTTTGTAAAAGTTTTGTGCAAAAAAGCAGAATTTTGTTATACTAAGGGGCTAACAATGGGCCACCGATTTAGTGGAAAACTTATTTTGCATATGTTCTTGCAGTGTTTGCAGAAGCAGTCACGTCTCCATGAGCGAGCAGGTATCATAGTCAAAGAATCGATATTCGAGGGATTTCCAATAAGTTTTGGCCATTTGTCGCTTGAGCATTGTACACGAATTTCTCAATAAATCATCCTCTACCGCTGTTGAGATTCGAATCGGAACGGTAGGAATTCTGAACCCGATTTTTGGCTTTTATTTGACATAATTGAGGGCTGGATCGTTAAAAATTTTTCTTTCTTTTTTTCTGGTTTCTGCAATTTGCTTAGAATCGCTTGAAAATGCACTTGTAATTGATATGTTGCACTCCACTTGTTTTTTGACAGTAGCAGAGTATCATGGACCTCGTGGTACATCGACAGGGGGAGGAGATTCAGTTTGTTCTGTCTCTCTTTGTACAACAGTTCGCAGTTTTTGGGAATCAACTTCGTTTTTTTTTACGCTTTACTTTCTCAATATACTTTAATTCTGTCCTGTTAGCCTTCAAATAACGCGAGCTGCATGAAACGATTGGCGCAATGTAGCTGCAATAAGCGTCTAATTTTAGACTCAAGGATGCATTTTTGACAACGTTCCTTTTGAGCTTATCAAAGCACTGAATACTTTCTGTGCACTCAGTTTGGGTTGTTGTGTCCATGTTGACAACCTTTGGACCACCATTCCCAAGTGCCCTTTAGCTGTGGGTTCCTCAATGGTATGCGTTCCGATGTTCAATTTCGCATTTCGCTGAGTCGGGATTTCAAGCTTTGAGTAAATGGTTTTGGTTTTTTGATAAGTTTATTTCCATTTGGTTTCCTTTGCACCATCAGCAGAGTGGATCCATGTCTCAATGCATTGAAATCGCATCTATTCCAAGGACATTAAAAAATCCATCATAGCCGTAAAAGCTTGTTTAAAGTTTTCTGGAAGGTTGTCTATGAAAATGATAAAGAGGACCGGTCCAATTGTGGAACCCTGTGGAGCCCCTTAGTCACGTTCAGCCAGTAGATTTCCACCTATTCCAAAGTTCTCAGTTTTTTGTAGTAGCTGACTATCATAAACTTATCAAAAGTTTTTTTGAAATCGTTGTACCACGAAGTCAGTGTTTCCAGGTCTTTGTTGTCCGTTTGTCAATAAAAGTACATTTGGCGATGAAAGTAGTCTAGATAAAAAAACATTTGATGTATTACTGCGCACTTCGTTTAAAATCCAATTAATATTTTGTGAATTTGAGCTGTGATGTTGCTGAGATGAAACATCGCATATTGCACGCTTTTATTCAACATCTGATTCACAAACACAGATGAAAATCATTATATGGAACACATGATTACGACAAAACATAGGGTGCTCAATTATCATTAAATTCACCCCGCGCAGTTCAAAACCAAAGGTAATTATCTATATATTTTGGTCTGTTTCTCAGGCTTCCAGGTTGTCTTTTTTCAATTTCATGTTGTGCCATTGGATTGTAAGCTTTTTCGGTGGCATTTTCAGGTTTTTTTCCTGGCACTTCGACAGGAGAAACATTGACATTCTCCAACAACGGGGCTGTAATGTTTTTGTTCTGTGGGTTTGACGTGCTCCTTGTTTTGTACTAAACAACAGCATGCTGCTCATTCAGTGAAGAGTCTGAATAACATTCTGAAGACGTATCTAAGTCTCGAGCAGAGACAGTACCTTCCCATCCACTATGGTAATGGTCTTGGATAACATTCTAGTTAAAACCGTCTGATGTTTTTACAGCTTCCACAGGAAGATCATGTTTGCCTGTATATTGTTTCCCAGGTACGCTGTGTTGCCTTTAACAGCCAGTCTGGGAAATTAAAAATTCCATAGTCTTTCCGCGGGAATTGCAGAAATCACCAATTAGGGGTTTCATTTGTGCTGTTACAAGGTAACCCTCTAAATGAAGAATGTGTCTCCCCGAGAGCAGCGTCCAGTGGTTCTGTTGAAATATCTTGGATCTGGAATTCAAATTGCAGCCAATATCCTTCCAGATAACTCCATTGTAACGTTCGTTTTGCCCGTTACCTTGAGGGTAATACGGCGATGTAACTGATTTGACAGTTTGTTTTTCTGAGCAGGAAACATTGATTTCCTGCGTATCTAGTTGCCTTCCACGGTTCGAGTGGATAAACCCTGGCGTGCCAAATATATCAAATAAAAGCGAGAGGCACATAAAAATAGTCTTTGCTGTAATATCTTTCATGGGAACGCAAACGAAAATCGACCAAAAGACGGAAGCTTGGGACCAATTAGATCATTGGATATCCTGTCAAACGGCTTTAAAATCTTAATAACATGACCAGACCGGCTCGGCTGATCAAAATTGGATTTAAATTCCGTCAGGTGTCGCATGTAGCAGTAGCTTCTTAAGGTCCTCGAGATTGTGTGGCACGTTCTTAGAATGGATATAGTGCCAAAACTTAGTCATTCCAGGACGTTATAATTAACTTGCAGAGAAAATAATGAAGATTTGTTCTCCGTTTTACGTGAGCAACCTTCGAGAGAGCGTCAGCTCTTATATTTTTATTCAACGTCTGTATTCAATACTATAGCAATATTCAGCATCTTCGAATCACCAGCGAAGGAGCTTTTCGTTCTTTAACTTTGATTTTTGCTCAGAAAATACAAATGATATGCTCTTTTAATCATTCTTCACATTAATTAAAAAAGTCCTTAAAAAAATGGAAAGTTTTCTCAAAGATTCTAAATTGGCTCAATTTTGCTTTTCCGCAGCAGAGTGATACCCCTCACACTGCGATATTGTTCGCAAAAAAACGCGCTATTTGTCTACTATTTTGGGATTGTGATGAGCCAATGGCATAACCAGAGTCGTCGGTTTCCAGAAGCAAATGACCAGCATCTGCGCGGGGCAAGGTTAAACAAGCATCAGCGATCTGCGACTGATACGACAAATAACAGTGGAGCTCAACAGAAAAATTCCTTGCTTTTAATATTATAAGAGCGGCTGAATTCTGCTTGATTGTTGCCGGACAGATTTTGCATTACACGCAAAAAATCAAATTAAACGTCGCAATGCTTTCATATTGCCTGGAACTGGATACTCCTTCAGAGCTATCAGTCTTTCTGGGTACGGCCGCTCGAAACCCGCTGAAACGATGTGGCCATGCATAGAAATTTTTTTCAGACAAAATTGACATTTTTCCGTATCAAGGTGATTCCTTCTTTTCGGCACATAGAATAAACGCTCTAATAGTAATAGTAGTAGTAGCGAAGTCTTTAGGGATATATCATGGGTTTTCACGCTTTTATGTCATTATTGATTAAGTTTGGAATGTTGGCTACAGTTCGTGCATTGGCAGAGTATCCTCCAGATACATAGATTGGCTTCGTTAAACTTTTTGATGATGTTCCAAAATTGCTGTGTTATTCGTGCTTTTCTGTTTTCTTTTGTTGTTAAGTCGATATGTTTACTCAGAAGGTTGTGCAGTGTTCCGTTTCGTGTGCAGAAGTTATCGTCGGTCCTTTTGAGTCTGGTTTTAATAATGTTGAAGCTGGAGTTGGAGCCTTGTCTAGTTCGTTTGTTGGTATTACGTGATATGTAGTCTGATGTTTTTATGTCATAGTTGTGGTCAGTGGTGGCGCACAACAGTAGTAGACGGTGGAAGTCGAAGTACATTGAGAGTGGCAATAAGTTGAGTTCCTTGAGTCTTTCTTCATAGGGAATTGTGTTGTTTAGAATCCACTGTGTTGCACTTTTCTGTATTCTTTCGATGTTTGACAAGTCTGTATTGGTGGGGTACCAGACCTCACATGCGTACAATTTGACGGGTGCCACGTATCCTGTGTATGCGTTTGTTTTGGCTTTAGTCGTTGACTTGAAGGAAATGTTACGCTTGAGGAACCACAATGATTTCAAATATTTAGTTCAACGCAGGTTACAGTTTTCTTTCCAGGAGAGTTCATTCGAGATTAGGACACCAAGTTCTTTTTGAACTTTAACAGGTTTGACAGCGACTTCGTTCATTTTGACCACTGATTGTTTTTTGAAGTGTATCAGACTACATTCGTCATCTTGGAGATTCATTGTGTTTGCGACACAAAAGTTGTGTAAACTTATTAGGTCACTTTCTAGGAGTTCATGAGATGTGCTTATCAGTTTGGAGTCATCGGCATATCCGAAGCATACACGTTCACTTGCAACAGTGGGAGGTCATTTATGTAGATAAAAAAGAGTAGAGGACCCAGTAGGGACCTTTGTAGGACCCCACTAGTGACATCACGGAATTCAGATCTTGAGTTGTTTACTTTCACGCATTGTTTTCTATTGTCTAAATAATTGGCAATTAGTTTTAGGGCTGTTGCACCTATTCCCATTTTGTGGATTTCTAATGTTCTTGTCATGCTCTTATTTCGTTATTGCGTTGTTCAGCAGTTCTTTCATATCCGGAAACGAATACGCATCAGGACTGGTAAATGAATGGACTGTCATAGAGTAGTCGATTACAATGCGTCGTTTTTGGCCTTTTACAACAAACGCCTGAGCTTACCGTGGAGATGTTGAGGAAAGGACTAGTGCTTTCTTTAGTAGAGCCGAAATTTCATTCTGCATAAACTCATAATTTTTGTTTGAGTGTTTGGACTTCGTTGCTATGGGCTTAGCTTCGTCGGAAATTATCTTTGACCAGCTGAACCATATAAAATTATCTTTGACCAGCTGAACCATACATGTGACCAGCTGAACCATCTAAAAAATACAAAATTATCTTTGACCAGCTGAACCATACATGTGACCAGCTGAACCATATAAAATACGAATTGCTTTCAAAAGACGTAGTGCTTGGAACACCACACATGTTCAACCAGTGTTGGGGAAGGGCATTTCTTAATTTAGGTTTTTTCAAACACAATTGAAAGGAGTATTGCAAAAGATAGCTGTTGGTACCGAAACCTTGGAAACTGTACAGAGAGATATACTAGCGCATCAGAAACTGTACAGAGAGATATACTAGCGCATCATTACTCAAGATTTTTCAGGCACTTGTCATTCGGAGCATAAGACGGGTGATGGAGTTAAAGTCTCTAACACAAACAGCCACAGATTTAACATGAGTACGAGCCTATTAATTTATTTAGGAATTATTGCCGCTGTTTCATCCTCTTCTAAGTCATTCTTTCACCATAGTTGAAGTGGAACTCACTACAATTGTACCTGCGAGATACAACCGTAAGTTTACAGTTATTTAGAAGTCGACAACAAATCTTGAGCGCCGAGTCCATAGCAGTTCCTTTTTAATTAAGCTGGCGAATGACATAATTTTCGCTTCAGATAACCTGTTTATGGTATGGTTAACTGCTATGGTTAACCTAAATAAAAGCAATTTAGGATCTTTTCCGTTTGTGCCCCCCCCCCCCCCCAGCTTAGTGGGCGCATATTATTTGCACCCCCCAGACGCACGTGCCATATTTTAACATATTGATTTACTATGTAATGACACGTGCTCTGTAACTGGGGGACGCATAACGTACTGGGGGGGGGGGGGGCACAAACGGACAAACGGAAAAGATCCGCAATTTATGTCTTCATAAAACATTTACCCCTTTTGTATATTTCGCGAGTTATCCCCATACAATAATTTTGTTTCTCTCTCTCCCTCTCTCTAATTGTATTCTAACTATTTCCATTTTCAGATACGTATGTCTCAATCTAGCTTGCTTGCTTTGCGCCCGGAGTACAATGAAATTCTTCATGAGAACAATGAAGCTCTTTATGAGAAAGAGTTCGAACCTAAGAAAGAATTTAAATGGATTGCATGCAAGTTTTACCGCGAAGGAGAACCTGCGTCCTGTCGTATTGGCAGTGAATGCAAGTTCGCCCACGGTGCGCATGAATTGATAGAACGGCCGCGAACGACGCCCGTGGAACCACGCGGTGTCAAACGATCAGCGGAGGCTGCGAAACTGCTTTGTATTCATCACTTACGTGGACAATGTGACAAAGGGGACGAGTGTGCGTTTATACATGATAAAGAGGAGTTCAAAAAGTCGCCACCTGCTAATTACAAAACCACATTGTGTGGAAATTACATGGGAACCGGAGTTTGCAGACGCGCGGAAGCTTGTGGCTTCGCGCACGGAAGATATGAGTTAAGACCTCACGCTTTTAAAGGGGACTTTGAAGAGAAAATTAAGGAAAGTCCTAATTGGAAAACTATTTTGTGCCAATTTTACATGAAGAACAGCGAATGTCGAAATAAAGAAGACTGTCCCTATGCTCATGGAGCAAATGAATTGCGAATGTCGAAGCAGAGTCCACACGAGAACGCCCCTAATGTTATCAAAGCTGGAATTAATCCTGGAGCGCCACGTCCGCCATGTAAATTTTTTGCCACTGGAAACTGTAAGTCAGGTGCTAAGTGCGCATTCAGTCATGGTCAAGAACATGAAGTTGCTCAGATGCCTGGAGGTGTTAGGATGGGAGGCTATGAGATTGTAGATTACACGACTGATTATGCGCCACCTGTTGCTAATGTCATGCCCGTTCTTGAACCGGAACCCATTGTTGATACTCCAGAGCTTCCTGGTATAGGTCTGAGCAAAGATCAGATATACAGTGAGTTTGTAGATTTTCTGTCACAGAAATATCAAGGAGCTGCTGGACAGCGGATGCAGCCAGTAATTATGGAGCAGCCACATTTGATACAGGAGGCGCAGTCTATCCAGATGTCGGCATTGGCTCGAAGTCCGCGTCCTGTTGTTCCGATGGTGCGAATGTCAGCAGGCCCAGGATCGCAGCCCAGGGCAACTGCTGCCCAACCGATACTCAGAAATCCTATGCATCAAGCGGTTCCGGGAATTCCGCTGAATAGGGCTGTACCAGGAGTGCCCATGAGCAGAAGCTTAGGTGGAGTGAACGTAAAACGGGATGTCCGAATTCCCGGTAGCAGAGATAATGCCGGACTTCCCAGGAGCAGAGAAATTGGCGAAGTTCATGGGAGCAGAGAAATTGGCGGAATTCACGGGAGTAGAGAAATTGGTGGAATTCACGGTAGTAGAGAAATTGCCGGAATTCATGGGAGCAGAGATGTTGCTGGACTTTCCGGCAGCAGAGGCGCTCCGGCGCGTGAGTTAGTTAAGAATGCCGTGCGCGAGTCACTTGTTGCTCAGCCAAGTGCTCACATGGGAAGACAGCCTGGCACTATTATCTCCCGGCATGTTGGCAGTGCAGGAGCTGTAAGTAGTAACGGTAGAATGTCGAAAGCGCCCACAGAGAGAGGTAAACACGAGTTTGGAGCGTTTGAGGATCTATATTAAATTTCTGAGAATAAAAGGGGTTAAAAAAGTACATAAAAGGGGAGATAGCTGTAAAATTGTGGGTGAAAATTACAGTATTTGTTGGAATTATGAGTAAAGATGGGGGAAATGTTTAATGTAAAAGGAACTCGAATGCATTAAATGTCAACTATTACAACTATCTGTTGCAAAATTATGTAAATGCCGTCAACTTCAAAAGTTTCATAGCAACTCAATTAACATAAACTAATAATTATTCAGAGTGAAAAATATTCAATTAAAATTAGAGAATATAAATAACAATATGGTTATCAAAATACATCAATTAAATCATTGGTAAAATAGATTTATATGAGAATTGAATATTATCACTTATCTGTCCATTAATTGCACGTGATTTAACCTTAAATTGAGCATCATATTAAATGTGGTGTAAGAAATATCTTACCCTTTAAAAAATTAAATGTTTTCATTAAATCATTCTTTTTACCATATAATAATTAATACAACTACTATGACCGAAATATAAGTTTGATTATAAAAAGGTAATCCGTTTAAAATCAAAAGAATCATTTTAAGCTGATAAGTATTTAATTTCTCTAAAATTATTGAAATTGATTCAGGTTTTGTCAGCAAGCTAAAATGAGTCTGCGTTTCATAGAATGTTACATTTGAACCAAACTTCATGTATAAATCAAGACCCTCGAAGTAAAACTGGCTAATTAAAAGCATCTAAATTATATCGATAAATGGTAACGTGTCAATAATATTCGAGTTTTAGTTTGAACAATAAACTAAGCAGAGTTTTAATCCTGAAATATTTGCAGGGAAATAATGCTTGAATGAAATATTTAAAAGATTTGAAATCGAGGTTGAATCGGATGTGCATTTCGTTTTTATCGGTGCAGTGCTTTAGATAAGATCTCAAAAATGTGTTTCTCGGTCGCTATCCGTTTTGCGGCCGATATGGGTAACATACCCACGTGTTATTCTAGTTGTCTTAATTTTGCTACCGTTATGAACAGTTTTTTTAAAATAATCTTGACAGCCTTAAATATAGCATCCGTAAATTTGGAGGAAAATCTCAGAAAGTAAACGCCAGTACAGAAAGTAGAAGTCACGATTTGGAATCACATATTTTAAGCCAAGGAGTGAGCAAGTAATTGCTCGTTCTTTCTAAAGATGGGAAAGTTTTGTACAAATACAATAATGCCTAGTCCAATAACGTTTCAGTTCTATTTTGTCTTACAGTTATTAACAGCTTTTCTAGTTAATCAACGGATCCTTTCCGTCTGTGCCCCCCCCCCCCCCAGTTTAGTGGATTCATATTATTTGCAACCCCAGAGGCACGTGTCATATTTTTACATAATGATTTACTATGTAATGGCACGTGTTCTGTAACTGGGGGTGCATAGCGTACTGTGGGGAAGGCACAAACGGAAAAGATTCGATAAAACTACAAATTGTACTAGTTGCCCAAACGATTGCTTTTCAAGCAAAAGCTGCTCAAATAAAATGGAGGGATAGCTTAAAAGACGGACGTGTTGCCCAAAGTCTAGTGACAGAAGTTAAAAGGCCAGAAGTTCAATAGCAGTCCATATAGACATTGCCAGAAGTTGACTTCAATGAGCTGTAGGCATTATCATACTTGCAGGATGAGATCACTTCGAAATTCTGGCTTGACATCTCAAACCGCAACGCCGTTCTCGATAAACGCCAGAAGGTCTTGGTGACCTCAAGCAGAGTCAATTAACCTATACTGCGTTTCCTAACTTTTCTAAATAGCTAAAGAAAACGTGCGCTCCCTATCTGCTGTAAATAACTAAACAATCTTTGGGTAAACAAAAACACTTCTAAAGCTGCATTTTTTGAAATCAACTAACTTAGAGCAATGAAAGGGTTCACAAAATAAAATACATCCAAAAGAAAATATAAACATGACTGATATGATATTTAAAATGAAACAATTTGGTCAAATTGTCGAAAACAAATTGTCCCTCCGGAATGCACCTCTTAACTACCTTTTCATGTCAGTTAATCTTCAGCCAGCGACCCTGAGCTGCAGCTAGCTACTGACGAACCAACCGCTCTCTAGTCGTTTGAGTGCAATTGGCTCGACGTTATTTGGTTAATTGGATCTATTCTGTTTTGCCCCCCCCCCCCCGTGTTTTTACGCCCCCAGTCAGAATTTATGTTGTTGTATAACACGTTACTGTGTAAAAAAATCCCGTGCGCATGGGGGCATAAAAGATATAAGCCCACTAAGGGGGGGGGGGGTACAGAATAGATCCGGTTAATTGCTCTTAAATGATGTTTGTAGCAATCATATTAGTCGTTTGGTCTTTTTAATGTGATTTTTCGCCCAATCGTTTTTTCGTCTGACCCTTTAATTTTGTCGTCAAAAACGATGTAAATCACGGGGGACAGCCAGTGGCTGAGCAGCTCTCTAAGACCCTTACGCCTCACTAGTCTCTAAGTATGCGAGTCACCAAAGTTGCTTTGAGTAGTCAATGTTGGGTGGTTTTTAATAGAAGTGTGACGCCCCCCACACGCACACAAACACGCAAGCTCGCACGCACACAATTTAAACCCCCATCTCGTCCAGCCCTCGAGACCACACCCCTCAATAGGTTCCCCCTCCACTCTTGGCTCACTCCTTTCACTTCTCATGCTAGCATGCGTAAGCCCCAGCTCGCTACTACCAAAGCCAACCGGTCGTTTGAGAGGAGTTCGCCGGACGTTAGTCGGTTATGTTTGTTATTAATTCACTGACAGTGACTTAACTTCACAAAGCAAGAGTAAATTAATTTGCAATTCTAATGGAGTTACCTGACTAAATTGGTCAAACAGACCGATTTCACTCAGTGACCTAATAAAAACATATGTAAATACAAGCAGCAATGCTCGTTATATAACTTAGCTGTTAAATAAAACTCAAAACTAACTGAAAACAAAGTTTTTTGTAGCCTAAACAACAAACCGAAATAGTAACTAATTGCAGCTTTCTAAAAGTCAAGTACAATTATAGTTCTAAAAGTTAAGTACAAAGTTAAGTACAATTAATTTTTTGTCTCTAACTTCTAATATCAACTTTCTGTTTAATTTGTTTGGATTTATTTCCCCGTTTCTGAGAGCATAATTACCGAGATCGAGCCAAGATCTGTTCCAATTTTCAACCATTTCCCGCATGAGACACCAACAAATGTCACAGAAGCAGTATAAAGCATTAAACGGCATAAAGCAGTATTTACTGTTGTATCAGAGGCCGGACTTTGTTTGGGTAGCCCCAGGTAACCGGAATTTCAGATTCTGGCGGAAGAAACTATACTTCTTCTTCGACTATTGCAAACGGTGTGTTGAACGAACACTGAAGCCCTGACTACCGAGACCAAACTTTTGACGCAAGGATTCTTGGCAATTCTTCGAGTTTTGGTTACATTAGGTTGTTTTCTCTATCAACATTTGGCGCGAGAATTCTCCGCATTTGTTCGGCTGATTTATTTGTCTTATAGTTATTAATTTAGATAAAAGGATTTAGATTATTTGTTTATTTAGGACTTATTCAGCGCTTACTGTAGTCTTCGGGCTGTATTTTTGTCCCAAACAATGACGGCTTTGTCCTTGCCGCCTCCCCCATCCGATCAGCCATGCACCGTGTTTATGGGTTTATGTAGAGAACAAGAACGCGTTATCCCCGTTCGATGTAAATCTAAATGTGTTTGTGGATCGTGCCTTGGAATTGCTCGGACAATAAGTTGCCTTTGAATGATATTTTGGTCTTGTCCGAGTTATCAGCCCCTGATCGATTATCTGCTCTTGAAGTTAAATTAGGGAAAGTAGACTCGCTGATTTCTAAAATTCAATTACTGAAACCGGAGATAAATTCTCTGAAGAAACGGGATTACCCGTATCTTAGAGCTGCTTTCAAAAGTCGGACTGACAGTACTACTAGCGCTCGTAATTCAAAGATACGAAAAGCTGAAGGCAATGGAAACCTGGTTGCTGGCAAAGAGTCTCAAGACAGAAAACTAAAAGTTTTCAAGAGGGCACAAATATTAATCATCAGACGACAATCAGTGCAATTAAAAGACTACAGAAAAGACGGCATCTTCACATTGGTCGTATAAGCAACTCTGTCTCTACGGATGATATAAGAGAATATTGCAAGAACAAGGGAGTTGATCTACTGTGTATCCGTGAAATATCTAGGGAAGGTTCTCGTCTGAAATCTTTCCACTGTGTATTCAAATTCGATAATGATCAAGTTGATTCATTTTCTCGATTTTATTTAATCAGAAAGCGAGGGAATAGCTGGCCTCCTTTGTTACATGACTTTATCAAATTTCAGAACTGTCAGTGACCGTGTAAAAGTATGTTTACTAACGCAAGATCGGTTCGCAACAAGACCTCGCAAATCAGAAATCTTATTGAAGGCATAGGTCTTACAATTTACAGCACGTTCCGTACAGTACCATCGCTCACGGAGTTATCGAATTTCAGTTTATTTGAGGACTTGTCCTGCTGTTTTTAACATCGCCAAACAATTTCATGCGGGTCTTGTTAATTGCTCGCAAACGAAGTTTGTAGCAATTGTAACAGTCCTTTTGGTCTTTTTTAATGCGATTTTTCGCTTGACCGGTTTTTCGTCTGACCTATTTGGCTTTTCGTCCTCAAAAACGGGATAAACAGGTTGCTCCCAGCGTGCATTAAGTTTCTCCTAGAGCCTTTCAGCTCACTAGTCTCCAAGTTTGCGATTCACAGAAACTGTTTTGGAGACTTATATTTATGGTGTGAAGGGCGGTTCTCAGAGAAGGGAGCACCCCCCCCCCCTCCGCTGTGCTCATTTCAAAACCTTTCAATTAAGCTAAAGCTAGCCTCAATAAACCGTGGCTAAGTACTGACGAAGTCAAGCGCTTGCCGGTTGTTTGCGAGAAATTTGGCCAGCCTTAGTCGGTTATGTTTGTTCATGCGGCTGTGTTCGAGAGAGCAAGAAATTGGGGTGTAAATAAATTGTAATCGATTAAAATTTTTCCGGGCGGCTTTTTAAATCACTGTTTTTCCGATTTTTTGTCGACAGCTTAGATTGTAACATTGTTTTCTTTTTAGGTTTGTGTTGATGTTGTAGGCTTCAAAGTTTTTGCTAATTGAAGAATTTTAGTAATTGCTAGTTTGGAGAATTTTGAGGTATTTTGGTGATTTTTCTTCGCGGATTTTAGCGATTTTTAGCTTATTGTTTCAAATGCCGAAAAGTCCTAATTTGAAAAGACTATTATTATTCAATCTTTTCTAGGATACCAATTGTGTACTGGTTTTTCTGTTTCAGGCAATTTTTTGAGAAATAAGACAAAAAATTGCAAACATTTTTTGCTGTATGTTGCTTCTAATATATTTTCTTTTCACATCCAGTTTTATTTAAAAAAAATCTTATAAGTTGTTCTAGTAGGTACTAGTATTTTTGAACCGTTTTTTTGCCGAGAGCACGATTTGTTTTCGGTAATCTTCCGGCTATGTTTTTTTAAAGATCTGTTCACACATTTTTATGTTTTTTGAGGTTAAATTGGGGAATTGACTTTGCAAACACTCAAAACAAATATCGAGTGGTTTTGTGGCGTGAGTTTTTTTTTCTAAGTTTAGATTAGAGTTGTAGTAAATTACATTCTAATTTTAGAGCTATTGAAATAAAAGGAGCGAAACGAGAGTAGTTTTGAAGCGCAATTTTTTCAAGCTACTTCTAAGGCCGAGTGAAAAAATGGCGTTGAACGAATTTCCTGTTTTTGAAAGCGAATTGTTTTCACGTGCGGTATTTTGACTGCTTTTTATTTGTTCTTTTTCCTGACTGTTTTAAAATGTTATACATCTGCTTTTACAGTGCATAGTTGTTTTCTAAACTCATCAAGGGGCAGTTAATGGTATATATTTTTTTCAGTTTCGCCCAGTTTTGTAGTTCATTTTGATGTACTGTTTCCTAGTCTCTTATAAGACTGGCCTTATCTGCACTCTAATGGGGCGTAATAGATTAAGGTTTTAACTACTTTGTTCCAACTTTTTTCAAAAATTTCTCGTTTTTTGTCTACCAGCTGTGTACTTTTTTCTCGTTTTATCACTTAATCTCATTTATGACAGCTCTCATCGTTTTCCATTTAGGAATAAATGAGGTTTTTACTTGTTTGACTTCATTGCTAGTGTTTTTCAAGACCTCGTCAATATTTGTTTTCAAAAAGTATTAGCGAGTTTTGGCATGCTTGCTGTACTTTTTGTTGCCTTATCACTTAATGTTATTGATAGCAGTTCTAGAGAGGACCTTTTTAAACCTTTTTTTAATTTAGTTTGTCTAATAACATAGCCTTATTGATGACAATTTTCATCAGTTGTTAATGAAGGTGACATGAATCTTATTAAGGACTTGTAATCATAGCGTAGGGTATTTTAAGTTTAAACTTTCTTTCCAGCTTTTTATTTTTGAGTCTTGACTGACCGTCTTGTTGTTTTCGTAGTCTTGTCGCTTAGTCTCGAAAATGAAAGTTCTCATTGTCTTTACAGTCGTCAAACTAATTGGTGCACGTTTTGGCTATCGCTTTCACTGACGTAGACATTTGTTTTCAAAAGGTTTTATATTTATTTAAGGATTTTAATTTGTGGTTACGTGTTTTTAGCGCGCATATAAGATCATGTGCTTTGTTGACTGTCATAGTTTTATGTTCCTGTAAAAATTTCGATTTTCAGGTCAATGTAATTAGTTAATTCAATTCTTTGAGAAATTCCTGCAGTTTTTTGTTGTTCACATTTTCGATTTTTTGAAGTCAAATTGGGGTAGTGATTTTAATTATGCCGAAACAGGAATTTGTCCAACCAAAAAAGTGACTGGCTTTAAATAAGAAAAAGGTGTATGAACAAAAATAGCTTTCTCGTTAATGGTTTTTTTGTTCGCATGCCTATATTTGACTAAAAAATTTTACCGGAAAAACATTCCTATTCATTTCTCTTCACTGTCTAGTGGTTTTGTTTAGTCAATAAAAAGCCTTCGAATTGTTGATCGGAACTTGTCCTGCTATATTAAAACCTAAGCTATTTGGATTTTGTTGGTGTGCTGTCCTTTTTCGCTTTTTCACGTCAGCAAGTGGTGATTTCAGTCATCCTGAAATAGTAAAAGAAAAGTCGAGTAGGTTTGAGGCGTGATTTTTGTTCAAAATACCTTCAAAGTGGAGTGAGAAATTGGTGTTTGAACAAATTTTTGGTTTTTGAAAAGGGATTTTCACGTGCATCATTTTGTTTCCAATTTTCTCTTGAATGCTTTTAATTGAATACACATTTGTTCTTTTTGCTCCTTTTGCAATTGAATTCTTGAAATGGCAGCTAATGCTTGTCATCACTTTGACACAATTTGTCATAAGATATTACTGAATATTTGATTTTTCCTCGTTTTTATTATTTTTCGTTGTCTTTTTACTTAGTGTCATTGCTGGCAGGTCAGATTGCTTGCTAGTGAGGCATAAATTAACATAACTCTTGGTTCGAGTTAACGGCTACTTCTTTTCATGACTTTGACACTACTTTTTGTCAAAAATGTTCTGTGATTTTTGCTATTTGTTGTACTTTTGTTGTGTTATTATTCAATCTCATTAGGGACAACCCTCATAGGGTGTTAATTAGGGTTTTGTTGAGCGATCTGTTTTCGTTCAACGGTAATGCTTGCTATGACTTTGATATTAATTTTTTTGAACAATTTTTTATTGAATTTTTGATTTCTGAATTTCCTGTTTTTGAAAGCGAATTGTTTTCACGTGCGGTATTTTGACTGCTTTTTATTTGTTCTTTTTCCTGATTTTCCTAACTGTTTTAAAATGTTATACATCTGCTTTTACAGTGCGTAGTTGTTTTCTAAACTCCTCAAGGGGCAGTTAATGGTATATATTTTTTTCAGTTTCGCCCAGTTTTGTAGTTCATTTTGATGTACTGTTTCCTAGTCTCTTATAAGACTGGCCTTATCTGCACTCTAATGGGGCGTAATAGATTTATGGTTTTAACTACTTTGTTCCAACTTTTTTCAAAAAAATTTCTCGTTTTTTGTCTACCTGCTGTGTACTTTTTTCTCGTTTTATCACTTAATCTCATTTATGACAGCTCTCATCGTTTTCCATTTAGGAATAAATGAGGTTTTTACTTGTTTGACTTCATTGCTAGTGTTTTTCAAGACTTCGTCAATATTTGTTCTCAAAAAGTATTAGCGAGTTTTGGCATGCTTGCTGTACTTTTTGTTGCCTTATCACTCAATGTTATTGATAGCAGTTCTAGAGAGGACTTTTTTAAACCTTTTTTAAATTTAGTTTTTGTCTAATAACATAGCCCTATTGATGACAATTTTCATCAGTTGTTAATGAAGGTGACATGAATCTTATTAAGGACTTGAAATCATAGCGTAGGGTATTTTAAGTTTAAACTTTCTTTCCAGCTTTTTATTTTTGAGTCTTGACTGACCGTCTTGTTGTTTTCGTAGTCTTGTCGCTTAATCTCGAAAATGAAAGTTCTCATTGTCTTTACAGTCGTCAACCTAATTGGTGCACGTTTTGGCTATCGCTCTCACTGACGTAGACATTTGTTTTCAAAAGGTTTTATATTTATTTAAGGATTTTAATTTGTGGTTACGTGTTTTTAGCGCGCATATAAGATCATGTGCTTTGTTGACTGTCATAGTTTTATGTTCCTGTAAAAATTTCGATTTTCAGGTCAATGTAATTAGTTAATTCAACTCTTTAAGAAATTCCTGCAGTTTTTTGTTGTTCACATTTTCGATTTTTTGAAGTCAAATTGGGGTAGTGATTTTAATTATGCCGAAACAGGAATTTGTCCAACCAAAAAAGTGACTGGCTTTAAATAAGAAAAAGGTGTATGAACAAAAATGGCGTTCTCGTTAATGGTTTTTTTGTTCGCATGCCTATATTTGACTAAAAAATTTTACCGGAAAAACATTCCTATTCATTTCTCTTCACTGTCTAGTGGTTTTGTTTAGTCAATAAAAAGCCTTCGAATTGTTGATCGGAACTTGTCCTGCTATATTAAAACCTAAGCTATTTGGATTTTGTTGGTGTGCTGTCCTTTTTCGCTTTTTCACGTCAGCGAGTGGTGATTTCAGTCTTTCTGAAATAGTAAAAGAAAAGTCGAGTAGGTTTGAGGCGTGATTTTTGTTCAAAATACCTTCAAAGTGGAGTGAGAAATTGGTCTTTGAACAAATTTTTGGTTTTTGAAAAGGGATTTTCACGTGCATCATTTTGTTTCCAATTTTCTCTTGAATGCTTTTAATTGAATACACATTTGTTCTTTTTGCTCCTTTTGCAATTGAATTCTTGAAATGGCAGCTAATGCTTGTCATCACTTTGACACAATTTGTCATAAGATATTACTGAATATTTGATTTTTCCTCGTTTTTATTATCTTTCGTTGTCTTTTTACTTAGTGTCATTGCTGGCAAGTCAGATTGCTTGCTAATGAGGCATAAATTAACATAACTATTGGTTCGAGTTAACGGCTACTTCTTTTCATGACTTTGACACTACTTTTTGTCAAAAATTTTCTGTGAGTTTTGCTATTTGTTGTACTTTTGTTGTGTTATTATTCAATCTCATTAGGGACAACCCTCATAGGGTGTTAATTAGGGTTTTGTTGAGCGATCTGTTTTCGTTCAACGGTAATGCTTGCTATGACTTTGATATTAATTTTTTGAACAATTTTTTATTGAATTTTTGATTTTGCAAATTTTTGAGTTTCTTGTTGACCTATCTTTTAGTCTTGTTAATAACAGGTCTTATGGTTTCTAATGAAGATAACTTTAATCGAATTAGTTGTATCACATCGTAGCTTTTGATTTCTGTATTTTTTTCACCGTTTGCTTTCAAAAAGTATTAGCGTTATTTTGACACTTTCTGAAAAAAAAACTGATTCTTTCATATTTTCGTCTTGCATGTTTTTGTTGTTTTCTTATGGTCTTATCGCTTAGTCTCAACTATAACATTTCTGCTTGGCTTCTAGTGCTCTGTATGTTTGGTCAAATTTTTAGCTCCAAATTTATTAGCTAACATTTGCATTGACTGAGGTATAGTTTTCTCGAAATAATCAGGTTAATTTTTGAATCTTGCCTTCTTTTTGTAGTTGTAGTGTCTCATTTTCTGCCGTTGCAACTGCTAATGGGTATTTTACGACTTCGTAATAGGTTTTATGGTATGCTGCGGTTGATGAATTTGGTATGTAGTTATTTGGTTTTTCTTACCTTGAGGCCACTGTCTTTCAAAAACATTTTTTGCCAAATTGATTTTTGCCATTTCGTTGGTTTTGGCCTCCTTTTTCTTTTTTAGTTATTAATTCCCACAGGGTTGTTGTATTTCGTACTCAGGTCAAAGAAAAGTAGAGTTGATACTTTCCTAAATTGATATTAATAATGGTGATTCTTAAAACATTAGATCTTGGAAACAAATCTTCAAATTGTTTGTTTTTGAGTTTTTACGATTTTGGGGCATGGACTGTGTTGACGTTTGTCGATTGGCTGCGTTACCTTAGCATCTTAATTTATGTTAATGAATACCGAACAAAATTCCACGACCGAACATGTAATGCGCTATATTGTAAGTGAGCGCTTCAATCTGATTGGCCAAAACACAATTTGATTAAGTAGTACCATTTTGGTCAACACGGTGAAATTGTTGTGCTATTGTTTCAGTGAATTGTAGCAGGCTGTGTGTTCCATTAGTTTTGGGCTCGCTATTGCTTAAAATGTTTGCAATGCCGTCAGCCTAAGAGTTTGAGCCCTATATTTATTAAGATTTGCAATAAAGATTGATTTAAGAGTTTATTAGAAGGCATCTCTAAATGGGGCTCTGGAATATTGAAAGTATTCGGTGCTTTTTGTATAACTGTTGGACCATTGTTCATTACTTATGTTTTCTGTTTTTTGTATAATAAAGCTATAATTTCCTCTTCACTTCAGATGTATTATTAGAGGCAAATATTAAATAGGACACTGAAGTTTATCAATCACTAAATTTAGTCAATTGTATACGCAATTTTCACAAATAAGTGACAAAAAGTGCGTTCGGGTGTGAAGCGGTAAACCAACAGCTTCATAAACCGTGCATGCCGTGAATATATTTATAGTTTGGCAGTACTTTAACAAAATGATACATATCTTCAACGGTTTTGAGTACTGTTCGAGAACTACTCTAGGAAAAGAATAAAGAGATAGTGGGAAAATTTTCCCCCCTTTACTTCAGCCAAGTGAAACCACATCCAATCTTGGAGTGAAGAAAAATACTCTTAAGCAAATTTGAGATTGGCTGTGCTGCTGCAATCAACTTAACAAGCATAATACCTGTCAACTTAACGTGCTTTTTTGGCATAGCATAGTTGATAAAGCTAGAAATAGCCTCGTTTCGAGTTTTAAGTGGCACTGAAGACGTATATTGGCGCAATTTTTTGGAAATCAACAAATGTGACTACTCTTCTATTATCTTCTAAAGAACTATTAGTATTTTGGCAATAAATTTTTCTCTATATTGTCACTCGGCGAATTTTAAATAATCACGTCGCTATAACTCAGTCTGTTTTCTTACCGGCGCTTTAGTTGTATTTTGATCACATTTGGTTCTTCTTTGATGGAATTTAAACAATTGTAATAAATTATTTGCTTTGAAAGCGTTGTTGAATCTCATGATTTTGTAACAATCTTGATTTAGCACAGGTTGCCATGCATTTTTGATACAGAAAATTTTCAGAATTCTCCGTTTTGATTTTTGGATATATTGTCTAAAATAGTTTGAGAACTGCTTTTAATATCTCCTTGATATTGCCGGGCTTCGTTTCAACTGGGCTCCGACTTGCCTCAACTCTACCCAGTACATTAGTCAATTTTTACATACAAAAATAGTTTTTAACTTTCACTTTTAATTTTGTTGCTGGTGCGTCGGTCACAATTTGATGACGATATTGATTTGCCGAATAAATGCCATCTACTCAAAAGTTAGTGTCAAAACTTATAGATCCAGTGAAGGCGTTTAATTCTTGGATCCTGTTTATCTTGGATCCTTGATGTTTCTGTATAGAAAACTTTAAAGAGTGAAAACTTGCTTCATTTCTTGAGTGTTGATGCGGTCACGAGCAATTATTTCGTTGTTTGTGGGATTCTGTTGCCAACAAAGTAATTAGTTTACGCAATTCAGGTCAAATGTTTAAAGCATACAGTGCAACCAAGGAGGAAAATATTCAGTCTGTCGAATCCGAGCAGGAGATTTTGTCTTCGTTTCCGGACTTAGATTTAGATGGCAGACTCAAATTACCAGAACATTCGCGCAATAATCCGGTTTCATTGGAGCGTCATGAAAATACTAATGTATTGCAACACAGCAAATTTCACCACCCGATTATTAAGAATAAATCAACGTCACGAAATCCATTTGCAAGAAAATTTTTGCTATCCAAGAATGCTAGCTCAAATCGAAATAATTTACTCGCAGTTTCGGAAGCAGCAAAAATTTCAAAGAAACGTTTGAAACCCGAAAACCACAAGCAAGTGAAGACTAAAGATTCGTTGAATATTAGAAGAAAATTTGATGAAGAAACGGAATTATTTCAGGAGTTAAAATCGGGCGATCGAAGCAATATTGGATTATCGTGCATGTATTTCGCTGATGTTCCAATTTATAATCAACCGTTTAAAAACAGATGCTTAATCGGCAAATCAAAAAGATTTAGTAAGGATTCAACTAAAGTCAACTTTGTTCGATATTATCGTAGCAAATTACTGAAGCAGTCTTCGAATGCGATCAATTTTGCTTTAAAAAGTCAAGACATTGCAATAGATAAACCTCTTGATTATTCGAAAGAAATCGATCCAAAGACCCCAGAAATTCATAATTATTCTTCTGAGCTTACGAGAAAACTTCAGGAGTTAAACATGGCCGTTACTCATAATAGCAAAGATCTGAAATCATGGCTTGCTTTGTGTGATATTCAAAGCGAAATCGAAGTTCAGTTTTCTCAAAGGGAACTTAAGCTAAGCAGGTTGAACGAGAGCGCTCTTAATCAACAAAATATTGCCGAAAGAGAAATTGCAGTTATAGAAAAAGCCCTGAAAAGTTTACCCGGAAATCGCGAATTAGCTTTGAAAAGACTGTCATTACTCCATTATATCACTGCAAATGTTGACGAAATTAAACAGGAATGGAAAACATTTTTGATCGCAAATCCGAACAACTTAAAAGCATGGAATCAGTTTTTTCATTTCCTGATTTTCAACTCGAAAAGCGATGTTGATACTGTGCTAGCGTCGTTTTACACATGTTTTCGTTATCTTATCGGTATGAAAATTGGTACTTTTGTGTCACATAGTTTAGACGCAGAAAGTTCAGAAGATGTTTTGTTGATCTTTTTGAAGCTGTTGTATTTCTTGTTCGATTCTGGACATTCGGAAAGATGTTTGTGTTTAATTCAAAGCCTGGTCGAGTTTAACTTGAGCCAATTTGACGAAAAATCCGATAGAAGTATTGAGGATAATGATCTGTACAATAGCAAAGTTGAATCTTTTCAGTTATATTTCAACTCGGCTGTTCCAAACTTTGGAGAGACGAATTACATTTCGTGGCCAGAATTCCAGACGTCACAAATTAACGATAAAACTTCCGCTAAATCCGAGGAAGATTTACCGGATATTGAAAAATTCCTGAAACCAGATATGCCGGTGTGGAAAAACTGGCTAGCCTTAGAAAGGTTCAGAACAGTCAACAATGTTTATCCCTATCGATTACAAAAAGTCGAATTCTCTTCCGAAGGCGGTAACGATTTTACAGACTGCGAAGACCCAGAAAGAGTTGTTGGGTTTGACTTTGTGAAAAAATTTTTGTATCCTTTTTCGGAAACCGAAAAGCCGTTTTTTCTAGAACAGATTTACCTGTTTTTGGTTACTGTGTCCCAAAAACATAACCTGCCCTTTTGTCTGGGCGAAGCTAAATATCGAATGAACGAGCATTTATTCAAAGAACATTTAAGTCATATCCGCTTTGAGTTTGACTACGCTCCAAATTTGTCGAAGATTCTGACGTCAATAGAAGAACTGGCTTTCAAAATGGCCACAACTAGTTCGAACTTCTTAGAATTTTATCTCTTCGTTGCAAAAATGAAAGCGAAACACAATGCTAATATTAGAGCTGCGCTTAAAAAGGAGCTGAAAAACCTACTGCAAATTAGCGGTAATTCGAATAACTTAAAAATTTGGAAATGTTTGTTGTTTATTGAAGCGATTTGTGGAAATTTTCTGGTAATTAAAAAGACAGTTCTTAGTTTGTCGAAAATGATTGAGCCAAAAACAGTCGCCGAAAATGATGTCATTACCGAATTCAAATTAGATTGCGCCATTTTTTCGTTTGGACTTTGCGATTTCGATTTGAAATACGACTTAGACCTTTTCAATTGGATATTTTCGTCGCTCGACCGGCTGAACAAATTTAGAAAGCCAGACTCCATTACGTTTAAGTTCTCTTTAGCTCAAAATCTTTCGACAGCGATTGAATCAAAAAACGGCACGGGATTCGAAATTCGAAATTTAGCCGATTTGTGCTCGCAACTTGAACATGAAAAGACAAAAAATGAATGCGCGGGTTATTTAAGCACAGCAATCTACCGGCTGTTTAAACTTTCTTTTTTAAATTTGAAAAAAGCGAATGAATTTCTGAAGTATTTTATTGAAAAATTTACGAGTTTCAGTGCATTTAATTGTCTATGCCTGTTAAATTGTACGCAATTTACCATTTCAAAGGTGAGGCGATGTATTGATGATAAAATCATGAAGGCCAATAATAATTCGGTTGAGAAAATCTATCTATTTTGCGTTGCTTATCAATGCGAAGAATTGATTTCGTCAAAAATCGGATCCAATATTTTTCGAGTCAAGTCACTTTTTGAACGAACCTTGCGATTTTTTCCCAATAGTTCATTTGCATGGAATAAACTACTAGACATAGCTCTGCATCATTCCAAAAATCAGCAGGAAGTTCACGATATTTTTCAAACAGCGGTTAACAATTTGCCTATGAACAAAGATCTGTTCATGTCTTTTGTTCCCTTTTTTCCTGAACAGCTTGAAAGGTGCCTGAAAACTATGATTGAGCGGAAGATAAGAGTGCGGAGTCCTATTGAGGAAGTTGAACTGTTTCTAAACGAAATTTGTTAACCGTGAGTTAAAGAGTATTTTTAAAGTATTGATTAAAGTATGATTCAAGAACTAAAGTATATTTATACTCTCGAAAATTGTAATGATTATATATGATATTGTTTTGTGGTTGAAAGCTTAGTTTTGTTTATATAATTTTAAACTTGTAATATTTAACCCCTGGGTTATATTTTCAATTTACTTGTTTAAAAAAATAATTGTAAGACGCTAAATTTCATCGCCAAATAAATGTCAATTACTGGTTTATAATCAAGTTTCGTTCGTTCTGCTGTTTTTGGTGATAATCATAAAACCAGCAATTTTGACACTGCTGATAATTTGAATTTATTTAATTTATTTATTTGAAAACTTTTTTAAATTGCTCTCGCGCGAAATTTGAATCAGTTAGTAATTGCTCTCAAATGAAGTTTGTAGCAATTATATAAGTCTTGTGGTATTTTTTACGCAATTTATAGCTCGACCGATTTTTCGTCTGACGTTTTTCGCCTTAGTAGTCTCTAAGTATGCTAGTCACCAAACTGTTTTGAAGAGAAAATTTGTGTGCAGCGCGGTTCTTGATATTAAAAGTTTGACACTTTCCCATCCACCCTCCTTCACCTGGCTTTGGACCCCCCGCCCCTCGTCCACTCCCCCCTCTCCTGTCTAATGCTAGCATCCGTAAGCCGCATCTGGCTACTACCAAAGCTAACTGCTCGCCTGTCGTCTGAGAGCAATTTGCCGGACGTTATATTTGTAGTCGTATGTCTTTCATGCAAAATATTTGCTTGATCGTGTTTTTCGAACTACTTTGGTCACGCTTTACTTTTGTATTCATAAATTTAACTTACGCTGCCATTCAGTTTTTTGAACAGCTGATCTGGAATGTCGGCAGTTTGTTGATAAAAGTTGAATGGAAAGAGTTCCGAAATAAATTTTTTTCACGCCCCTATTTAGTCCCTCATAGTAACGTGATGATCTTCCTTTAAATATCCATAAATAAGTGCTATAATTTAGTTCATATTCAGATAGATCACAAGGCCATATATAGCTAGTGTTTCCATCTAGGCCTGTAACCCCTAATTTGTTTATGTTTATTAAAAACAACCGCAGATTGACAGTTGACTGATAAACATATTAAGTGCCTAAAAGCCTCAATATTTACCTTTTTGAGTTCTCTGACGATGAATTCGCATAATTGGTAAATAACTTCATGAGAAACTATGTACTTGGTGAAGTAATTATTTTGATAAAGTAGGTGCTAATACGGAACTTGTATATGTACTTAACAAACATCAAGAGACGTACAAAAGCCGGAAATTGCCCAACTTGTAGATCAGTAAATATTTGCGAAGGACCAATACAGCTCAAGGTACAGCCCTGCGGAACGACGATCACCAGAACACCGCAGAACCAGCCTGACAATCAGTTGATCAATATCTCTTAAAACTTAATAGAACTTGAAAACTTCTTTTTGATAATTGTTGATTAATTCTTGCTGAAATAATTAAAGATTGAACTGAAAAAATCTTTATAAAATACTAAGTTAAATCAGGCTTCATTAGAGCTAAATTGCGAACGAGTAAAGCTTTGAAATACAAGGAAAATTAGTGGATATATCACGCATCCGAACCGCCCAATAAAAGGCTATTACTAGCTAATTTTAATCAAAATATATCCTCTAAAAATCGCACCGTGAAACATCTAAATAAGTCCTTGTAAAATGACAATTATTTACATTATTTACCTCAAATATTAACCTCAATAACTCCACAAGAAAGACACTAAAAGTCAGTGCGTAACAGTTTCATTTTTATCACTTTAAATTTTAGTTGCTCTAACTATCATTTAAAGCGCCGTAGGAATGCTGCTGATCCTCTACTGGCGTACATGGTTTATTCAGGCTACAAAATTGAGCCACCTTTGATCGAGAGCAATTTGTCCGACATTACTCGGTCGTTTTCTTCAATTTAAAGAAGATTTGGCAATCTGTCTGCAAGTTGCATAATTTATAATTCTTCGCATTACCTATATTCTACCCTATAATGAACACTAAATTTAATTTTAAAGCAAAAAATTATTGTTTTTTGATGGGATTCCAATTTTGTTATGTTTTCTCGTTTTGAAATCCATTTGATGGTAGTTTTTTGTTCATTCCTCGGCAGAAACTTCCCGCAGGTCCTAACCGTTGCACCACAATTGATAGACGATTTTTTGTTTTCTGTTGGTCCACTTGAAATTTTAAATTCAGTTTATCTGTCTATCTAGAAATATCCTGTTTTTTTTTATAGCAGGGGATGCACCCTACTAAGTTTTTCAGCCAGGTTTTGTATTCAATTTTTACTGGATATTGTTTCGAGACTTGTCTTGTTTTTGTTTACCATTGAAAGGGTGTTGTGAATTGTATTTTGTCCTTTTTTTAAAGACTGGAACAGTATTATTGGGGGGATTTTTGGTATAATAAGAGTGTGGATAATTTTGATGGGTGCCAAAATGAATGCCAAAGGTGGAAAAGGTGTTTGGATCATTCTTTTTTGTTTTCCTGATGTTTCTTTTCATTGAGAGCAGGTATAGTTGGCGTTAGAAACAGAGGAGCGTTTTTGAGGTACGGAATTTTCAAAGCAACTTTAGTTTTTTGTTATTTCATTCAACTGGATTGGTTATTTTGTGTTTTATATACTTGTCATCCTTTATCTCGTTATTTATCTCGTGACTTTATTTTTTCAGCTGTATTATTGCCACTATTTATTTTGTATTAAAAGTGACAAAGTTTTATACGAGTTTTGGTGCACGAAACGTTTTTCATCGCGCATTTTGGTTTTCAACCAACAATCAAGAGAATTATGTACAATCTAATACCAACCTTCTCAATTTTCAAATTTGTGTGCGTGGTGTGATCATTTCTCCTTAGTCGTTTCCGAAATTTGGTTTCAATCTGTTTAAGGTTTTCAAGATTTTGATCTGTTCACGTGTTTAGGTTTTCTCGGTCCGCTAGAAATTAAATCTGATTAGAGATTTTAACCATACTAAATCGGTAAAGGGGGAGAAAAACTGGTTGTTTTACGGCAGTAAATCTTTCGTACCTTTTTTTATTAACGGTATTAAAAAAATCTTATTGTTGCGTTTTTAAGAGAGGTAGCCATTTGGAGGTTTTTGCTATCCTTCTTATAATTTGTAGTGTACTTTTTAAACAGAATTAAGAAATCTCAATGCCCATTTCTGGTCAATTTAGGTTTTTTTATTAATGTTTAGACTTTGGATTGAAAGTGTCCTTCTGTGTTATGTCCATCGGCCATCCTTGCGATCACTTTTTCAAGCTTCTTAAGTTCTTAACTGTATCGTGATTACTACTTTTTATCTGTTGAACTAGATAGATCGCATGCGGGCAATTGGAATCTTATTTTTCACTTCAATTCATCCGAGGTTCTCGTCGAATTTTTTGTTTAATATTAAATAAGAAGTCGCAATCCTTTGATCAGATAGCTAGGTTTTTCAAAGAGTTGCGTAAAATTATTTTCTCAATTTGTTTGCAACACGGGTCATTTCAAGTTTCTCTAAGGTTAAGTTGTAATGATAAAACTCTATCATGTAGCATCTTTTCAGATATTGAATTGAAACATGTCTGGTAGAGGTAGCAAGAAGGGTTCGAAGGCAGGAAGCAAAAACACTACGCCTAGTAAAACTCCGTCTCAGCCTACAACTCCCTTGAGAAGCAGCCGGCGTCTGGCTTCAGCTGCGGGTAGTGAAGCCGATGTCCCCTCCTCATCGCCGGCATTGCCAAGGTGCGAGAAATTTAATTCCTCATTTATTGGGCAAGGAGTAGGTGCTAGGACAAGATTGAAAGACAATAGAGCAAAAATTAGCAAAAAATGAGACAGATCAAAAATTAAATTATTCAAGTTGCATTTTAGCCAATCATGTTTAAAAAATCGCATGTAATACATCGTATAAAAGTTTTGGATATTTGTTATAGTTTCATTTCAAATCCCGCCGGCCGCTGAGGCAGGGCCAAATGCAATATTTTCATGTTGAAGCTTGCAAATAGCGCTTAATTTGAGACATTAAGAACGAAGTATGTTCGATCTACTGCCTCATTTTTACTGTTTTTATGTATTGTCGGGTCACCTGAGAAGTAATAGACAATTGTAATGATAGATACATTGTGGTACCAAAATGCTACTTTCAGTCAAGTTGCAAAGATTTAAAATATTTTAATCTCGTCTTCACGGTGTGATCAGAAAATAGCTGAACTGTTTTCTAGAGATTATCTGATTTGAAGAACTCAACATGTTCTTTAATTTAATGTTGCCGGCACTTTTCAAAAAGCTACTTGTGTACGTATTTTTTAGTACAACAGTGTAGGTGCATGCATGATAATGGAATTTAGGATGAACATAATTTCGCAGAAATAGTTTGACTGAAATTTGAAATTTTTTGTTCTTTTAAAATGTCAAATCTACACATTCTTTGGGTTATTTTAGCTGGGCAGTTTTAAACCAGCTAGATTATCGCAAAACTCGCAAACTTTTCGCATGTTAGAAAATAGGAGTGGTAAATTAGAAAGCTCATGTGTAGAATTCAAATACCAAAAGAAAAGCTAGAAAGACAAAAATTTAACCCCTCTGATCTGTCTCACACATACATACATACACAGGCACGCAAACACGCACAAAGGCACACCACTACGAACAATTTTCTTTTGAAAATTGGATGTTATCGGAGGTCTGTCGCAGATCTTGTAATTCTTGATTTTTAAGAGGTTTTGGGATACTTTTTTTAATTTTGTAGTTATTTTTTAAATTAGTTAGTAAATTATTGCATCAACGCAATAATTGTTTTGAAAGCATTAAAAACCTAAACTTGCTGCGATTTTGTTTTCATTTTTCTGACAGTTTTTGCTGATGTTTGTTATTCAACAATTTTGTTTTCTGTCGAATTGTAATTTGAATTTTTTGTAGCCTGCAGCTAGAGAAATTTAGTTTTGGTGTCATAATATTCGAAAAACCTAATTTCAGTGAAATTTTCATTTTTTAATTTGGATTGTCAGATTTCTCAGAGCGGCTCTTTCTCTACTTTTCTAGATTTTTCTTTACTGGTTTTGATATCTTAACACCTCAAAGAGTAACAATTTTAATGTTAGTTTGTTTTTTAATCAATTTTTGTCAAAATTTGTCGCTCTCTCATCCAAGTGGTCAACAAATGGCTGGGATAGGTTGCAGTTGCTTTAATTTGTGACTTCTGGCAAAAAGTTTGTTTTGATTATATATAAAATTGATGATGTTACAGATTCTTGTTAGAAGTGCTTTCCTTTTTTGCTATTTACTTTTCAAAAACTTTGTTTATCAGCATTTTGTTAAAGGAAATCTTTCACCGGGAAGATTTTTTCATCCTATATATTAAACACGTGAGCTCTAAACTCGGACAAAATTTTTGCATGTTTAAGGGGCCTCTTGAAGCGCATGTTTAAGCCGCATTGAGCAGCATGGTTAAGCGAACAAACATATCGAGAGAGTTCAATGACCTAAAAGGCTCAAAGTAGATGGGTGAGAACCGAACCTGAGACAAAAGACTGTTAGTCAGGTGCAGTTACCACGAGGCTAAGAGGGCTTGAAAGTATGCTCGCCAAGAGCGAGGATTTACTGTCCTGGGTACTACGTGTTTATTAATTGCTACCGAACTAAGTTTGAAGTTCCTATTGTAAACTTGTTTTTTGCAAATTTTTAACCGTACTGGTTCTGCGCTATTCTAGAAAATTCCTTGCTTTGAACTAAGTTTTTCATGCTTTCCTTTCTGATTTTTTCCTTGATCTCAAATGATCTCATTGCTAAGAAACTGCTATGAAATTGCTAAAATTGCTATGAAACTAAGTTGTAAGTAGTTTTTGTCGTTTTGTCTTATATTCCTGTTTATAGTAAATTTCGGTTGCAGTTGAGCACAATGGTCAACAGCCCTGCTAACGTAACATGTTTTAGGGGTCCTTAATCAGGCAACCTAGCGTAATAAATGCGTTTTGAGACGCGCTTTACTAGCCTTTTTAAGCTCCTAATATGCGCTGATTAAGCTTGTGGTATAGCAAAAACAAGCAAATCACAAACGCCATTATCCAGAAATTTGCTGTAGAAAGAGCAAAAGACAAGTGCAATACACATAGATAGTTTAAGTTGTGAGACCCATGGCTGTTAAACGAGGGGCATGGGTTCTAGCCCAAGTTGGTGGGCAACAGAAACCTTTACTTCTATTAAAACTTTTATTCGTGTAAATGATTTTCTGGTTATGGTTTTGCGGGCCTGCTAGTTTAAAATTAATTATAAAATAAATTGTTTTTAATAGTTACAGATTTTAATGCACAGAAAGTATTGTTTTTTATTGCGTTTAATGTTTATTAATAGTCGCCCTAATCTTCTCAGTAGGCTGTTTTTGCACTCCTACGTTTTTGCATTTCAAAGAATTGGAATTGTATTGGGGCGCTTTGTCTTAAGATGTGTTTACACATTTTTCAATGACTTTGATCTTCCAAAACGAGATAAACGGGAAAATCCCAGCGGGCATTAAGTTTCATTAGAGGACTCAACTCGGTTTTAGTAGTCATTCAAGTGCTTAGAGTGGTGCAGCTGCTTGGATGGCCCTAATTTAAGGTTAAAAGGTCATTTTTCGGAGTTTTGGCTCAAAATGGTGCAATTTTTCGTTTTTTTTTGTGATTTATGTTCGATTAGTCTTAGGCTGAAGTTCTGAAGTTTTTAAAAGTAAATGAAGTGCTTTTGCGAGACAAAAATACTTGTTATGACCACTTTATGATCTCTATCTTTTTGTACTACAAACACGCAAAATGATGCTAATTTTTGCTATTTTTTTAAGCTTTTTTAAAAAATTTTTAACATTATTTTAGTTTTCCAAGATCAGAGGCAAGGGAATCTCCTTCGAGGTTTGATAGCAGAGCACTGAATAGTTGCCAGTAACATTGGAGCCAGTAACAATGGATTAGTTTTCAACATTTTAATGTCGTGTTTTGGCATTTTTTTGATAAAATGTGCAGCTTTTTTAAGGTTTTCTAAATTTTTTGTCAATTTTTGATGTTTGTCCATTCTCAAGTTTCGGAAAACCTATTCCACGGTTTGATAAAATTACTGCATGGTTGTTAGTTTCAATTAATTTGTTTGCAACAATTTAACCTTATGATTCTGATGATATTAATATCACAATTTGCAGAAATATTTCTTTAAAATTTGCACCTGATTTCATTTTTAAATTTTTTGGTCATTTTGCAGTTTATCAATCTTCAAGGGCCAATTATTTTTTCAGGTCTGGCAGATATAATACTGGATCGTTTTCAGAAACAAAAATTGGTCTTGAACTTATTTTTGAAATAGATATATTTAAAGGGATCAATTTTCGCCGAAGGGGTGAATGCTTCAAGAGTTTTGAGCAATGAGTATAATTTTGTTTAGTTTGTTTGATTGTTTTAGTTTCTCAATTTTCGTTTGTTTGTTTGTGTTTTCGCTTGCTTTGTTAAATTGATCTGCTGGTCAGTTAAAGTACTTCTAAGTTTTTCATTCAATTCTTTTAATTGTATTTCAGGACGTGTCCTGTTATGTTTTTTTTACTTCGTCGAACAAAAATTTGTTTCGCTTTACCTCATTTTGCCGCTTTTTCGACATCGTTTTGTCGATTTTGCTTGAAAACTTTTTGAATTTTCTAGGCTATTTTCATTCTTCGCTCATTCTAGTCGAAGTGCTTTTAAACATTGGTTACTAAGCAAAGCATTCTAATAGGAACAGAATCAGTACCGAAAAACAAAATCGAAATAGAAGCGGGATAAACCGATAAAGCCCATTTTAGTTGTCCGCTACTTGAATTTTGCTCTTATAAGTCTTAGATACCATCTCTGATGCTTAATGCTATTGATACTATCCCCTGTATCTTCTCATTAAGTAAAAGGAATTACAAAATTAAATCAAAATAGTTTTAAAATACTTTAAAAACGTTTACATCAATCGGTTTTCTTTTTTTTTCTGTTCCTTCAGTCCCTATCGGGGCTTTGGAAATCAATGGCGGCTATTTTCCCTCAGTATACAGGGTATGTTTTGGAAATTGGACTTTGCGATGGTTTTGATCACTTGTTCGCATCAGTTGTTTTCCCTCTGGACTTCTCTTTTTTAATGGTTTTTTTTCGAGAGTTGTGTTTACGTATTTTTGCGATGTCGCTGTGCTTTTGAGACGGGATAAATGATCGAAGCCCAGGGCTGCAATGGAATCATTATGCTGGCGTCAGTTTTCTTGAAAGTGATAGATCTGCTGCTAGGGGGCTTGAATTTCAGGTAAACATTGGGTTGTTGAAGATTAGGAGGCCAAACCTTTTCGGTCGGTTTTCATTTTCAATATTTTTGACGCATGTTTTGATTCCAATAAAAAATAATGTGAAACTGTCAAAAATTACAAATTAAATAAATTGTCTCACCAAATGTTTTGCCGGTAATCCCGATTACAGCCAATTAAGTTGAAGATAGGAATTCAATAAGCAATCAGTAAATGAAATTATCTACAAATGCAACAAAAAAATTTTTTAAAATGCAATCAAGGCTAAAAATGAATTTCAGAAGAAAGTTGAATATGATAAGAGGAAAGTCCCAAAAATGAAAGATTGATGTATGTTGCAATTACTGTAATATTAGAAAAGTTGTAAGATCATTATTTTTAAAGGACCTTTAAATGAGCTACCTTCTTCCTACAACCAAAAAAGCGGAAGAGTACTCTAGAAGAAAACAAGAAGTAAGAAAAGAGCATCTAAAGCCAGGAAAAGCTTCAATTTGGAGAATTTGACTTGTAAGCAGCAAGCTTACTAGATTTGTTGCTTTGTGTGGCCTTCATGGCATAGAAATGCGGAAAATAAGACGCATTGAAGAAAAGTTGTGCACAACAACAAATTTAGCGCAAAATTTTCAGCCAATTTGATCCCAATGTTTGGATTTCAATATTAGGAAATTTGATCCAAAAGCAGTTCAAATCTGATTTAAAAAATTGTTTAATTCTTTTAAATGAATAGGAAAAAAGAAGACAATCAAGCGAAACGAACTACTCAGCTCCTATAGTTTTATATCAAAAAAACTTACAACGCACCTTAACAATATTTGGGACAAAACAGCTAATTTCAACAAACGTGAAAGTGCAGAAAAATCTCAACACAACTTGGAATTGACCACTGTTTAGTCTGTCATTGTTACAAAAGCATTTCGTATTCGCATTTTGTCTCCTGATTGCAGCTTTTTAATGCATTGTGTTAACTTCTAGTTTTTTTTCCATGGACTGTTGGAATTTTTCGTGACACGCACAAGTTCGCGTGAGCCGTCGTGTTTATTTTCTATTAATTTTGCGTTTTATGGCAATCTGCTGTCTGTAATGTACGAAAAGAATTATCACAGTAAAAAGTATTGGAAATGCCTGTTCAAGTGAAAAATGTCGGGTGATTTTATACTTCGAGTACGCTAAAAAATATCTGATTTTTGCTCTAGGTTGTCTATTCAAAAAAACTTCTTTTCAAGCAATCTTTTCCAAATAACGAAGTTTACATGATATTTACACATCCACTTTGCGTTTTTGGGACAATTTCTTTGAGATTCGTGACAGTGTGTTATTAGTATAACCACGACTTTGACACACTAGGGTTGACGAGTCGTCTCCACCGAGTGCTGTGGGCAACGCCGGGTCCTCGACCCGAGATGCGGAGATGAGAGACGAGTCAATGGCGCTAATGTCAAATGCGTCACCGGCGCCCAGTTCGCCCCTTCAATACCAGACGTCTCCGGGTGGTGCTGGTTTGACTTCAGAGGTGGGAATGGCCGACGCTGATGATGAAAATGAACAACCGAGCGCAATGGGTGAGTTGAAATAGATTCCCTTCAACAGAGTAAGGGATGGTTCTTAAAAACTAAAGTGGGGTTTGAAAACTGGTCCTTTTCAGACTATCGGACTCCAAGAAGGCGTGCTGATTTGGGTGCTCGACGAGGCACAAGGCAGATTGACATGACGGATGCTCCTAGCGGGTCCACTTCTGGGGCGGGTGTTCAGCCAGGAAATGCTGTTGGATCCAGCGCTGCCGACCATCCAAGCAGTGATCGGGGTCTCACTAGCACGAGAGGAGGTTATTTGTTCGTTTGCTTGTTTAGGTCTTATTTTGACAGTTAATCAGGAATCTAACAGAAATCATCAGATCGATTTTTGAGGATGAAGTTGAAAATTTTATAATTTTTTAAACTTAAAATTAAAATTTGTACCCAATAATTAAACATACTGATCACAAAAATTAATATCAACACAACAAAATTTTACTAAAGTCTGGTATTATTTTCCTAAAAACTAAGGGACCCAAGTTAAGTGTAAGTGTAATGTTTTCATGCTGTGATAAGGTAATGTTTAAATTTTCCTTAAAGAGTGTTATGAAAAATAAAACTAACAATGATTAGGTGTAGAATTTGAAATTCAGCTAAGGTGGTTCGGGGGTTTTAGCCTCTAAATTCCAACAAGTTTTTAAAGTAATTCCTAAGTATTGTTTTTCTCTAAGTTAGCCCTCTAGGCGACTTTAATTCTATTGATGACCTGCCCTAACTAACTTATAAAGAAAAACGGGCACAATCCTATACTTACAAAAAAATAACTTACACCAGCTAACTTCTAGTACTTATGCCTACTGAGAAAATTATATCAAGAACAAGCCGAAATCTAACTACGAACTCTGTCTTACCAAGAGAAAGGAGAGACTTATTTACAAAATTAAATTGAAAAGAAGCTCTGAAAATCTACAAAAATCAAGCGGTATATTTACTCCGCAATAGTAAATAATAGAGATATGATCAAGTCCGATTTCTTTTTGTAAACTAATCTTATGCGAAAAAGTCCCAAAAAATGACATGGTTGTATTAATTTTATCCCGAATTTGGTAAGTAATCTCTAATTTGAGCTGAGAAATGTTAAGTTTCATTAAAGATTCTATATCCGATCAGTTTAGACAAGGTGAGAACTCTCTTTACTAATCAAAATCAATATTTGTTCAATAAACCGCTTATACAGTTTTAACTTACTTAGACATTATTCTTTCATTATAATTTAATTCGAAACTTCTGAGGAATAACCCAAGGTTAGTACTTTGCTATAATTTAAGTTAATTGCTTAATTGCTAATTTTCTTAAGATATCTTAAGATAGAAATTGTTTTTCTACGCCACCCACTCGGACATAACTATTCTCCCGAATAGTTACAAAAACATAAAGTGCAAGAATTAGACATAAACAAAAACTATATACTGCACTTTAGTTTGAATCATTTGGAAAACAGTTGTTTTGGTAGTTTTCTCCGTGTGTCTGTAGTCTTTCTAATGGTCAACAATCTACAGAACTCCAAATGTTTCAACGCATTGCCCAATCAAGGTCTAAGACTCTCCTCAACACCACATTGTTGCATTGTGCATTATAATTCTACTGAACGATTCAACTCATTGGGCCACAGCTTGCATTTGGGAACTCTCCAAATGCGCCTAAGAGTGCGTTGAACCCCCTTTCAGTGGTGAGTGTCTGGTTCTTGATTGAAGATGATTCTGACGATGTTGGTTAGCATAGTGTCATAGATCTATGGTGAGCACCTGTTCTGCCTTGCGTTGAACCACATCGCCACTTTGTGTCTTGTCTTCGCTGGAAACAATCAATGTATCTGTTGGGAAGCAAACAGAGTTAGTGGCGCACCAGCCACCACAAAATTGCTTTGAATGTTTTCAACGTGCAAGAAAGAAAATAAATCACCTTGAAAAAATCTAACAGTACTCACGTACACAAAAGTAGATTCAAACTTGCTTTACTGAAGAACTAACTGAAAAAAAACTAAATTTTGCGGACCAAAATACCAAATTTGCGATATATCTTCTTTAAGAATCGACTAGTTACTTAATAATTATTACCTATTAGTGGAGTGATCTCTGTAAAACCATCTATATTTTCTAGGGTAGCTATGCTGTGTTCTGAACTACGGAGAAACTCCAAGACATTTTACATACAAATAAAAGACTGCAAACTTACTAGAGACCTTATTCCTGACTAAATCAAAGCTGGTACTGATCAAAGTGTATTCTCGAGAATGTATCTTGGCTCTTTTCTAATTCGCTATTCGATCTCTTAGTTTACACCAACGCTATCAAATAATCCTAAAAACTTAGAAAAATTGAAACAAAGGGAACACAAATACTGTTGACAATAACGAAAATCGTAAATTAGCAAGTTAATTTAGAATCAAGAAACTGGGTCGATAAAACTACTCTATTTAAAACGTTCATTACAAAAGCGGTCAAAGATTCGCCCTTTGGATAACCGTGCCCGGACATTATCGTTTTTCGGGGCGGTTAACCGAATATATCTGTCGATGACCTGATATAAACAGGGAATCTAGGCTTTTGCTCTGATGACAACTTTCAGATCAATTCTTGAACACGTTAATTCATCACTGAAAAGTGTAAAAAGGAAAAGAGTATAAGAAAACAAAATAAGACTATATGCGAAACGCCATTCATTTATTCGTTAAAAAACTAACAATAATCTTAACATCTCTCCCTTTCACTAATCCCTCTCTAATCCACTAATCCCTCTGTGGTCGCCAATGTTGAATTTGAAATTCAGCTAAGGTGGTTCCGGGGTTTTAGCCTCTAAATTCCAACAAGTTTTTAATGTAATTCCTAAGTATTGTTTTTCTCTAAGTTAGCCCTCTAGGCGACTTTAATTCTATTGATGACCTGCCCTAACTAACTTATGAGGAAAAACGGGCACAATCCTATACTTACAAAAAGTTAACTTACACCAGCTAACTTCTAGTACTTATGCCTACTGAGAAAATTATATCAAGAACAAGCCGAAATCTAACTACGAACTCTGTCTTACCAAGAGAAAGGAGAGACTTATTTACAAAATTAAATTGAAAAGAAGCTCTGAAAATCTACAAAAATCAAGCGGTATATTTACTCCGCAATAGTAAATAATAGAGATATGATCAAGTCCGATTTCTTTTTGTAAATTAATCTTATGCGAAAAAGTTCCAAAAAATGACATGCTTGTATTACTTAGACATTATTCTTTCATTATAAGTTAATTCGAAACTTCTGAGAAATAACCCAAGGTTAGTACTTTGCTATAGTTTCATAAGTTTTCTTAATTTTCTTAAGATATCTTAAGATAAAAATTCCATTTCTACATTAGGATCTCTGTGATTGGTAAGGTTTGCTTGGTCAGACTTGAAACCTGGAGGCACAAGATAAAAACAGCGAGTGTATGATACATAAAACCAACAAAATTGAGAAATGTTTGTGTAACTGTAATCTCATTAGCATTGCGAGTTAATTGATACTGCTTCGAATAAAAATAGTGTTCATAGTTGTTAGTCATAGGTTTACTTTTATCATTCCCATTAAATGTAACTTTTTGAATTTATTGTAGATTTTTGTACTCAATGTATGTTTTTTTATATGATATTTAGATTTTGTATTAAATGTAGATTTAGAATTAAATGTAGGCTTTGCATAGCTCTGAAACGGTGCTTAAACAGGCATATTGTCTCAAGGCTCTGCTCAATACAGGGCTAATTGTTAGCACATACACTTGAATGTTTGATTTGTTCTCGTCCTGAAGAGTAACTTATTATTATTATTGGAACAGGTTATGTATCGACAAGTGACAGTGCCGCTCCTCACGACGCGCAATTAGCTATTTGGGGAACCGACATTGTCATCTCAGAAGCGAGACGCAAGTTCACAAAGTTCCTCAAGACATTTTGCGATGGAACCTTGACGTATGAAACGGACGGGTACCACCCCACGGAACCCCTTTACGTGCAGAAAATGACCGAGATGTCAAAGTTGGAGCAAATGTGTTTGGACGTGAATTGTAATCACGTGGCAATGTTTGACTCTGTTTTGGGAAGACAGCTGGCTTGTAACCCCCAAGAAATCATCCCTGCTTTTGATCTGGCGCTGACTGACTTTTTCTTCAAGCAGTTCCCAGATATGGTCGAGAAAATGACTGAAGGTAAGTTAATAGTTTCGGATCTGTCAGAGGTCATTTCTGTGAAAACAAAACATCATAGCTAAAGATAATGAATCGAAATTATCGCATTCGTTAGAATATAGCTTATTTCATTGACATAATTGCGAAATACGAGTATTACGTTAATGTATTAATAAGTATTAATAATGAAAGTTCGTGTTTTAGTTATAACGTTGAGAATTTCGCTTCTGATTTTATTATTGACAGATCCTGTAAAATTTTTTTAAATATCGGCGACCATTTTCTTTCTTAATGCCCTGTAAAAATCGAATAATAAAAGTTGTGTCTTCAGAGCATTCGTTATTTAGGACTCATGATTCGCCCGTTTTTCCCGGAGCGAACTAACCATATGAGAGAGTTAGACCCGGAAGACATTGACCAGTTGATCACTGTATCTGGAATGGTGATCAGAACCTCCGGAATTATCCCTGAGATGCGCCAAGCCCTGTTCCAATGTGTGGTCTGTGGTCATGTTGAGACAGTTGAAGTTGACCGAGGCAGGATCTCAGAGCCTATTGTGTGCCAGAGGTGCCAGACGAATCATAGCTTCTCGCTTATTCACAACAGAAGCCTATTTGACGATAAACAGATTGTGAAGATGCAGGTAACGTATTCAAATATAAGCGAATTTAGCTTATCGTTTGAAGTGTCTCAAAATAGCACAGTTTTCGCTCTTTCCCATTATATCCCCGCCAGCTTGGTGGTGCTAATGTCTACAGACCCCCCCCCCCCCTCAAGTATTATAGGTTTTATTATGGTAAAACTAATGGGAAAGAGCCCATTTTTCTTGATCCGGCGAAGAATGCTCGAAGTATAATTTTAATCGTCATCTGGATGGAAAAAAATGTGTACGAAAAGACATAGATTATTGACATTTTATTCAAATAAGTAAAATTCACTTTTTGAGATTTTTCTGACATTTGCATTTGGTTTCATTTTTCACTCTAAAATTGGAAGTCATCTAAAATGTGGTCGGACAACATTAACAACTCCTTAGTGATTTTATGCAGGTTACTATCCCCTTTCTAAAGCTAGCTATAAAGAAATTGAGACGAGCCCATGCTTTCGATAATTAAAAGTTTAACAATAAAACTACTAATGGCGTACCGTTTGCACTTTTTTCACTGTTTCATTCCTACTAGAATATTAGTCTTTTTGTCCGGTGAGAATCCGAGCGGTGTTTTTGGAGGTGCTTTGTAGCTTTTTATCGTATTCGAGTAAAAATTCTTACAGTTTACAGCACATTCCGTACAGTCCCATTGCTCATGATTTCTAAGTTCTCGAATTTCAATTGATTTAAGAACTTGTCCTGCTGTTTTTTTTAACATCGGCAAAGAATTTTGTGCGGGTGTTGTTATATTCTTCGAGCAATTTGTGTTTCAGTAGCAGTTAATCAGCGACGCAATCCAATATTTACACAGTAAAGGTTTAAGGAAACAATCTATTTAGAAATGGGATGAGCCGATAAAGCGCAATTTTACATTGCCCATCACTTAAATTTGTTTGCCGATGTTGGTTACAATGGAAGTAATTCGAGGGAAAAGCGAGTGGCTTTGTGGAGTTATTTCGCACCCTAATTTCAAAGTAAAGCAAGAAATTGGGTATTTGAACAAAATTTCATTGTGGCCAATGTCCGAAAAGCAAATTCCGGCGGTTTATAGAATCGAGTGAAAAAACTCTGTTCATATACCATTCTAAACGATGGAATATAGTTATGCAAAACGTGGAAATAAGTTAATTATTTTGTGGAAAAGGCTTACATTTTGTCACGATTATTTACGGATAAACGTAACCCGTTTCGACAACTTCGAAAATGTAATTAGTCTGAAACTTTATTACCCGTATTGTATTTGCATTTACCCAATTCAAAAGCTTAATTTTTCTTGTGAACAGTATGTGTAATCGCAAAACTGCTGTTTGTTCTCTTAATCCTCAATTAGTTTTGAGAGGGAAATTCGTGAAATTAATCATCAATTGGGCTTAATTTCTTTTCTGTATACTTGACACTATCTTAGTTATTTGGAAATTCTGATGCAATTCTGAACTAATAAGGCTACTGTGTCCACACACACTTACAACTCTATTATGAAAACACGGGTCGTGAAAATTCCCGAGAAATTTGAGTGTGGATACTGAATTTTTCGGACGTTGACCGCATAACTTTGATTTCTAAGCTTGCTAAATTTTTATCACATGCTGCAATTTGACTCCGGTTTCAAGTTGTTTGATCTAGTTTTTTATTAACAGTCGCAAAGCGATAGCTGAGGCTATTATTGGCGTTCTCATGGTTTTTACAATGCGAAGAATATGGATTGTATTGGTTCTCTGTCTCTTTTTTGAAAGATGTGCTCACACATTTTTCTATGACTTAGAGCATTGAAAACGGGATAAACAGGTTACGCTCGAAGTGTTGAATTTGCTTGAAAGGCCTAAATTTAAGGTGAAACGATCATTTTTTTTAGCTTTTGTTCAAAATGGTTCAATTTTTTAATTTTTCGTTTTGTGTTTTCTGTTAGCAGAGTAGAGAAATAACGTTTTTCATAAAGTTCTTTTACCAACCGTTTGGTTTTTCGATTTCGGTTTTTTGTGATTGTTGTTTTGATAACTTAAACACCGATTTTTTTTTCTTTTTTAGGGGTCAACGAAATCTTTTATGGCTCGGGGAAGGCTTACCGAAAAGTTTTTGAAGACCTAGCAATGATTTTTATGATATCAATATCAGTAAGTTTAGCTACTTTTCTTTATAACTTGCCAGTTTTTTTTGTTTTTGTAAATTTTTTTGTAAGTTCGACTTTTTTTAGGGGTCAATTAAACTTTTATGGAACTGAAACTGGTAACTTGAAAGTAAGTAGAGACAACTAATTCGTTGTGAAGACGGAGTATCACGAGTTTCAGCAAACTTAACAAAAAATTTTGAAGATTTTTTGTTTTTCATTTCGCCATTTTTTAATTTTTTGTCCTGTAAGGGCCAATGAAACTTGTTAGGGCTTGGAAATGGGTAAATTGTTACTTTCCAGAGACAACGATTTGGTTTTGCAGATATTGCTATCACAGATTTTTAGCCACTTGAAAAACTTTTTCAATTCTCAAATTTTAAATTTTTGGGGTTTTCAAGTTTATTGATCTTTAAAGCCCAGTGGAACTTTTTTTGGCTTGAAGATGAGTTACTGGACAGACTTGTGAGACATTGGAATTGTTTTGAGGATAATTAGATCAAGGAGTTGAGCAACTTCGAAAGGATTTGGGCCGTTTTTTTTTAAACTTTCAAATATTATGTTTTGATCTATAGAGGCGAATGAAGCATTTTTAGGGCTTTTAGAAGCGTTACCCGATAGGTTTCAGTGAAACAGAAATTGTTTTGAAGTGATAAATATCAATATTTATAGCAACTTTTTAAAAACTTTTTTAATGGTTTTGATTTTTTCGATTTCTTGTAACTTTAGAGGCTAATGAAAGATCTAATTAAATTTATTAGACTCTGTTTGGCTGTCATTGTTCATTTGGTCTGCCGCTAAGGTATATTAATTTTTAGTTTTCCAATCAATTCTTTGGATTGTATTTCAGGACTTCTTGCTATGTTTCACAATCACTTCAAATCTGACTTTTGTTCATTCGTTCATGCAATTTTAACTGAAATGCGTGTTTGACGTCATTCTTAACTCTAAGTGGAGTGATTTTTTTGTTAAGTTTCGTGATTAAGTTTCTGTTCAGACGTGACTTCCCTCGCTCAAAAATGACTTCCTCACTCTGATGTTGACTTTTCTGTACTTTAATTCAGAAAGGTAAGTTCAATTCAGTGTGTGTACAGATTTTTAGATTTTCAATTAAAATATAACATCTCAGCCTTAAATGAAAAGAACATTTTTGGTGTCTTTTTTACTATCTTTTTGTTACTGTAGATCTACGAATCTATCGCGGCTGTTTTCTGGCAATCTGCCAGCTATGTTTAAAATTTTTCCAAATCTATTCTAGTGTCTATGTCAAGTAGTCAACGAAAATAGTTCATAAACAAACACAAATAGATTAGGAAAAGGATTAAACATAGCTGGCAGATTGCCAGAAAACAGCCGCGATAGATTCGTATATCTACAGTATCAAAAAGATTGTAAAAAAGACGCCAAAAATTACAAAAATGCCTCAAACGTGCCTCGAAATGACGTTTTGATCATCGGAGGAGACTTCAATGCCAAAGTAGGTCTGCCCCTAGATGGAGAAAAGCAAAGTATCGGACGCTTTGTAACGCGCACACGGAATACAATTGGTGAACTTATCGCCAACTTTGCAGTATTGAATGATCTCGATATATCAAACAATACATTCCAGAAAAAGAAACATTCCTTATTTACCTGGAGTTCCAATGACAAGAAAACTAGAAATCAAATAGATTATGTCCTCATTTCAAGAAGGCGGAGAACTTCCATAACAAACACTTTTAGTACCCGATGCTTCCTTACAGACACAGACCATAAACCAGTCATTTCAGATATCAAGTTAAAAGTTGAAGCTTACACCAAAAAGGCTGAAGTTGTTAGATACAACTTAGAATCTCTGCGCAAACCTGATGTAGCTGAGAAATTTAGAGATATGCTATATGAAAAATTTGAGGCAGCAGAGGAAACACGCGATGTTGTGGATGTCGAGGCACAATGGTCACAGCTGAAGACAGTCCTTCACGAAGCAGCAGAAAAGAATTTAGGAAAAACTGAACACAGTTGGAACCCATGGATCAGCAATGATACCATTGAGCTCATTAAGCAACGTGCCCGTGTTCGCAATTGGCCAAGAAAAGCTGAACTACGGAAAAAGATTAAAAAAGCAGTGCGGAGAGATAAGACAGCTTACTACAACCTCGCGCAAGAAATGGCTAATGCAGATGAGAACGGCAACCCAAAAAGGTCTACACAGTTGTCAAATAGCTAGCTGGTAAACGAGCCTGTATCAGTGAAACGATCTAGAATGCTGACGGCCACACAGTTCAGGACAAAAAAAGAGAGAATTGAAGAGTGGGCAAACCATTTTGAGCGTCTCCTGAAGCGCCCACCACCAGCGGTTACCATGATAACTGACGATTCGTCCAAACCCTTCTCAGAGGTTTGCATAGATCCTCCGACGACCTGGGAAGATGAGTTACTGGACAGACTTGTGAGACATTGGAATTGTTTTGAGGATAATTACATCAAGGAGTTGAGCAACTTCGAAAGGATTTGGGCCGTTTTTTTTAAACTTTCAATTATTATGTTTTGATCTATAGAGGCGAATGAAGCATTTTTAGGGCTTTTAGAAGCGTTACCCGATAGGTTTCAGTGAAACAGAAATTGTTTTGAAGTGATAAATATCAATATTTATAGCAACTTTTTAAAAACTTTTTTAATGGTTTTGATTTTTTCGATTTCTTGTAACTTTAGAGGCTAATGAAAGATCTAATTAAATTTATTAGACTCTGTTTGGCTGTCATTGTTCATTTGGTCTGCCGCTAAGGTATATTAATTTTTAGTTTTCCAATCAATTCTTTGGATTGTATTTCAAGACTTCTTGCTATGTTTCACAATCACTTCAAATCTGACTTTTGTTCATTCGTTCATGCAATTTTAACTGAAATGCGTGTTTGACGTCATTCTTAACTCTAAGTGGAGTGATTTTTTGTTAATTTTCGTGATTAAGTTTCTGTTCAGACGTGACTTCCCTCGCTTACGGAAAAAGATTAAAAAAGCAGTGCGGAGAGATAAGACAGCTTACTACGACAACCTCGCGCAAGAAATGGCTAATGCAGATGAGAACGGCAACCCAAAAAGGTCTACTCAGTTGTCAAATAGCTAGCTGGTAAACGAGCCTGTATCAGTGAAACGATATAGAATGCTGACGGCCACACAGTTCAGGACAAAAAAAGAGAGAATTGAAGAGTGGGCAAACCATTTTGAGCGTCTCCTGAAGCGCCCACCACCAGCGGTTACCATGATAACTGACGATTCGTCCAAACCCTTCTCAGAGGTTTGCATAGATCCTCCGACGACCTGGGAAGTAAAAGAAGCCATAATTAAACTAAAAAGAAAAAAAGACGTCGGGTTGGACAACATTCCTCCCGAGCTGTATCTGGATGGAGGCAATGGAGTTACACGTAACAAAACCCAACTCCTGCAAAGTATATGGGCTAGCGAATTGATGCCATCCGAATGGAAAACCTCAGTAGTAATTCATCTGTTCAAAAAGGGCGATAAAACCAACTGCACGAATTACAGAGGTAATCCCTTCTAACGATTGCTTTTTTGATACTCGAAGCAGTTATGAAAAACAGATTGGAACCGTTATATTGCGGACGGCCTAACCAAGCCGTTTTCAAGTCGAACAAAGGATGTAGAGACCAAATCTTTGCAATTCGGCAGATCCTGGAGCAGCTCGAAGAGTTTAAGAGAATGACTAATTTAATTTTCATAGATTTTAAAGCTGCTTTCGACAGCATCGATCGCAATTGCATTTAGAACATGTGGAAAAAATTTCGGAATTCCCGAAAAAGCTTTCAACGTTTTAAAAGCAATGTGCTCCAAAACCTACAGTCAAGTTCGAGTTTATAATGCAATGTCCCGCAAATTCGAAACTGTCAGTGGAGTTAGGGAAGGATCCATCCTTTCCCCTTTTTTGTTTAATCTTACTATTGATGGATAATGGAACAAGCGGTTTCAAATGATTTATTCGGCTTTACTCTAGACGACATGATCTTGATTTTGCAGATGATATTTGCGTAATAGACGACAATGGTAATGACGCACAGAAGCTACCTGATAATGTTACTAACAATGCATCGCGTGTCGGCCTACAACTGAAGTTCTGCTCCAATGATGACTACCAGAAACCGAAGAACTAGAGCGTGTTGATGAATTCACATATCTGGGAAGCAAAATTAAATTAGACGGCAATGTAACATCGGAAGTCAAAGCTAGAATTGGGAAAGCCACAGGAAGCTTTAATAACCCGAAGAATATACGGAACCAGAGAAACATTCCTCAATGAATCAAAGTCAAGTTATATAAGGCACGCGTGAGAAGTGTACTTTTATACGGAAGTAAAAGTTGGGCAATAAAAGAATGTGACCTCTGTTGAAATCCGCTGCCTACGACGATGTCTCCACAATGGGCAAGACCTCCCTAGAGAATTAGTATTGTCCGTTGCGAAATGCGATCTGGTTCCCTTGACCATTAGAAAACGCGAACGAAATGGCTGGGACATGTTCTACGCATGAAACCATCTGACATTCCCAACGCAGTATTGGAATTTGAAAGAGGCGAGAATTGGAAAAGAGCTCCTGGAGGAAAACGAAAAAGCTGGAGAACAATTGTCCGAGACGATCTGAAAAAAACAAGTTAAGCCTGCCAAACTGTCATTGAAGAATTGGGAAAAGCAATGGTTTGATTTGACCAAGGGAATGGCTGGATGTCGTAGTCAGTAGAGAGCGCTTGTTAGAGACTTGAATTTGGCGGGCTAAGGACAGCACTGTCTAAGCAGCCCAATTTGGATTTGGATTGGAGTCAACAAAAATTCTGTTATTTATATTCCAGGTCTTGTCCTGTTTTTCTTTCGTCGATTTTCTTTTTTATGAACTGTGAAGTCACGCTGACTTCACCAACCTCTTAGTTTTTGCTCTTCTTTTTCTGAAATAGATTTTTGTAGTGTTTTTAAGGCAGTTCTTCAGTAAGTAAGTCTAAACCAGTTAAAGACGTGCAACAGTTAATAGACAGTTTTTTTGGTATCAGTCTTTTCAGTGGTATTTTAGGACTACAAGTCTATGAGGCTACAGCAGCTGTTTTCTGGCAATCTAACTGCTATGTTTTGTATTTGTAACCAGAATTGTTATTAGTATTGTTTAATTTATCCTCCCTTCAGCAATCAGGATTGGGTACAGGTATGAATTCAAATTAAAATGGATTCTTCTGTCAATTAATCTTCACTTCTGTTTCTATCCCTATTTCAATTTCGATTTAATTTCTGAGAATCAATCGCTGATTTTTGGAAACAGATGCCAGCCATAGGTTGGCATGATTTGTCTCTGTAAATAACCAGGTCTGTCTAATTCACAGCTTTTGTTTGGTTCTTAAATCCTTCCGACTTAAAGATTAATCTGAAGTGTAGGATCGCTGCTTTCCAGGAGTCTCCTGATGACATGCCAGCAGGCCAAACACCTCGAACAATCATCCTGCACGCTCACCAGGACCTGGTTGACATCGTGCAGCCGGGTGACCGCATCCTAGTCACAGGGATCTACAGGGCTACCCCAATGCGAGTGAACCCTCGTTTGCGAAACTTGAAGGCAGTGTTCAAGACGCATATTGATGTTGTGCATTTTAAAGTGAAGAATACTCACGCTTCAAGGAGTGCGGAAAACGAGAATGCATTTACTGAGGAGAGAATCGGGTACCTGAATGGAATCGCGAAGACTGTCCAATTCGAAGAAGGGATGTCGGTGAGGTTGGTGCTAGTTCTCTATCAATAATTTAATGGATAACGTCATAAATTTTCGGCTGTCATTGTGTTGAGCGATGCGGGTTGATTATGTTAAATCTAGCAAGTTATTTATGAGCGGAATCGTTTAAGCGTTATTTTAGGGACGTCGGATCTTCACGCATACTGAAAAGATTACAGGGCATGTCACAGCTCAAGCCGAATTCAAATAATGATATATCTTTTATGTATTTTAAATGCATTTTTAGAGACAAAACTGAGAAATTTGGATACTTCAAAACACAGCTCTGCAATGCTCTGGCTCCAAGTATTTACGAAAACGAGGACGTCAAATTCGGAATTCTGTGTCAGCTCTTCGGAGGAACCCGCAAAGATATGGCCAAATGTGGGCGAACGGCTGCCAGAAGTGAGGTCAATATCCTCCTCTGCGGAGATCCGGGTACTAGCAAGTCCCAGTTGCTGCAATATGTGCACAAGTTGGTGCCCAGGGGTCAATATACTTCAGGAAAGGGATCCAGTGCTTCTGGTTTGACCGCGAGTGTCATCAAAGACCCCGAGACTGGACAGCTGGTGTTGCAAACTGGAGCTTTGGGTAAAGTTGTTTTCACATGCGTTGATAGCTTTTCGTCGGAGAACTAAAAATGAATCCCACTTCCTAATTTGTCCTCAATTTGTTACCAATTAGGCTTGCCTGGTGATTTTAGTATTTTTTATTGCTTGAACTGAAATTAAGATGAAACTTTTAAAGGCCATTGCTTTGTACAAACAAAATCCCTGAATTGATTCTGCGAAGATTTGTCAACGCGTTAACTCGAACATTTGAAGGGAACAATTTTAAGACAAATCGATACTTCTCAACATCCATATTTCCTGTTTTTTATTGCTCTCAAACGAAGTTTGTAGCAATTATATCAGTCCTGTCTGTCTTATGCAACTTTTCGCTGGACCGATTTTTCGTCTGACGCTTTTGACTTTTCGTCCTCAAAAACGGGATAAACAGGTAGCGCCCAGCGGGCATTAAGTGCTCTTAGAGCCTTACGCCTCACCAGTCTCTGAGAATCGATTCACCAAAACTGTACGAGGAGCCAATTGCATGGTGTGACGGTCGGTTCTTAATTTTGGCCCAGAGTTAGGGCAATTCGCCCGGCGTTAGTCGGTTATACTCAGAAAATTAGTATTTTCTGCAGGAGATATTGTCTTTTTCAGTACTGAGCGACAACGGAGTTTGTTGCATTGACGAATTTGACAAAATGTCAGACAGTGCTCGGGCTATTTTACATGAAGTGATGGAACAACAAACACTCTCAATCGCGAAAGCCGGAATCATATGCACATTGCATGCCAGGGCCTCAATTCTGGCAGCCGCGAACCCGGTTGATTCCCAATGGAATCACCATAAAAGCATCGTTGAGAATGTCCAATTGCCGCATACACTCTTGTCGCGATTTGATCTCATTTTCTTGATTATCGATCCACAAAACGAAGATTATGACAAGCAACTTGCTAATCACTTGATCTCACTCTATCACGCACAGAGTGAAGAAATGCAGGAAGAGGAAATGTTCGATCTGAATGTTTTGAGGGATTTCATTGCTTATGGGAAGCAGAATTTTGCTCCAAGATTGGACGAATCGGCCAGTGAAAGGTTAGTTTCAAAGTAATTTGGTCACACTTAGATTGTATGTTGCTTTTCTGTACAGACCAACCTGATAGAATGACCTTTTGTAAATTTTTGCACCCTTTTAATGCTTTTTATGAATCGTATCGGGTAGAGCTACAAATTTATTTGTGCATAGTGTTCTTGAAACTAAATCGCAGATCTTTTGTTTCTGTTAGATGAACCAGAGATTTAATCAGCTTTGAACAGGTAAATAAATTATGAAATGTGAAACCAGTGCTGAAGATTGGGCCGTGAAGCGAAGTGATAACAGTTATTGGTGGAGTGATAGCAATCTTTCGTAATCAATAATTTTTGCACTTTTTTTCTACTAGTATCAAGGTATTTGGTGGGAGAGCTATACGGCATTGGATTGGAAATTCGGTGTCCTGTATTTTCACCCCTATTCTTTTAACCCTCTATATTTTAACCCCGATTTTATAACCCCTATATCATTTAACCCCTCAATTATTTAAGCCCTGTAATGTTTCAGCCCGATTATAAGCTGGCTATAATTGAGGATAACTAGGCCTCAATCAATTCTGTTTAGTCTAATTAGTAGAGATTAAAATCGGGGTGAAATGATTGAGGTGTGATTATACTTTTCACACCTCAATCATTTCACCCCGATTTCAATCTAAATTCGTGGATCATAATGGTCAGGGACATAGAGCTAAGGACTCAATAGTTTAAAGCAAAGCTATAACAATTAGCGAATTAGTTATCTCATCTAGTCCCTAATGGGGCAATTTAAAATAATTGAAAAGTGAATGGAACTTATCATTTCTTGTTTCATTGCATTTCGAAATCGGCATGATAATTGCTTAATTGCTAATTCATTGCTTATGGGAAGCAAAATTTTGCTCCAAGATTGGACGAATCGGCCAGTGAAAGGTTAGCTTAAAAGTCATTTGATCACGCTTGCATTGTATGTTGCTTTTCAGAACTGACCGGCCTGATAGAATCTGGCCATTTGTAAATTTTTACACCCTTTTAATGCTGTTTATGAATCGTATCGGGTAGAGCTACAAATTTATTTGTGCATAGTGTTCTTGAAACTAAATCGCAGATCTTTTGTTTCTGTTAGATGAAGCAGAGATTTAATCAGCTTTGAACAGGTAAATAAATTATGAAATGTGAAACCAGTGCTGAAGATTGGGCGGTGAAGCGAAGTGATAACAGTTATTGGTGGAGTGATAGCAATCTTTCGTAATCAATAATTTTTGCACTTTTTTTCTACTAGTATCAAGGTATTTGGTGGGAGAGCTATACGGCATTGGATTGGAAATTCGGTGTCCTGTATTTTCACCCCTATTCTTTTAACCCTCTATATTTTAACCCCGATTTTATAACCCCTATATCATTTAACCCCTCAATTATTTAAGCCCTGTAATGTTTCAGCCCGATTATAAGCTGGCTATAATTGAGGATAACTAGGCCTCAATCAATTCTGTTTAGTCTAATTAGTAGAGATTAAAATCGGAGTGAAATGATTGAGGTGTGATTATACTTTTCACACCTCAATCATTTCACCCCGATTTCAATCTAAATTCGTGGATCATAATGGTCAGGGACACAGAGCTAAGGACTCAATAGTTTAAAGCAAAGCTATAACAATTAGCGAATTAGTTATCTCATCTAGTCCCTAATGGGGCAATTTAAAATAATTGAAAAGTGAATGGAACTTATCATTTCTTGTTTCATTGCATTTCGAAATCGGCATGATAACTGCCGACTTTGAATTTAATATTTCTACCAAAAACAAAGAAATATTGGTTGTAGAAGGCCACGAGTTTTATGATAGAAGAATAAATAAGTTTACCACTGCCAGAAATTGTTTGAGATATCAAAGCTACAACTCCGCGTTTCCGCATTTGCACAAGATGGCCAACTTAGTCACATAATGCTTCTATTGGAAAGCAGGCCACTTTATAAAGGAGATCAAAACCGTGAGTGAAAACACCCGCAGTAGCCGTAGCTTCCGCAATTTTACCAGTAACTGACATTCTCTCAACCCAGTATGCTTTGCCGTCACAATCAAATAATACAAACTTGGCAGCATTAAGGAAAGAATATGCAAACAGTGTCATTTCATGAAACGTCAGACCCGCATTTTGATATACCCGATACGTTTCAAGACTTTTTGCGGTATGACAGCGGAAAAGATGACCACGATCGTATTTCGTATTTAAATCTTTGATGATCCTTATATGACATCGGTTCTCGAGGGACCGAAGTTTTGGCTTGCGGATGGAACTTTTAGGTTATCGCTTAAAAACTTCTATCAAATTTACACCTTTCATGTATATATTCTCGGTATTGCTCCTGCTTGTTTGCATGCCCTCTTTCCGAACAAAACGGAAAAAAACGTACAGCCGATTACTTAATGCCTTAGAAACCTTTGCCCCAAATAGTAAGCCCGATGAGGTTCTGTTAGATTTCGAAATTGTGCAAATTAATGCCTTCCAAAAACAACATCCAGCTTCAATGTTATCGGGCTGCTATTTCCACTTAACACAAAACTTAGAAAAATTGGAGATCTTGGACTTAAAAAAAGCTGGTGTCAGAACATCATGAACTGGCCCTTGCACTTAAAATGATCCCTGCTCTAGCTTTCGAAAAAAGAGGAAATAGAGAAATCTTTTGGACTGTCGAGGAAATGACTAATGTTGAGGATCAACAGCATTTAGATAGCTTCGTTGTTGAGAAAATAGGCAAGCTTTGTTTATATTTCCAATCAAATTATATCAATTGTCCACTGTTGAACTGTCCTCCTATATTCATCCCACAAATCTGGAATCCAAGAGACGCAGCTATTGAAGAAATTGCCAAAAACAATTAATGCTGTTGTGGGCTGGCATTATGGGATATAAGCCTTGTTTAGCGGATCCCACCCCGGAATTTGGAAACTTTTGGCTAACTTGAATAAAGACGGTGCAAAAGTTATACTTTTTGGATGGCTTATCAGGGCAAAAATATCCATAAAAGATGTATGAGAGCTTGAAAGGAAAGATGCAAAACTTGGAGATATACAGGGATTAAACTGATATTCATTTTTTCTGGGCTGTTGCCAGTTTGACTAGTTGTGTATTTAAATTATTTTTACGTTTGTGTTTTCGCGTTAATTTGAATTTGAAATCCGTCCTGATATTGGAGTTGGCGACCTCCTTGAGTCCTCACGGAGTTACGTCGAAGCCTCATATCGTGACTGATTAGGGAATTGGATACCGGGCGTTAACCCTATGAATGGTGCCCTAATTGGGAACACAGTTTTGCAACATTTAGTTATGAAACTTGCACAGCATAGCTGCTACCAAAAAATCAGTCTGGATTCCATTGAAAATTCTGTTAAACGCACGGTTAAATTTTGTTTTGAATTGCTAATTGATGCCTGCTCAGAAAGTGGATTTTAAAATTTAACTTACATCCTTTCATTTGAAAATTACCGGTTCTTCTGTCTTCTAGACTAGGACAGTCTTAACTTTTTTTTGATTCAAATCCAAGGGGTTAAATAAAAGAGGTCAGACTTGTCAAGTCTTGTAAAGGCCTTGCTCGAAAAAGCAGTCTCGTCCTTATTCTTTGATTTCAAACAAACGCAAGCTGTTCAATGCCGCACTCTTGAAGGTCAGTTGTTTTGTGTTATTTAAGTCCTTTGAACATTAGTATTGCTAATTGTTCTTTTGGACGCCGAAATAGATAATAGATTTTGGTGTTAAACCGATTTCGGGGTGAATAAATTGCGGGGTAAAATGACTGGAGAGTGATTATACATGGGGTTAAATTATAGGGGGTTAAATAAATCGGGAGAGAAAAGAATCGTGAAAAATAAATGGTGAAAAGAAGTAGAACCCCGAAATTCAGCTATGGTTGTAGTTCAACCAACTTTTCCGCCTTCTTGATATGTCTTAAATTGATTGAAAGTCGTTCCTTTGCTGGTATCTCATTGACGAAATGTCGTCCAACGGTCGGGCAACATTTTTTTTTGATAGATTTTAAAACGTGCTTGTGCCACATGCTTGTACCGTAGAAAACCACAATTTTTTTATCAGTAGGGCATCTTCAGTCAAAGCTTTAAACAGTAAAACAGCCAGAATTTCAAGATGATATCAATAATAATAATACCGATGTTTTTCAATTATTAATGATTAATTCATTTAATATTTGAAGGCATGTAGATATTTAACCCGAGGGTTATTGTCAGAGTAATTTACAATTTACATGTTTACTTCTAAAAAATATTTGCAACATACCCATTATAAAGTTAGATTATTTTTTTAAAAGAGAACTGCCTGAACAAATCAAATTCAGCAATCAAAGAGATAGAGAGGTAAGACTTTAGAAGAGATAAGAAGTGAAAATGTACAAAATGAGGTAATTTTTCGTGTACTTCAGGTTGGTCGAGATCTATGTTGAGATGCGAAAACTGGGAAGTGAAAGAGGAATGATCACAGCTTACCCTAGACAGCTGGAGTCGCTCATTCGTCTGTCCGAGTCTATTGCAAAGATGCGCTACAGTGAGAAAGTCACTCTCTTTGATGTTGAGGAGGCTTATAGGCTGTACAGATCTGCACTCAAACAGGTCAGCTTGTCTTTTCTGGCCTGAATGTTTTTTTGGGTGGGGGGTGCTCTGACCGGGTATAAAGGTTAATCTTTTATCGGCTTCACATTATATATACCCTTGATATATAGCCCGCCATTTTTTTGTATAATTGCGGTGCTCGTAGTCAATAGGTTCCAACCCCACTAAACTGGGTGGCCTGGTGGGAAGTTTTTGCAATATCTCAATTCAATTGAGGTTTTATTTGACTCTGTGTAAAAATTGATTAATCAAGTACATGCCTTATAATGTACAGGCGGCGATAGACCCCCACACGGGAGAGATAGACATAGCACAGCTGTACGAAGGACAGACGAGCAGTGAGAAGAGAAGGAGGGCTGAGTTGGCAGTCGAGATCCGACAACTCATCCAGGCCAAACAGGGCATCAACTTCAAACGATGGGAGATTCTTGAAGAGGTAAATTTAGACTGAGACAGATCTGTTACCCCTATTCTAAGCGTCTTTAATTGCTCTCAAACGCAGTTTGTAGCAATTATATTAGTCCTGTCGGTCTTTTTTAATGCGATTTTTCGCTTGACCGATTTTTCGTCTGACGCATTTGACTTTTCGTCCTCAAAAACGCGATAAACAGGCAGCGCCCAGCAGGCATTAAGCGCTCTTAGAGCCTTTCAGCTCACTAGTCTCCAAGTATGCGATTCACATAATCTGTTTTGGAGACTTGTACTTATGGTGTGAAGGGCGGTTCTTTGAGGTTGAAAACCCTCCCATCCTCCAGTTGCATTGAAGTCACATTAGTAGTCATTTTAATGACACTGGAATAGTAATTGTAAGAAGAGCGAAAAGATAGAAGTTGTAAGGTGTGACATTGTTTCAAACTGCTTTAAGGTCAATTTAGAAAAAGATGCCTAAACAGATTTTTGGTTTTGGAGATCGATTTTTTTACTTGCTGCTGTTTGACTTCTGTTTTCGCTGTTTTTTTTCTCCATTATTTGTACGAATACTTTCGAAAAGTGATACGCGTGTTCTAATAATGCATAGTTGCAGTTGTTTAAACCTCACAAAAGGAAATTAACAGTTTTCAAGACATAGACGGCATTTTCAAGACATAGACGGCATTGAAAAATTTGACTGTTTTGTAGTCCTTTTTGTTTAATAGTCGCGTCAGCATTTCCAGTCGGCTATTATTGCGCTCCTATTTTTTTACTTAGTCGAACAGTTTTTGTTTCGTCTTACCCTGACTCTTTCAATGACTTCAGTGACTTCTACTGCTTTGCAGTTAAAATTTTGTCTGCGTGACGTCATTTCTGCTTTTAGGTGGATTGCGTGACTTACCTCACTTAAAAAATGACTTCTGAACTCACTTATGGAACTCTATTTTATGAACATTTACTAGTTAAAGATCAATTACTGTTATTCTAAGTAGTGCCAAACTTATATGTCTTAATTCTTGAGTATTAATCTTGAGTTTTTGATTTCGAAAATCAATTTTCAAAAAGCTCTTTTAGGCTTTGTATCATAAAAATTACAGTACGTATCTAGCCCAAAAAATCTAATGGTCTACTAAAGGACTTTTAGTCAATCTGCCTATCTTGTTTCTTTAGTTGTTTCAATTCTTGGAAGGCCACAAGCGTCATCGCTGTTATTTTCCGGCATTCTGCTGGCTATGTTTAATTGCTCTCAAACGAAGTTTGTAGCAATTATATTAGTCCTGTTGGTCTTTCTTTTTTTATGCGATTTTTCGCTTGACCGATTTTTCGTCTGACGCTTTTGACTTTTCGTCCTCAAAAACGGGATAAACAGGTAGCGCCCAACGGGCATTAAGTGCTCTTAGAGCCATTCAGCTCAAACTGTTTTGGAGACTTATACTTATGGTGTGAAGGGCGGTTCTTAGAGGTTGAGACATCCCCCCACCCTGTTGACTTCCCCCCCCCACTATTGCCTCCACCCCCACCGCGCTGTTGCACCCCCCAACCCAGTGTTGCCCCCCATCAGCCCCAGGTGCACCCCCCCCCCCGTGGCTAGCTACTGACGAAACCAACCGCTCGCCCGTCGTTTGAGAGCAATTCGCCCGACGTTAGTCGGTTATGTTTTATTATTTAGACTCAATAATGAGGGTTCTCGTTGCCTCTAAATTTAGGTTGTTTGCAAATTAATTTGCTGATTTCAATAGAAATTAAACGGTTTTTAGCGAGTTTGCTGAGTAAGCTGAGCGAAGCTATATTGCGGTGCTCTTGGTTTTGTTTTGTTTCGTCGTCTGACGCTCTTTTTTCGTTTTACATTTGTTCACACAGCAAAGCTGAAAAAGTCAAATTTTCTGAATGACTTCTTCCTCTCACTAACGGCATTTGCGCGCGTGACGTCATTTCTCACTCGCTTTAGCAAAAGTTTTTAGGTTACTCAATAACTTACCTCACTCAATAAAATGATTTTTGCACTTTAAAACTTAAGTTTAATTTGAATTTGTTTAAGGTCAAAGGAACTCATATGTGCAGTAAAGGTCCCTAATAAAAGGCTTCTGTGGAATGAAATTTAACAAGCTTTATTAATTTATCGCTGAATGTTTTTTACCTAGTTTTTTTTGAGCGGCGTCGATTTTTTTTCAATTTAGATCAGTATCTGTTTCTATCTCGATTATATGGCAGGCAGGTCTATTCTTTCGCAGCTATTCCGGCAATCTGCCGGCTATGTTAAAAAAAAATATCGATTTTTAAATTTTCCACTTTTACCATATTTTTTATCGTTTTTTAACTCACTCATTATGGACTGCTCTAAGTAGCTACTTAATGAGTCGCAAGGTGATCACTTTTTTTACTTCGTTGAATAAAAATTAGTTTTGCTTTACTTCATTTTGCCGCCTTTTCCACATGAAATCTTTTGACTTCTCTAGGCTAGTTTAATTCTTCGCTAATTCCGCTCAAAGAGCTTTTAAACAGCAGTTGCTCAGCAAGGCAATCTAAAATGATCCGAATCAGAATCGAAAATCAAAATCGAAGATAGAGACTGGATAAAGCCTAAATATTGATGCCTGCTACTTGCACTTTGTTCTTATAAGTAGAACTTTGTGCTACTTGATTTTTGTTCATACTAGCCCCTGTGTCATCTCATTAAGAAACGAAAGTATGTCTAACTTATGTTCAACATCCAATTTTTTCCATTGTTTTTCTCTTCCTTAATCCCAAGCGGTGTTATGGGAATCAATGGCGGCTATTTTCCAGCAATCTGTGGGTTATGTTTACTTTCGCGGACGTCTTGTGGCTAGTTCCTTATCGGAGGCCGCTCTTTCAAAGTTTATAGTGTTGTCTTCTGTTTGTTCATTTCTTTGAATTGCAATTCAGGACTTTCCTGCTGTTCTTTAGTAAAAGTTTAGTGTCAGAAAGGCGAGTGGTTTTGCGGCGTGAAATGTTTTCACTTTCCTTTTCAAGAAGAGTGAGAAAACAGTGTTTGAACAAAAATTAGTTCCTGGATGATGTACCTGAATTAAAAGCATCATTCTTTCATTCTTGTGTGACTGCAGCTCAACTCAAAGCGAGAGATCCCGATCAGACGTGACCTCTATCTGTCTGCTCTCAAGATTCTACAAGAGGAGGAGTTCGTGGCAGTTGTTGGCGACAACCTCCGTCTACTCGTTTAAATTCTACCTTCAACCTGTGTCAACAAGAGCTATTCAACCTACCTTATTGTGTTTCATCATTGACTCTTTATTATTAACAAAGTATGTGATCGAAAAAGTTAAATGTGGAACAAAAACGGCCCTGTGATTGATAAGCCTATATACAAGAGCGATGCTTTGAAAAGAAATTGCTTTCCTACTGAAAGCAAACTTAAAACGATTTGTGAAACTGAAGCTTTTGTTTTTGTCTAGTATTTTGCAATGGGAACAATTTTAATCTCTACTTTGAAATATGCAATAATTGACTAACTTTTTGCAATACCTTTGGGATGTTATCTTTTGAACTTTTGTGATTTGACCTATTTTGCATAAATGAATCGAACTGTGGTGAATATGATCAGTTTATCTTGAAATGGTTAAATTAGCGGTTTTAAGTACTTTTTTTCACTTTTAATGCGATTACTGTGGTACTATTGAAATTTTGCCTGGAATTATTTCCTCTTCCGCACTTAAAAACTTACCGAATAGCAGTTAATTAACATCTCTATCATGTTAAATATTAATTTTAACGGCTATTAAGACCCTTAATTGGCTTTGAGAGCCTATAGTACGAAGGGGTATGTTTTCTCAAACAAGGTTTTTAACGGGAGAGGAAACAAGATCCTTAATATAATCTATACTGCTTGAGCTCTGAATATGCTTGATCTTCTTTTCAAATCAATTGAAGATGCTTTCACAGTTGATGTTAGCTGAAAAACAAGCATGTCATTTGTTATACCTTGACTTTTGTGGTGTGTTATCTTGCAATCGCTTTTTAATTTAATTTTCCCATATTTTTTTCTGAAGCGTTGAGTTAAAATGGTGTTTGTTTTCCTAAAGATGAGAGAATAGCCAAATATGAATTGTGCAAAAGATATACTTGACAGGAGGCTTTAACTTGTTCAAAGCAAGTTTGGCTTAAGATATGAAGCATTGAGATACGCGAAAGGACAAGAGAACCAATTGGAGAGCTTAAACAATTGGTGAAATGGTTTGCAAGAAGCAAGAAACTGATTCAAATCAAGTCGAACTATGTCCATTTTCACGGAAGTTGAGCCTGTGATAACGCTTGAGCCCGCAGTGATAACGCTCGGGTAGCGGAAGGTTATCTTCAAGGTTTCAATTCCCATAGTTTCTCTTGTTTGGTTCCTTTATACATCAATAACATCATTTTACCTTTTACATTTCCGGTTACCATCGACTTCTCATTCTTTTCTCGTTACAACTTTTTGACAAATCAACTTACAAAAGGCGGTAAAATCATCGAAGTTAATGTGAGGCATTAACATCCTCGGGGCCCACACAGCCTAACCCTAACCTGCTAGGGGTTTGGGGTAAACATGCATAAGTTTTACTGCTGGTCTGTTTGATTTGCCTAAAGCGGTCTTAACTTCGCATGACCTAGCTACGTTGTCGGGGCCGGTGAAAGTCCGTGTGACTCGTCCCAGTGGCCAGATTCCTCTTGGTGTAAACTCCTCAAGAAGCCAAACGACATCATCCACTTCCAAAGCTGCTTCACGAGACGTCCACTTCTGTCGTTTGTTCAGCGAAGGAACATACTCGGTTAGCAGCCTCTTCCAAATCTGCTGAAGTCTCTGCTTCACCTGTGTGCATGCCAAATTTTTCAAGGTAAGTGTCTCGTTGAAAACGGCTCAAGGAACATTGCAGAAGGGCCTTCCAAGCAAGAAGTGGTTTGGTGTAAGTGGGTTGTCGTCTTCCTTGTTGCTTCTCACATGGGTGAGTGGACGCGAGTTGACAAGACACTCGGCTTCACTGACGATCGTGGCAAAGACATCAGGGGTGAGTTTTGGGAACCGAGGTTCAGAAGAAGAGCTCGTTTGACACACTGAACGAGTCTCTCCCACACCCCACCGAAGTGAGGAGCAGAAGGAGGGTTGAGCTTCCATTCAACGGACTGGTTCAGTAGCTGATCTTTGATGTAGTCGTGGTCCAACATCAGTGGTCTTCTGATCTGCTTTCTTGCTCCCAGGAAATTGGATCCGTTGTCTGGCAAGAACAAGCGCGGTTGGCCGCGTCGAGCGACGAAGCGTCGGATTGCTGTCAAACACTTGTCTGCACTGAGGTCCTCTGCAACTTCCAGGTGAATTGCTCTTGTAACCAAGCAAGTGAATAAGCAGATGTAGGTCTTCACTTCTGCATCTCGATGAACGACGGCAAATGGTCCAAGGTAGTCCACGCCGACATTGGTGAAGATGACTGGTGACCGCGTTTCCTGGAAACGAATGTCTGGCAGGTCTGCCATCGTTGGCTGTAGTCCCTGTGCTCGGAAGCGGCGACAGTCGAAACATTTGAAGGCCAAACTTCTCAGGAAGGCTCTGATTCAAAGAATGTGGCAACTCTGTTGTATGTAGTTGCGGGTGTATTCAACTCCAATGTGCATACAAATTTCTGACATTTCTGTGTGTAGAGTTGAATTTTGTGCTCTTTAGAGTCCAGGATGATGGGGTGCTTGGCGTCGAAGGGTGGCGAGCATCGTTTTGTTCTGCCACCAACGCGAAGAAGCCCACTTTCAAAGAAAGGGGACAAACAGAGCAGACGGTCTTTCTTTGAGAAAGGCCTGTGTTGTTTCATGTCTTTGATGGCGTCATTGAATTTGCTGACGTCAAGCCATTCATCGTTCGATGTTTTCATTGTGACGTTCGTCTCTTCCTTGTTACTCAGGGAGTTCTTCCAATGGCTTCCGTGATCACTTAGGAAAGACGGCGGTGTTAACCAGAAAACATTGAGGTCACAAGCTGGTATTCCACCGCAGACATGGTCTGCAGGGTTGAGTCTTCCGCTGATGTGCTGCCGCTTGGAGACAGACGTCTGTGTTGTTGCGGATCTCTTGAACTCTATTTGCAATAAAGGTTTTCAGTTTGTCTTTGCTTTTGATCCAGGAAAGGACCGCTTCACTGTCGCTCCAAAGGTGTTTTGAGCTAACTGTTATTGTTAGCTGCTTGGAAACAAATTGCATTAGTCTGCATCCTAGCACTGCTGCTTGCACCTCAAGTTTCGGGGTGCTGATTTCCTTAAGTGGCGCAACTTTATCTCTAGCTATGACAAACTCAGTTGAAATGGTGTTGGCTGATGGAGATCTGATGTATATGACTGCTGCATATGCTAGCTGTGAGCATCACAGAAGCAATGTAACTGGTTTACTGGAGATGGCTCGTTCGGAGAAACAAAACATCGTGGCATTGATATTTCTGGCACATTTAGATATTGCTATATCCAAGTTTTTATTGACTTCTGTTTCTCATCTGACAGAAGATCATCCCATGCAAGTCCTTCTTTCCAAGTATCCTGCAAGATTATTTTGAGTGTAATCAATAATGGGGCAATGATTCTTAATGGATCGAACAAGCAGGCAATTAAAGAAAGGAGCTTTCTGAGTGTGTAGTCCGTTTTGTCTTCCTGAACGTTGGCAAGCTTCTGGTGGAAGAAAGTATCATTAACTGTATTGCACATAACACCTAAGACACGATGTTTGTCTTTTTCATTGTCACAATGTTCTTTGGGTATTTTGCTTAGACATTGAACAGAGTTTGAGACAAACTTAGTTAGACTGAAACCTCCTTTAGAGAGTGTTTGTCGCAAGTCTTGAACTGTAGTTTCTGCTTTGTTCATTGACCAACGAATGTACAAAGTCATCCATGTAGAAACTGTTTATATTAGATCTTTTGCAGTGGTGTTTCCGAAGTCTTTTGTTGTTTGTTGGAGGACAAATATTGCTGTAGTTGGTGAACAGCTGGCTCCAATGAGTCGCGTATACTGGAATTGCTTAACGGATTTCTTTGAAGGCCAAAGAAAACGGTGACAAGACTGATCTTCTGTTCTATGCAAATTTGCTTGAACTTGGCCTCTATGTCTGCCATTACTGCAACAGAATCTTGGCGAAAGCGAAGTAGTAAGCCGACCAGCTTGTTGAAAAGGTCGGGGCCTGACAGAAGGTTTTTGTTTAGCGATTGCTTCTTAGAAACAGATGCGGCGTTGCAACACGCCTACCTTCCCAGGTTTGTTGGGATTGGTGACGGGGTGATGGGGAAGGTACCAAATCTTCTCTGGTGCTGGATTTGAGAAAGTAACTGATATGACATAACCTTTCTTCAAATCTTTTTCCAAAGTTTTTTCTCAATTGCTTCAACTCAATATCTTTGTTGAGTCGGCGCTGTAGGCTGTCAAGCTGTGCTTTGGCAACCGGATAGTTGTTTTCCAATTTACTGTCCTGTTTCCAAAGTAAACCGATTTCATATCTGTCGCCGATATGATGGATTGTATCTTGTAATATTTGAATTGCTCTTTTACTCTCTGTTGAAGTATCTGCAGTTTCTTCAAATTCGGCCCCTGTGTTCTCTATTTTCCAGAAACTGGTCACACATTCACTGAGATGTCTTTTGAGTATCAACAGTTAAATTTGTGAGCGCATGGTCAAAGGCTCTATAACTATGTGATAGGAAGTTTGTTTCCTGCAGGAATGGCTCACTTTTTTGCTTAATTGGGCTGGTAATTCTCCAACCGAGAAGATAGCATAAAGCAAAGGGGCTTCCTGAGGGTCCTTGAAGAAACTCGCGTTCCAAAATGTATTGGGTTGCGTCAACACCTAAAAGTATCTGTATCTTGTTATCATTAAGTTTAGGAAAATGTATGTGTTGAAGGTGATGGTAGGACGAATACGCTTCATTCAAATCGTTCACAGGCGCATCGTTGAAAGTCCAATTACTCACGGCATGAACGTAGTTTAAACGGAAGAGTGGTTGATCGCTATTGAACTTTCCAATGTCCCACCGAACAAGATTTGAGTGCATGACGGATTCGTCAAATGGGTGTGATACATTCAGATCGAATTCTGAATTCTTTGGAGCCCGTACATTGTCGGCAGCGGTGTTAAGGACGTATGAAATGGCACTACCATTGTCCAGAATGGCATAACATTTATGTGTTTATAATCATTACCCAAAAGGGTGACAGGTATAACCTGTAGTTGATTTCTCGTTCTTGATGGAAAACCAGGATTGTAAACCTGGGTTGGATTGTCATTGCTTTTGTGCTGTTGGCCCAATGGTTCTCAAATTGGCAGATCAATTTCTGTCAGGTTTGTAGATTCTTTTTGTTTGTCTGTGTGGAGCAGGCTGTGGTGTTTGCCATTGCAATGTCGACAGAGAGCTTTTGACGCGCAGTTTTTGGCCGCTTGACTGGCACTTAGGCAATTGAAGCACAAGTTCTTCTTTGCTTCGCTATTGCGTCTGCTGGCATCGATACGGAAACTGCGGACACTTGCCAATGTAGTGATCTTGCTGATCAAGTGGGCATTTTGTTCTGCTCCTGTTTTCTGTTGAATTTCTCATAGGCTGCTTTGAACCAGAGAAAGAAGAGCTTCCTTTTGTGTGGTTGCTACTGTTAGCCGTCGATTGCTGGGGCTTTGCAATATCGAGGTTTCTATTCGCTGTACTGTTATGTTCAAAGCTTTTATTGCTGGGGTTTGAGCTTTTATTTCGTGGGAAATTCTGTGTCCAGTTCGTACGATTTTGGTTCTTATTCCGATTGTTGAAGGAACTTGAACCCTGTGGTGGGTTTTGTTGACCTGAATGGTTGTTAGTGGTTGATGAAAACGTGACTTGTAATTGTTCGAAGGCTCTGGATTGCCGATCCATCCAATCGGAAAGCTCTGTGAAACCTGGATTTGTCCAGTCGTTGTATACAACATGTTCGGTCCACTTCAACTTGATTGGGTTCGGTAGCTTATCTCGGGCTATCCTCAGCAAGTACGTGGCATTTAGGTCGGCACTGAAGCCGTGTGAGGCAAATGTCTGAACTACCTTTCTTAACAGCGAAGCGAAAGCTATCAAAGCTGCGTGGTCATTCATAGCTGGTCTTTGGAAAGCTTCTAGTTCTTTTGTTCAAGCACCGACAATTTGCGGGTTTCCAAAGCGTCTGTCGAGCTCTTGAAGTGCGGAGGAGTAAAAGTTTGGGTAACAAAGAAAGCCGGAGATGCAATCTTTTGCCGGTCCAGTGGCTAAACTTTGCAAATAGCTCATTCTTTCTCTGTCAGTGATGTCTTCGTTGTTGTGGATGGTCGATGAAAACATGGTGCTCAACTCGTTCCACTCGAGCGGGTCTCCATCAAACCTCTGAATTCGGACGTCCGGCAGCTTTACTGAGCGATGGATGTTCCGTTGACGATATGGGTTGGAGTTTTGATTACCAAAGCTTTGGCTGCTCGGGTAAACAGGTCCACGAGGGGTTACGTTTGAGGGCTCAAAACTACCGTTTGCTAAGTTTGACCAGCTGTTTGCCCAATATGCCTGAAATGGGCCTTAATGGCTTGGCGCTGGGAAACGATTGCCGAAAGAAACTAGAACAGGTGTCCTATGATCAGGTACATTTTCAAAGTGGCCGGGGTCATTAATGTGCCTGGGAGGAGCGAAAGTGTTTCCAGTGGGAGGAATTGTTCCACTGAAAACTGACAGTTGAATATTTGAAGCTGTTGACAATTGTGGTAACGCACAAGTTGAGTCAATACAGATCTGCGAAACAATTGGTGGATTCACAATTGGTGCTATTGGTTGAAGGGGCTGATGTTGATTTCTTGGTTCGTTTTCAGAGTCTGTTTGTTCCAGTGCTGATGGCTGTAAATTATTCTGTACATCAGAACTGATGGCTCTATTAAAGTTTTCTGGCAAAATTCCCATGGCGGACTGCACTTGTCTATGATTAGTAATCGGGTTGGATGTTGACTGCTGGTTTGCCAAGTTATTGATTTATTGCGGTCGGGTATCTCGCATGCTATGAACAACTCCCGGAGACTCAGGTGCAGATGGAACCGGTATTCGATTAGTGCGTGATGAAGTGGCGCTGCTTGGGCGCGTTGAAGTAATACTGAAGGAAAGTTCATGCTTCTTTACAGCTTGTGCAACTTCCACTTTTAGCTTTGTCAAGCATGCTGCATGTTGAGGGAGTCTTCAGCGTCCACATTTTCCGATTGTGTAAGCTGGTCGACAAGTTCGTCTAGTTGTGACATCGTTTTCTTGACTTCATCATGTGTTACTGACATAACTTCGGGTTCCAGACCTGAGTGTATTTGATATTCCAGCTCCTGTTTGAGCTCTTCGACAATATTTAGTTTTTGGTGGAACAATCTAACTGTTCTAACTATTGATGGCTTTTGACCTCCCATTTTCTTTATTGGTCTAACTTTCTGAACTTCAGGGGAAAGTTGAAAGGTCGAGTGGGGTGAATATAGGTCCCTTGAGGGGCAAAACGAGTGTACTTTGACCTTCCAGAGGTCACTTGAAGGTCAAGAGGGGTAACCTTTTGACCTTTTAGAGGTCAAGTGGGTTGACTGTTTGACCCTTTAGAGGTCACCTAAAGGTCAAGTGGGGTAAATTTTTGACCTTTTAGAGGTCACTTAGAGTTCAAGTGGATTGAGAGTTTGACCTTTTAGAGGTCAAGTAGGGTGACTGTTTGGCCTTTTAGAGGTCACGTAGAGGTCAAGTTGGTTGACTGTTTGACCTTTTAGAGGTCAGTTAGAGGTCAAGTAGTGATTTTTGGAAGTCACTTGGGGGATCCCTGGAGGAAAACAGATGACTTTCATAAGTCACTTGCGGGGTCCCTGGAGGAGATTGTGTGACTTTCGTAGGTCATTTGGGGGTCCCTGGGGGACAATTAGTGATTTTTGGAGGTCACTTGGGGGTCCCTGGGGGACAATGGGTGACTTTTTTAGGTCACTTGGGGGGTCCCTGGCGGACAATGGGTGACTTTGGTAGGTCACTTGGGGGGTCCCTGTGGGACAATGGGTGACTTTTTTTAGGTCACCTGGGGGACAATAGGTGACTTTTGTCGGTCACTTGGGGGGTCCCTGGAGGACAGAGGGTGACTTTTGTAGGTCACTTGGGGGGGTCCCTGGGGACAATAGGTAACTTTTGTAGGTCACTTGGGGGGTTCCTGGGGGGCAATGGGTGACTTTTTTAGGTCACTTGGGGGGGTCCCTGGGGGACAATGGGTGACTTTTGTAGGTCACTTGGGGGGTCCCTGGGGACAATGGGTAACTTTTGTAGGTCACTTGGGGGGTCCCTGGGGGACAATGGGTGACTTTTGTAGGTCACTTGGGGGGTCCCTGGGGACAATGGGTAACTTTTGTAGGTCACTTGGGGGGTTCCTGGGGGGCAATGGGTGACTTTTTTAGGTCACTTGGGGGGGTCCCTGGGGGACAATGGGTGACTTTTGTAGGTCACTTGGGGGGTCCCTGGGGACAATGGGTAACTTTTGTAGGTCACTTGGGGGGTCCCTGGGGGACAATGGGTGACTTTTTTAGGTCACTTGGGGGGTCTCTGGGGGACAATGGGTGACTTTTGTAGGTCACTTGGGGGGTCCCTGGGGACAATGGGTAACTTTTGTAGGTCACTTGGGGGGTCCCTGGGGGACAATGGGTGACTTTTGTGGGTCACTTTGGGGGTCCCTGGGGACAATGGGTAACTTTTGTAGGTCACTTGGGGGGCCCTGGGGGACATTGGGTGACTTTTTTAGGTCACTTGGGGGGTCCCTGGGGGACAATGAGTGACTTTTTTGTCACTTGGGTCCCTGGAGGACAGTGGGTGACTTTTGTAGGTCACTTGGGGGGTCCCTTGTGGACAGAGGGTGACTTTTCTAGGTCACATGGGGGGTCCCTGGGGGACAATGGGTGACTTTTTTAGGTCACTTGGGGGTCCCTGGGGGACAAAGGGTGACTTTTGGAGGTCACTTGGGGGTGCCACTGGAGGACAGCTGCACTGCGAGCTGGTTTTGCTGGCAGAACACTGGACGCTGTTGGGTGCAGCTACTGATAACTCAGGTTGGCCTGAGTGGGCTGGCTCGCTGTTGGAGGTCAGTTGTGGGGCTGTACTGCAAGCTGATTCAGCTGGCAGAACACTAGAGGCTGTTGAGTGCAGCTGCTGATGACTCAGGTTGGCCTGAGTGGGCTGGCTGACTGTTGGAGTGCAGTGGTGGGGCTGTACTGCAAGCTGGTTCTGCTGACAGATCATTGGAGGCTGTTGGGTGCAGCTGCTGATGACTCAGAATGGCCTGCGTTGGTTGGCTGACTGTTGGAGGGCAGTGGTGGGGATATACTGCAAGCTGGTTCTGCTGGCAGAGCACTGGAGGCTGTTGGGTGCAGCTGCTGATGACTCAGGTTGGCCTGAGTGGGCTGGCGGACTGTTGGAGGGCAGTAGTGAGGGTCTACTTCCAGCTGGTTTTGCTGGCAAAACACTGGAGGCTGTTGGGTCCAGCTGCTGATGACAGGTTGGCCTGTGTTGGCTGGCTGAATCTTCATCTTGCTTGTCAATAAAATCTTTGTAGTAAAATTTTTCACCGGACCCGTATCTTGCTTCTAACCAATTTTGAAAATGCTCGAAAAAAACTAACACAGAAAAGCTGCTACGCTTGTTTGTTTAATTCTTTTTTTTGAACCGCAGCTACTAACTAATTCTTTTTTTAAACAAAATGTAATTTTGACAGAGCGTAACTAGGTCTGTAATAAAGGTTTCATTTCACCCTACATGGGAAATTAAAGTATTGGAACTGAGATTTATTTTTTTTGGCGTGTACTGATTTGTCAAACCGTTAAACAAACAAATGAATACTGAATATCGAGTTGCTTTTGCTTTCTTGAAGGTTTTATTTCAACTTCTCTAATCGCACAATAGAAATACCAGATGGTAAGTTCAAATTTAAGGTTGAAATTGACAATCAATTTAAGGATGCCCTTTGAGAAAGTAATGGGGGGTCCTAACGTGCCTCGAGAATATAACAATTACAATTTGTTTAAAAATTTGCTGAGAAGTTTTGTAGATTCAGAGATATGCAATAATGCTTTAAAGGTTCTTAGCTGATAAAGGTGCCATAGGGGTGCTGTAGATGTTGCCGTCCCTCGACCTTCATAGCTGGTCCTGTTCCCATGCTTGCTGAACCCTCTTTTCCCCGATTTTCAATGCACTGTCTTTACCGAATCTCAAATTTCCTGTTTTCCCCGACTGTTTACGCTTTTTCCTTTTCCGGCTGTTGTAACTGGTTACTTCCTCCCGTCATTCCTCTTCGTTGATGTATGGGTAGCTATCGTTCAGTTGCCATAGGTATAGGTGTTATTCCGGCTAGTTGTGCTGATTAAAGTAACGGTACCGCCCTGGGTATTTGCCGCGTTTATATGCGAAGGTTAACTGTGAATGATTACGGCGACAATAGGTGGGGGCAATACTATAGCTGCAACTCCTTTTCCGGTTGTGATGATTACTCCTGACTTATACAGGAGCGCCAAAATGATAACGCTTGATCCCGCAGTGATAACGCTAGGGTTGCGGAAGGTTATCTTCAAGGTTTCAATTCCCATAGTTTCTCTTGTTTGGTTCCTTTATACATCAATAACATTATTTTACATTTCCGGTTACAATCGACTATTCATTCTTTTCTCGTTACAACTTTTTGACAAATCAACTTACAAAAGGCGGTAAAATCATCGAATTTAATGTGAGGTATTAACAGCCTGCTCAGGTCAGCGAATTGGTTGCATGTATGACATGCCTTCTATGAGGAACAAAGATTTGGAATTGTGGACTGAGTTCAGTACAATTTCAATCGAAAATAACTGAATTTAATGTTATGTGACAAGTTTTTTAATAGCCGCACAGCGATAGCTGGGGCTATTTTTCGCCTTCTCTTGGTTTTTTACAATTCAAAGAATTTGAATTGTATTGGGGCGCTGTCTTTTTCTAAGATCTGTTCACGCTTTGTTTCGGCTTTTTCACGCCAGTGAGAAGTCAAACTAGAGTGGTGTTTTGGTTACAATGAAATCGTACAGGGAGCGAAAAATCGAGTACGTTTGAGGCGAGATTTTCAAAATATCTCTAAAGTGGAGTGAGAACAATTGCCGGTTTTCGAGATGGTGAGATCAATTGGCGGTTTTCAGGTGCGTCAATGTGACTTCTGTTTTCAGAGTTTCCTCTCCTTCAGTGCTTTTAAGACGGTACATATGTTTTCTAAGTGTGCCTATTTCCTTTTGCTTGAATTCATTAAGGGGCAGCTAAAACTGTTTATGATTTTGCCACATTTGTTGTCATAAAACATCAGTGAACTTTAGATTTTGCCCCCTCTTTTGAAATTTTTTGTTATCTTATCACTTAGTATCACTATTTGACTGTGAGATCATCAATTAATACAATTCTTTGAATTGTATTTCAAGACTTGTCCTGTTATGTTTTTTTAAGATCTGTTCACACATTTTTACGATTCTTGAAGTCACATTGGAGTAGTGATTCTGGTCATGCCGAAACAGGAAGTTGAGCGAAAAATCGAGTGGTTTTTGCGGCGTGAGTTTTTCACTCTAAATTTAAAGTAGAGTGAAAAAACGGTGTTTGAACAAAAATTCGTTTTCTCGGTAGTGGTTTTTTTGTTCCCATGCGGCAATTTCACTCTGATTTTTACTGTTTTTTTGATGTTTTGGATCGGATTTTTTAAATGGTTTTCACAATCCATTCAAAGTTCATTCTAGGTCTAATTTTTTGTTTGAACCAAAGTTTCATTTCTCGCTAGTGATTTTCTCACATGCGGCATCTTGACGTTGATTTTCTGTGTTTTTTATCTGATTTTTTGAGAAATGGTTTTTCCCAATTCATACATAGTTCGTTCTAGGTCTAGTTTTTTGTTTAGTTAATGAAAATTCTTTGAATTGGACGTCAGGACTTGTCCTGCTATGCTTTTTTATTTCGGCGTCGAGATTTTTGTTACAACCATATGACGTCACAATCACTTCAAATCTGTTTTTTGTTCATTCGTTCATGCAATTTCACCTGAAATGCGTGCTTGACGTCTTTTTTCACTAGTAGTGGAGCGAGTTTCTTGTTCATTCGCGTGATTAAATTTTTGGTCACACTTGACTTACCTCACTCTCAAAAATGACTTTCTCACTTTGAAATTGACTCTTCTATACTTTAATTCACAGAGATAACGTCAAGAGATTGTGTGTCAATCTAAATGGAGGTTATTTGAGAGCACCTAATAGAGGCAGCATTAACTTAAAGATTCTTTATCAAGAAGTGAAACATCTTATCCTTTATTGAGAAGGGTAAATTTTTGGTCTTTTACTGTTTGTTTTAGATTGCAGATCTACGCAGCTAGTGCGGCTTTTTTCTGACAATCTGCCACCTATGTTCTTCATTGCCCTCTAAAGAGTTTTGCAGCTTTTTTGTATATTGGTGATTGCATTAAAATTGGAGAAATGTCGGTTTAATGCATGCAGAATTTCTGGGCTTCGTGACGAGTATTTCTGTACATGTTATTTTAGCCAATGACGCACTGTTGTTCATAAGGAAAATTGAGCTAAACCTCGCAAACTGAGTTTGGTTGCAAGCATTTAGCTTTTGCTTTTTTGATTGGTTACTAAAACAGAAATTGACTACTGCCTATTTTACTTTCAAGTTCAATTGGTAAGCGCAAAAAGATGGTCTATAGTATTGCTCTCTAAACAATCTGCCATTCAGAACAGTTTGTAAAAGACTTGAAAAACGCGTGCATTTTGAAAAACGTGTGCATTTTGACTTGAAAAACGTGTCACAATCACTTCAAATCTGTTTTTTGTTCATTCGTTCATGCAATTTCAACTGAAATGCGTGCTTGACGTCCTTTTTCACTAGTAGTGGAGCTAGTTTTTTGTTCATTCGCGTGATAAATTGTTTGATCACACGTGACTAACCTCACTCTCAAAAATGACTTTCTCACTTTGAAATTGACTCTTCTATACTTTAACTCACAGAGATAACGTCAAGAGAGTGTGTGTCAATCTAAATGAAGGTTTTTTGAGAGCACCTAATAGAGTTAGCATTAACCTGAACAGATTCTTTATCAAGAAGTGTAACATCTCATCCTTTTTGATAAGAGTAAATTTTTGGTCAGCCTTTTTTACTGTTTGTTTTAGATTGCTGATCTACGCAGCTATTGCGGCTTTTTTCTGACAATCTGCCAACTATGTTTTTTATTGCTCTCTAAAGAGTTTTGCAGCATTTTTGTATACCGGTGATCGCATTAAAAATTGAAGAAATGCCTGTTTAATGCATGCAGAACTTCTGGGCTTCGTGACGAATATTTCTGTGCATGTTATTTTAGCCGATGACGCACTGTTGTTCATAAGGAAAATTGAGCTAAACCTCGCAAACTGAGTTTGGTTGCAAGCATTTAGCTTTTGCTTTTTTGATTGATTACTAAAACAGAAATTGACTACTGCCTATTTTACTTTCAAGTTCAATTGGTAAGCGCAAAAAGATGGTCTATAGTATTGCTCTCTAAACAATCAGTAATTCAGAACAGTTTGTAAAGGACCTGAAAAACGTGTGCATTTTGAATTTTTGTAGATTTAAAGTTTTCTCTCTGCTTGATGCGAAAAGATTGTTTGATGGGATTTTTTTCTACTGTAAAAATGGGGCATGATGGGATCTGTGGTGGTTTAGTAGCCCAAATCGAAATACAACTGCAGTCTAATGAATATTACCACACGGTTATTATCGCCACCGAGAAGTTTTCGAACTCCGAGGCGAAGCTGAGGTGTTATGATAACTTCGAGGGCGACACCAAAACAACCGTGTGGTAATTATTTTAATCAACACTTGTTGCGATCATTTCAACTTTACACAATTTGATTGATTTTTCATTTTTATTCTTTTCTGGATAACTAAATTTTCAAAAGTAATTCATATTTCTTCAGATTTGTTCTCCATTTTTTCCTCATGCGTGCCCCCCACCACACACAAACACACGCACACACACACGTACCCACGCGCACACACTAGCACACGCACGCAAACACAGACACAAGCACAGACACACACACACACCATTTCTTTTTTGAGAAGTGGTTTTTCCCAATTCATATATAGTTCATTCTAGGTCTAGTTTTTTGTTTAGTTACTGAAAATTCTTTGAATTGTACGTCAGGACTTGTCCTACTATGCTTTTTTATTTCGGCGTCGAGATTTTTGTTAAAAACATGTGACGTCACAATCACTTCAAATCTGTTTTTTGTTCATTCGTTCATGCAATTTCACCTGAAATGCGTGCTTGACGTCCTTTTTCGCTAGTAGTGGAGCGAGTTTTTTGTTCATTCGCGCGATAAATTTTTGATCACACGTGACTAACCTCACTCTCAAAAATGACTTTCTTACTTTGCAATTGACTCTTCTATACTTTAACTCAAAGAGATAACGTCAAGAGAGTGTGTGTCAATCTAAATGAAGGTTATTTGAGAGCACCTAATAGAGTTAGCATTAACCTAAACAGATTCTTTATCAAGAAGTGTAACATCTCATCCTTTTTTGATAAGAGTAAATTTTTTGTCTGCCTTTTTTACTGTTTGTTTTAGATTGCAGATCTACGCAGCTATTGCGGCTTTTTTCTGTCAATCTGCCAACTATCTTTTTCAATGCTCTCTAAAGAGTTTTGCAGCATTTTTGTATACTGGTGATCGCATTAAAAATTGAAGAAATGTCTGGTTAATGCATGCAGAACTTTTGGGCTTCGTGACGAGTATTTCTGTACATGTTATTTTAGCCGATGACGCACTGTTGTTCATAAGAAAAATTGAGCTAAACCTCGCAAATTGAGTTTGGATGCAAGCGTTTAGCTTTTGCTTTTTTGATTGCTTACTAAAACAGAAATTGACTTCTGCCTATTTTACTTTCATGTTCTATTGGTAAGCGCAAAAAGATGGTCTATAGTATTGCTCTCTAAACAATCTGTCATTCAGAACAGTTTGTAAAAGACTTGAAAAACGAGTGCATTTTGAATTTTTGTAGATTTAAAGTTTTCTCTCCGCTTGATGCGAAAAGATTGTTTGGTGGGATTATTTTCTACTGTAAAAATGGGGCATGATGTGATCTGTGGTGGTTTAGTAGCCCAAATCGGAATACAATTGCAGTCTAATGAATATTACCACACGGTTACTATCGCCACCGAGAAGTTTTCAAACTCCGAGGTAGAGCTGAGGTGTTATGATAACTTCGAGGGCGACAACAACCGTGTGGTAATTATTTTAATCAACACTTGTTGCGATCATTTCAAAACTTTACACAGTTTGATTGATTTTTCATTTTTATTTTTTCGTGGATAATTACATTTTCAAAAGTAAGTCATATTTCTTCGGATTTGTTCTTCATTTTGTCCTCATGAGCCCCACCCACACACACACACAAACACAGACACAAACACACGCACACACACACGCACGCACACGTACCCACGCACACACACGGACACACGCACGCAAACACAGACACACACACAACCTTTCTTTTTTTAAAAGTGGTTTTTTTGCAATTCATACATAGTTCGTTCTAGGTCTAGTTTTTCGTTTAGTTAATGAAAATTCTTTGAATTGTACGTCAAGACTTGTCCTACTATGCTTTTTTTCGGCGTCGAGATTTTTGTTACAACCATATGACGTCACAATCACTTCAAATCTGTTTTTTGTTCATTCGTTCATGCAATTTCAACTGAAATGCGTGCTTGACTTCCTTTTTCACTAGTGGAGCGAGTTTTTTGTTCATTCGCGTGATAAATTTTTTGATCACACGTGACTAACCTCACTCTCAAAAATGACTTTCTCACTTTGAAATTGACTCTTCTATACTTTAACTCAAAGAGATAACGTCAAGAGAGTGTGTGTCAATCTAAATGAAGGTTATTTGAGAGCACCTAATAGAGTTAGCATTAACCTAAACAGATTCTTTATCAAGAAGTGTAACATCTCATCCTTTTTTGATAAGAGTAAATTTTTTGTCTGCCTTTTTTACTGTTTGTTTTCTGACAATCTGCCAACTATGTTTTTTATTGCTCTCTAAAGAGTTTTGCAGCATTTTTGTATACTGGTGATCGCATTAAAAATTGAAGAAATGACTGTTTAATGCATGCAGAACTTCTGGGCTTCGTGACGAGTATTTCTGTACATGTTATTTTAGCCGATGACGCACTATTGTTCATAAGAAAAATTGAGCTAAACCTCGCAAAGCTTTTGCTTTTTTGATTGGTTACTAAAACAGAAATTGACTACTGCTTATTTTACTTTCAAGTTCAATTGGTAAGCGCAAAAAGATGGTCTATAGTATTGCTCTCTAAACAATCAGTAATTCAGAACAGTTTGTAAAGGACCTGAAAAACGTGTGCATTTTGAATTTTTGTAGATTTAAAGTTTTCTCTCCGCTTGATGCGAAAAGATTGTTTGGTGGGATTATTTTCTACTGTAAAAATGGGGCATGATGTGATCTGTGGTGGTTTAGTAGCACAAATCGGAATACAATTGCAGTCTAATGAATATTACCACACGGTTATTATCACCACCGAGAATTTTTCAAACTCCGATGTAGAGCTGAGCTGTTATGATAACTTCGAGGGCGACAACAACCGTGTTGTAATTATTTTAATCAACACTTGTTGCGATCATTTCAAAACTTTACACATTTTGATTGATTTTTCGTTTTTATTTTTTCGTGGATAATTACATTTTCAAAAGTAAGTCATGTTTCTTCGGATTTGTTCTTCATTTTGTCCTCATGCGCCTCCACACACACACACACACACACACACACACACAAACACAGACACAAACACACGCACACACACACGCACGCACACACGTACCCACGCACACACACACGGGCACACGCACGCAAACACAGACACAGACACACACACACCATTTCTTTTTTTAGAAGTAGTTTTTCCCAATTCATGCATAATTCGTTCTAGGTCTAGTTTTTTGTTTAGTTAATAAAAATTCTTTGAATTGTACGTCAGGACTTGTCCTACTATGCTTTTTTTCGACGTCGAGATTTTTTTTACAACCATATGACGTCACAATCACTTCAAATCTGTTTTTTGTTCATTCGTTCATGCAATTTCAACCGAAATGCGTGCTTGACTTCGTTTTTCACTAGTAGTCGAGCGAGTTTTTTGTTCATTCGCGTGATAAATTTTTTGATCACACGTGACTAACCTCACTCTCAAAAATGACTTTCTCACTTTGAAATTGACTCTTCTATACTTTAATTCACAGAGATAACGTCAAGAGAGTGTGTGTCAATCTAAATGAAGGTTATTTGAGAGCACCTAATAGAGGCAGCATTACCTTAAACAGATTCTTTATCAAGAATTGTAACATCTCATCCTTTATTGATAAGTGTAAATTTTGGATCTGCTTTTTTTACTGTTTGTTTTAGATTGCAGATCTACGCAGCTACTGCGGCTTTTTTCTGACAATCTGCAAACTATGTTTTTCAATGCTCTCTAAAGAGTTTTGCAGCATGTTTGTATAATGGTGATCGCATTAAAAATTGAAGAAAAGTCGGTTTAATGCATGCAGAACCTCTGGGCTTCGTGACGAGTAGTTCTGTACGTGTTTTTTAGCCGATGACGCACTGTTGTTCATAAGGAAAATTGAGCTGAACCTCGCAAACTGATTTTGGTTGCAAGAGTTTAGCTTTTGCTTTTTTGATTGGTTACTCGTTACTAAAAAAGAAATTGACTACTGCCTTTTTTACTTTTAAGTTCAATTGGTAAGCGCAAAAAGATGGTCTATAGTTTTGCTCTCTAAACAATCTGTCATTCATTACAGTTTGTAAAAGACTTAAAAAACGTGTGCATTTTGAATTTTTGTAGATTTAAAGTTTTCTCTCTGCTTGATGCGAAAAGATTGTTTGATGGGATTATTTTTTACTGTAAAAATGGGGCATGATGTGATCTGTGGTGCTTTAGTAGCCCAAATCGGAATACAACTTCAGTCTAATGAATATTACCACACGGTTATTATCGCCACCGAGAAGTTTTCGAACTCCGAGGCGAAGCTGAGGTCTTATGATAACTTCGAGGGCGACAACAACCGTGTGGTAATTATTTTAATCAACACTTGTTGCGATCATTTCAACTTTACACAGTTTGATTGATTTTTCATTTTTATTTTTTTGTGGATAATTACATTTTCAAAAGTAAGTCAAATTTCTTCGGATTTGTTCTTCATTTTGTCCTCATGCGCCCCACCCACACACACACAAATACAGACACAAACTCACGCACACACACACACGCACGCACACAGGTACCCACGCACACACACAGGCACACGCACGCAAACACAGACACACACACACCATTTCTCTTTTTAGAAGTGGTTTTTCCCAATTCATACATAGTTCGTTCTTGGTCTAGTTTTTTGTTTAGTTAATGAAAATTCTTTGAATTGTACGTCAGGACTTGTCCTACTATGCTTTTTTATTTCGGCGTCGAGATTTTTGTTACAACCATATGACGTCACAATCACTTCAAATCTGTTTTTGTTCATTCGATCATGCAATTTCAACTGAAATGCGTGCTTGACGTCCTTTTTCGCCAGTAGTGGAGCGAGTTTTTTGTTCATTCGCGCGATAAATTTTTTGATCATACTTGACTAACCTCACTCTCAAAAATGACACACACACAAACGCAGACACAAACACACACGCACACACACACACACGCACAGACGTACCCACGCACACTTACGCGCACACGCACGCAAACACAGACACACACACAGACCCACACACACACACACACACTTACAGAGACGCACACACACACACACACACACTTATACATACTTACACACACGCACACAAACACACACCAACACACGCACACACACACACACGCAACACTCACATTACACGCACCATCGCCAGACCACACACACACCACACATGCCACACACACCACACACATACACACCACACACACACACACACACCCCACACACTACACACCATCCCACACCACACACACACCACACACACACCACACAAGCCACCCACACACACCACATACACACACACACACAGACGCGCGCACATTACAAACACACACACCACACGCGTACTACCCACACCACATACAACACAAACCACACAAGTTTTTTTAGACTTCAAATTTATCAAACTGTTTCCAGCATTAGACTACGAGTTTATCACCACTCTTTTATCGCCACTGTTACTAAGTAAACAGCGGCGATAAAAGAGTGGTGATAAACTCGTAGTCTAATTCTGAAGTGTTTTTTCCAGTGTCGATCGGGCATTAAAAATTATTACACCCGGCAGTTCATTTAACTGCTATTATCGCAACAAGTGTTGATGAAAGTTTTGAAAACAATTGGTTTGGGTTGAAGTGTGCCAAACAATTAGTTGACGTCAACAGTTTGCTGGCATCGTTGCGAAAAAACGCCAAAGCATGTGTTTTAAGGCAGACGGCAGCATAAACAACGCTGCTGACATTGATGAAGTTGATTACTAATAATATGAAATTGAGATGGGTAAGTTAGGTTTAATAACGTGTCTAGAATTTCAAGCTGCTGCATTGAAATTTTTTATAGTTGACCATCGAAAACAGAATCAACTACAATTCTCCTCCACTCGCTAACACCGAGTTGTAAATCTTGGTACAGGTTATTTTTTTCGGCCGGACTACCAGGAAGTGGCATGAATTCCTTTTCATATACTTTGTCACGGTTGCCGTCTATGTAAGATTGTCTCTGCTATGGATGCCAGTTCTTCGAGTTTGATGAAAATTGGGGGTCTTTCCCATAATAGCCCCCCCCCCCCAGTGGTAAGATAACCTATAGTCCCCCAAACATGGTAGTTATACCAGAATGAGGGGGCTGAAATTTCACGGGGGTATAATGGGAAAGACCCGAAATCGAGCGCATCGAATCTCAACGGAATATACATGCTACGATTTGGTCAAACAATAGGACAAATTTTTTTTGACCGGCAAAAGAACTTTTTAGATGCCTTGAAAAAGATAATGTAGTTAACATCGCGGAAGAGTTTGAGGATAGAGTGGAAGTTCAAGTTCATCCCACCTAGTGCTTTACATGGTGGCATGAGAGGGAATGGTAGATAATTTCTAACACGTGATGTACACCCTCATCGGTACACTTCGTCTAGCCGACAAAAACTAAATTACATTTTTCTCCTAGGGAGCACCTTATGATTCACGTTTTTTTACGTCAGTAAGAGATAATCTTATCTAATTGAACACCGCAACCGCCAATAACTTGTTTTTGGGTAATAATTTCAACAGTGTTCTGTTTGTTGTTGTTAAAGACAAGATAAAACATCAAGAGCAAAATAATCGGTCGCAGTTTTTGCTAATCGTATTTGGTAATGTATTAGGCGTTATGTGACTACGTTGAGCCAATCGCGCTTATCCAAATATCATAAATTTTCAGCGTAGAACTTCGAGACCCGTGATTTTGTTCAAGTACGTGAAAACTTCAATTCCGTGGCTCGCATAAAGAACTGAGGTTCGGGTCCGAAAGCCTCGCGCCCTCCGCCATTGTGCGCACGTCTTCTGGATAGCTAATACTACTGGCAAAATTTGTCCCAACTTCTCTTTTGAGGCCGACTGATGTCATAAACCGCGTAAACAAAACGCTTGTTTTGCCGTCATTTTGTATTTAAACTAACTATTTTGAAATGCTTATTGGCAAAGGTCGATGACTAATAGAAATTTTTATGCAGGAGTACTAAGACATAAGAAAACACTTGAGCAGCCGTACGAACTTGATGCTAATTTTTATGAAAAAAAACGACGTGCTCCGAAACAGAAGAAAAATAAATATAAATTGATTGATCGCGAGTTTTACTTCTATTACACCAGTAATAACGAAAAGGAGTTTTTGTGGCCTAATTGTCTGCTTTTTTACTCAAAGCGTAAAAGGGTTGTTTGCAACAACTTTCGGCAATTTCACATTCAAATCAAGGGATTGATTTCCAATATTTTTTGCTGCAAAAAGTTCTTTTTCTTTTGGTTTTCATTCTTTTTTTGAAACTACAGGCTAATTGAGTTGTTTTCAACTTGGTAACGCAGCTCAGAACAGTTGAAAAAGAAAACAACCGTAATCTGATTCAAGTTATTCAAATTTTTAGTTTGCTATTTTACTATACCTGAATCAATTCTTTTACGTCTTGTTTGCAGTTCAGTAAACTTTCTTTTATTCCTACAATCTACCTTGATTTTTGGTTCATTTTTCTTCACTGCATAAATCAGTAATAGTTAAATTTAATTGACCAACTTCAGTTGATTGGAGCCGATTGCAAAAGATACTGTTTTCTTTTTTGTAATAACACATTAGAGTACCTCACTAGCAATGTCATAGAATTAAATCAAGCATCGCTTGAGTATTTCCGAGCTTCAGTGTTCAATAACTGCTCTTCTAAAACTGTCTACAACAAATTTTGCGCAAAAACCGTTTTTAGGTCAGTGAGCTCCAGAGTTCATGTTTGTTTTCATAACACTTATCCAAACCACTTCAAATTTTTGATACGTACACCAGCGCCAGATTTCAGAGGAAAAATGGGTCTGAGAAGAATTCCAGGCAAGATTATTCCCAGTGTAAATTAACGCTGAGGTCGTCTCGTCAAAAAAGTTCCAGAGCTGTTTTAGTCTAGAGCTTGCTTTGCAAAGGATATCTCGAAATCTGCTTTGAAGATGCACTGTCGAATGTTAAAGTGACGTGAATAGTTTTGTTCAGCCCCTGAAAGGACCATACTGGAATCAATTTCCTGCATCAAAAACAAAAAACTCCTCGAGCCTTAAATAATTCCTCGATCTTTATCGGATAGGAAGGTTCCTGAATTATAAACTTTAAAGACCATACTGGACTTAATTTCCTGCATCAAAAAAGAAAAAAGTTCCTCGAGCCATAAATAATTCCTCGATCTTTATCGGCTATGAAAATACCTAAATAATAGCCTTCGAGGACCACACTGATTCCAACTTCCTTCATCAAAAACCGAAAAAACTCCTCGAGCCATAAATAATTCCTCAATCTTTATCGGATAGGAAGGTTGCTGAATTATAACCTTTAAAGACCATACTGGACTTAATTTCCTGCATCAGAAAAGAAAAAAGTTCTTCGAGCCATAAATAATTCCTCGATCTTTATCGGCTAGGAAAGTACATAAATTATAGTTTTCGAGGACCACACTGGTTTCAATTTCCTTCATCAAAAAACAAAAAACTCCTCGCGCCATAAATAATTCCTCGATCTTTATCGGATAGGAAGGTTCCGCAATTATTTCCTGTTAAGACCATACTGGACTTATTTTCCTGCATCAAAAAAGAAAAAAAAATTTCCTCGAGCCATAAACAATTCCTTGATCTTTATCGGATAGGAAGGTTCCTGAATTGTAGCCCTTGAAGACCATACCGGACTTAATTTCCTGCATAAAAAAAGGAAAAAATTCCTCGAGCAATAAATAATTCCTCGATCTTTATCGGCTATGAAAATACCTAAATATTAGCCTCCGAGGACCACACTGATTCCAAATTCCTTCAACAAAAACCAAAAAAACTCATCGAGCCATAAATAATTCCTCAATCTTTATCGGATAGGAAGGTTGCTGAATTATAACCTTTAAAGACCATACTGGACTTAATTTCCTGCATCAGAAAAGAAAAAAGTTCTTCGAGCCATAAATAATTCCTCGATCTTTATCGGCTAGGAAAGTACCTAAATTATAGTTTTCGAGGACCACACTGGTTTCAATTTCCTTCATCAAAAAACATAAAAACTCGGGCCATAAATAATTCCTCGATCTTCATCGGATAGGAACGTTCCTGATTTATAACTTTTGAAGACCATACTGGACTTAATTTCCTGCATCAAAAAAGGAAAAAGTTCCTCGAGCCATAAGTAATTCCTCAATCTTTATCGGATAGGAAGGTTCCTGAATTGTAGCCCTTGAAGACCATACCGGACTTAATTTCCTGCATAAAAAAAGGAAAAAATTCCTCGAGCCATAAATAATTCCTCGATCTTTATCGGCTATGAAAATACCTAAATATTAGTCTCCGATGACCACACTGATTCCAAATTCCTTCATCAAAAACCAAAAAAACTCATCGAGCCACAAATAATTCCTCAATCTTTATCGGATAGGAAGGTTGCTGAATTATAACCTTCAAAGACCATACTGGACTTAATTTCCTGCATCAGAAAAGAAAAAAGTTCTTCGAGCCATAAATAATTCCTCGATCTTTATCGGCTAGGAAAGTACCTAAATTATAGTTTTCGAGGACCACACTGGTTTCAATTTCCTTCATCAAAAAACATAAAAACTCGGGCCATAAATAATTCCTCGATCTTCATCGGATAGGAACGTTCCTGATTTATAACTTTTGAAGACCATACTGGACTTAATTTCCTGCATCAATAAAGGAAAAATTTCCTCGAGCCATAATTAATTCCTCGATCTTCATCGAATAGGAACGTTCCTGAATTATAACCTTTGAAGACCGTACTGGACTTAATTTCCTGCATCGAAAAAGAAAAAAGTTCCTTGATCCTTAAATAAGTCCTCGATCTTTTTCGGCTAGGAAAGTACCTAAATTTTAGCTTTCGAGGACCACACTGGTTCCAGTTTCCTTCATCAAAAAACAAAAATCTCCTGGAGCCATAAATAATTCCTCAATCTTTATCGGATAGGAAGGTTGCTGAATTATAACCTTTAAAGACCATACTGGACTTAATTTCCTGCATCAGAAAAGAAAAAAGTTCTTCGAGCCATAAATAATTCCTCGATCTTTATCGGCTAGGAAAGTACCTAAATTATAGTTTTCGAGGACCACACTGGTTTCAATTTCCTTCATCAAAAAACATAAAAACTCGGGCCATAAATAATTCCTCGATCTTCATCGGATAGGAACGTTCCTGATTTATAACTTTTGAAGACCATACTGGACTTAATTTCCTGCATCAAAAAAGGAAAAAGTTCCTCGAGCCATAAGTAATTCCTCAATCTTTATCGGATAGGAAGGTTCCTGAATTGTAGCCCTTGAAGACCATACCGGACTTAATTTCCTGCATAAAAAAAGGAAAAAATTCCTCGAGCCATAAATAATTCCTCGATCTTTATCGGCTATGAAAATACCTAAATATTAGTCTCCGATGACCACACTGATTCCAAATTCCTTCATCAAAAACCAAAAAAACTCATCGAGCCACAAATAATTCCTCAATCTTTATCGGATAGGAAGGTTGCTGAATTATAACCTTCAAAGACCATACTGGACTTAATTTCCTGCATCAGAAAAGAAAAAAGTTCTTCGAGCCATAAATAATTCCTCGATCTTTATCGGCTAGGAAAGTACCTAAATTATAGTTTTCGAGGACCACACTGGTTTCAATTTCCTTCATCAAAAAACATAAAAACTCGGGCCATAAATAATTCCTCGATCTTCATCGGATAGGAACGTTCCTGATTTATAACTTTTGAAGACCATACTGGACTTAATTTCCTGCATCAATAAAGGAAAAATTTCCTCGAGCCATAATTAATTCCTCGATCTTCATCGAATAGGAACGTTCCTGAATTATAACCTTTGAAGACCGTACTGGACTTAATTTCCTGCATAAGAAAAGAAAAAAGTTCTTCGAGCCATAAATAATTCCTCGATCTTTACCGGCTATGAAAGTACCTAAATTATAGTTTTCGAGGACCACACTGGTTTCAATTTCCTTCATCAAAAAACAAAAAAACTCGGGCCATAAATAATTCCTCGATCTTCATCGGATAGGAACGTTCCTGATTTATAACTTTTGCAGACCATACTGGACTTAATTTCCTGCATCAATAAAGGAAAAATTTCCTCGAGCCATAAATAATTCCTCAATCTTTATCGGCTATAAAAGTACCTAAATTATAGCCTTCGAGGACCACACTGGTTCCAATTTCCTTCATCAAAAAACAAAAAAACTCCCCGAGCCATAAATAATTCCTCGATCTTTATCGGCTATGAAAATACCTAAATATTAGCCTTCGAGGACCACACTGATTCCAACTTCCTTCATCAAAAACCAAAAAAAACTCCTCGATCCATAATTAATTCCTCTCTCTTCATCGAATAGGAACGTTCCTGAATTATAACCTTTGAAGACCGTACTGGGTTTAATCTCCTGCATCAAAAAAGGAAAAAGTTCCTCGAGCCATAAGTAATTCCTCAATCTTTATCGGATAGGAAGGTTCCTGAATTGTAGCCCTTGAAGACCATACCGGACTTAATTTCCTGCATAAAAAAAGGAAAAAATTCCTCGAGCCATAAATAATTCCTCGATCTTTATCGGCTATGAAAATACCTAAATATTAGCCTCCGATGACCACACTGATTCCAAATTCCTTCATCAAAAACCAAAAAAACTCATCGAGCCACAAATAATTCCTCAATCTTTATCGGATAGGAAGGTTGCTGAATTATAACCTTCAAAGACCATACTGGACTTAATTTCCTGCATCAGAAAAGAAAAAAGTTCTTCGAGCCATAAATAATTCCTCGATCTTTATCGGCTAGGAAAGTACCTAAATTATAGTTTTCGAGGACCACACTGGTTTCAATTTCCTTCATCAAAAAACATAAAAACTCGGGCCATAAATAATTCCTCGATCTTCATCGGATAGGAACGTTCCTGATTTATAACTTTTGAAGACCATACTGGACTTAATTTCCTGCATCAATAAAGGAAAAATTTCCTCGAGCCATAATTAATTCCTCGATCTTCATCGAATAGGAACGTTCCTGAATTATAACCTTTGAAGACCGTACTGGACTTAATTTCCTGCATAAGAAAAGAAAAAAGTTCTTCGAGCCATAAATAATTCCTCGATCTTTACCGGCTATGAAAGTACCTAAATTATAGTTTTCGAGGACCACACTGGTTTCAATTTCCTTCATCAAAAAACAAAAAAACTCGGGCCATAAATAATTCCTCGATCTTCATCGGATAGGAACGTTCCTGATTTATAACTTTTGCAGACCATACTGGACTTAATTTCCTGCATCAATAAAGGAAAAATTTCCTCGAGCCATAAATAATTCCTCAATCTTTATCGGCTATAAAAGTACCTAAATTATAGCCTTCGAGGACCACACTGGTTCCAATTTCCTTCATCAAAAAACAAAAAAACTCCCCGAGCCATAAATAATTCCTCGATCTTTATCGGCTATGAAAATACCTAAATATTAGCCTTCGAGGACCACACTGATTCCAACTTCCTTCATCAAAAACCAAAAAAAACTCCTCGATCCATAATTAATTCCTCTCTCTTCATCGAATAGGAACGTTCCTGAATTATAACCTTTGAAGACCGTACTGGGTTTAATCTCCTGCATCAAAAAAGGAAAAAGTTCCTCGAGCCATAAATAATTCTTCGACCTTTATCTGCTATGAAAGTACCTAAATAATAGTCTTCGAGGACCACACTGGTTCCAATTTCCTTCATCAAAAAACAAAAAAACTCTTCGCGCCATAAATAATTCCTCGATCTTTATCGGATAGGAAGGTTCCTGAATTATAACCTATTAAGACCATACTGGACCTATTTTCGTGCATCAAAAAAGAAAAAAGTTCCTCGAGCCATAAATAATTCCTCGATTTTTATCGGATAGGAACGTTCCTGAATTATAGCCCTTGAAGACCATACTGGACTGAATTTCATGCATCAAAAATGGAAAAAGTTCCTCAAGCCATAAATAATTCCTCGATCTTTATCGGCTATGAAAATACTTAAATAATAGCCTTCGAGGACCACACTGGTTCCAATTTCCTTCATCAAAAAACAAAAAAACTCTTCGAGCCACAAATAGTTCCTCGATCTTTATCGGATAGGAAGGTTCCTGAATTATAACCCTTGAAGACCCTACTGGACTTAATTTCCTGCATCAAAAAAGGAAAAAAGTTCCTCGAGCCATAAGTAATTCCTCAATCTTTATCGGATAGGAAGGTTCCTGAATTATAGCCCTTGAAGACCATACTGGACTGAATTTCCTGCATCAAAATGGCTATGAAAATACCTAAATAATAGCCTTCGAGGACCACACTGGTTCAATTTCCTTCATCAAAAAACAAAAAAACTCCTCGCGCCGTAAATAATTCCTCGATCTTTATCGGATAGGAAGGTTCCTGAATTATAACCTATTAAGACCATACTGGACCTATTTTTCTGCATCAAAAAAGAAAAAAGTTCCTCGAGCCATAAATAGTTCCTCGATCTTTATCGGATAGGAAGGTTCCTGAATTATAGCCCTTGAAGACCATACTGGACTGAATTTCCTGCATCAAAAATGGAAAAAGTTCCTCAAGCCATAAATAATTCCTCGATCTTTATCGGCTATGAAAATACTTAAATAATAGCCTTCGAGGACCACACTGGTTCCAATTTCCTTCATCAAAAAACAAAAAAACTCTTCGAGCCACAAATAATTCCTCGATCTTTATCGGATAGGAAGGTTCCTGAATTATAAACCTTGAAGACCCTACTGGACTTAATTTCCTGCACCAAAAAAGGAAAAAGTTCCTCGAGCCATAAGTAATTCCTCAATCTTTATCGGATAGGAAGGTTCCTGAATTATAGCCCTTGAAGACCATACTGAACTGAATTTCCTGCATCAAAAATGGAAAAAGTTCCTCGAGCCATAAATAATTCCTCGATCTTTATCGGCTATGAAAATACCTAAAAAATAGCCTTCGAGGACCATACTGGTTCCAACTTCCTTCATCACAAATCAAAAAAACTCCTCGAGCCATAAATAGTTCCTCAATCTTTATCGGATAGGAAGGTTCCTGAATTATAACCTTTAAAGACCATACTGGACTTAATTTCCTGCATCTTAAAAGAAAAAAGTTCTTCGAGCCATAAGTAACTCCTCGATCTTTATCGGATAGGAAGGTTCCTGATTTATAACCTTTAAAGACCATACTGGACTTAATTTCCTGCATCAAAAAAGAAAAAAATTCCTCGAGCCATAAAGAATTCCTCGATATTTATCGGATAGGAAGGTTCCTGAATTATAACTTTTAAAGACCATACTGGACTTAATTTCTTGCATCAAAAAAGTTCCTCGATCCTTAAATAATTCCTCGATCTTTTTTGGCTAGGAAAGTACCTAAATTTTAGCCTTCGAGGACCACACTGGTTCCAGTTTCCTTCATCAAAAAACAAAAAACTCCTCGAGCCATAACTAATTCCTCGATCTTTATCGGATAGGAAGGTTCCTGAATTATAACCTTTAAAGACCGTACTGGACTTAATTTCCTGCATCGAAAAAGAAAAAAGTTGCTCGATCCTTAAATAAGTCCTCGATCTTTTTCGGCTAGGAAAGTACCTAAGTTTTAGCTTTCGAGGACCACACTGGTTCCAGTTTCCTTCATCAAAAAACAAAAAACTCCTCGAGCCATAACTAATTCCTCGATCTTTATCGGATAGGAAGGTTCCTGAATTATAACCTTTAAAGACCATACTAGACTTAATTTCCTGCATCAAAAAAGAAAAAAGTTCCTCGAGCCATAAAGAATTCCTCGATGTTTATCGGATAGGGAGGTTCCTGAATTATAACCTTTAAAGACCGTACTGGACTTAATTTCCTGCATCGAAAAAGAAAAAAGTTGCTCGATCCTTAAATAAGTCCTCGATCTTTTTCGGCTAGGAAGGTACCTAAATTTTAGCTTTCGGGGACCACACTGGTTCCAGTTTCCTTCATCAAAAAACAAAAAACTCCTCGAGCCATAACTAATTCCTCGATCTTTATCGGATAGGAAGGTTCCTGATTTATAACCTTTAAAGACCGTACTGGACTTAATTTCCTGCATCGAAAAAGAAAAAAGTTGCTCGATCCTTAAATAAGTCCTCGATCTTTTTCGGCTAGGAAAGTACCTAAGTTTTAGCTTTCGAGGACCACACTGGTTCCAGTTTCCTTCATCAAAAAACAAAAAACTCCTCGAGCCATAACTAATTCCTCGATCTTTATCGGATAGGAAGGTTCCTGAATTACAACCCTTGAAGACCATACTGGACTTAATTTCCTGCATCAAAAAAGAAGAAAGTTCCTCGATCCTTAAATAATTCCTCGATCTTTTTCGGCTAGGAAATTACCTAAGTTTTAGCTTTCGAGGACCACACTGCTTCCAGTTTCCTTCATCAAAAAACAAAAAAAACTCCTCGAGCCATAAGTAACTCCTCGATCTTTATCGGATAGGAAGGTTCCTGAATTATAACTTTTAATGACCATACTGGACTTAATTTCCTGCATCAAAAAACGTTCCTCGAGCCATAAATAAATCCTTGATCTTTATCGGATAGGAAGAATCCTGAATTTTAACCTTTAAAGACCATACTGGACTTAATTTCCTGCATCAAAAAAAAGTTCCTCGATCCTTAAATAATTCCTCGATCTTTTTTGGCTAGGAAAGTACCTAAATTTTAGCTTTCGAGGACCACACTGGTTCCAGTTTCCTTCATCAAAAAATAAAAAACTCCTCGAGCCATAACTAATTCCTCGATCTTTATCGGATAGGAAGGTTCCTGAATTATAACCTTCAAAGACCATACTGGACTTAATTTCCTGCATCAAAAAAGAAAAAATTCCTCGAGCCATAAAGAATTCCTCGATATTTATCGGATAAGAAGGTTCCTGAATTATAACCTTTAAAGACCGTACTGGACTTAATTTCCTGCATCGAAAAAGAAAAAAGTTCCTTGATCCTTAAATAAGTCCTCGATCTTTTTCGGCTAGGAAAGTACCTAAATTTTAGCTTTCGAGGACCACACTGGTTCCAGTTTCCTTCATCAAAAAACAAAAATCTCCTGGAGCCATAACTAATTCCTGGATCTTTATCGGATAGGAAGGTTTCTGAATTATAACCTTTAAAGACCATACTGGACTTAATTTCCTGCATCAAAAAAGAAAAAAGTTCCACGATCCTTAAATAATTCCTCGATCTTTTTCGGCTAGGAAAGTACCTAAGTTTTAGCTTTCGAGGACCACACTGGCTCCAGTTTCCTTCATCAAAAAACAAAAAGCTCGTCGAGCCATAACTAATTCCTCGATCTTTATCGGATAGGAAGGTTGCTGAATTATAACCTTTAAAGACCATACTGGACTTAATTTCCTGCATCAGAAAAGAAAGAAGTTCCTCGAGCCACAAAGAATTCCTCGATATTTATCGGATAGGAAGGTTCCGGAATTATAACCTTTAAAGACCATACTGGACTTAATTTCCTGCATCAAAAAAGAAAAAGGTTTCTGCATCCTTAAATAATTCCTCAATCTTTATTGGCTAGGAAAGTACCTTAATTATAGCCTTCGAGGACCACACTGGTTCCAATTTCCTTCATCAAAAAACAAAAAAAGTCCTCGAGCAATAAATAATTCCTCGTTCTTTATCGGATAGGAAGGTTCCTGAATTATAACTTTTAAAGACCATACTGGACTTAATTTCCTGTATCAGAAAAAAAAGTTCTTCGAGCCATAAGTAACTCCTCGATCTTTATCGGATACGAAGGTTCCTGAATTATAACTTTTAATGACCATACTGGACTTAATTTCCTGCATCAAAAAAAAGTTCCTCGAGCCATAAATAATTCCTCGATCTTTATCGGATAGGAAGGTTCCTGATTTATAACCTTTAAAGACCATACTGGACTTAATTTCCTGCATCAAAAAAGAAAAAAGTTCCTCGATCCTTAAATATTTCCTCGAGCTTCATCTGTTAGGAAAGTTCCAGAATTATAACCTTCATCGGTTAGGAAAGTTCCAGAATTATAAGACTTTCGCTTAAATTTAGTCGGAAGAAGAGGGTAAGTAAAGTTAAAATTGATCCCACACTATACTTTTAATATATTTTCTAAAGTCCAGCGCTCGACCCTGGTAAAGTAGGCCTTGCATTTTTTCTCGAGTCACTCTGTTCCGGCTCTGTTCATCTCTGAAGGTCATGTACGAAATATAAAGCACATTTTTATGATAACAGTATTATTTGAGTGCCAAGAGTGTACAGAGCGTGAAAAAAAGTTTTTTACACCGTTATTTCTCCGCTTAATAAGGGTGAAAGAGTAATATTTAAGTGTTTTTTTAAGTGTGTTTTTAAGAATTATGCGTGGAATAAAATTGAAAACTCTTATTTTTACTCTCTTTCTGATTACATTCTCTACTTAATATTAAACTCTTTTTTACACTCTTTTTCTTATTTTTACACTTTAAAATTACACCCTTTCCACCCCTTTCCCCAATAAATAGGAGTGGAAAACGTATTACACCCTAATCCCCGCTAATTAGAGTTGGAGTAAGGGTGAAACATTGGCCCGGGGTTCAATGACACCATTTTGATAATATGAGAAACGCTTAATAATTGCTAGTTTGAACTTTAACCAGTACTTTTAGTACGGGGTTTAAATCTAGTACTATTTTCTTTCAAAACAAGCAACTATTGTTTTACTCCAGTCAATACACTCGAAACTTAATTAAACAGTATCATAACTATTGTTTACATAACAACATCAAAATTTAGATGTGTTGTAGAATTTGTACTACGAAATTTGATTAAATATAGTAGACACATGGAGGCTCTTTATTATGTCAAAACTAACCAGAAAACTATTTGTTTTTGAATAAAATCTTGTAGTTCTACGATTTAATATGCCAGCCTATTTTCGTTTCTTAAATTGACATTAATTTAATCCTTGAATAATAATATTGTTTCACGTATCATTTGTCAACTGAAGTTGTCTTGTTACTGATTTCAAATTATTGCCTACTCAAAATCATTTTGATTCGTGTCCTCCGAGGACATGATGGAAGATATAGCAACTAATATTGGATTGCATATCAGGCTGGAATTATGCGAAAAGGAAGGGACTCTAACGTAAGTTGAGTTGAAATCACCCCCCCCCCCCCAAAGATAAGGGGTCAAACTCAGGATGAGGTCCGCGACCCAAAACAGGCATTAACTATAGGTCGACATGGTCGCGACACGGGGTCCGGTGCAACATACCGAGTCGTATTGCTCGAAAACGATTCTTCAGCCTGACAGACTTCGGCAGCGGTTTTTTTTGCATGGCCTATCTGAGCAAAGAATAATTACGACTGATTGCATGAAAAGAAACAAAATAGTCATTTTTTATCTGTATGTTTTATAAGCTCACTTTTTAGATTGCATCAAATTCGAATGATAAAATCACTGTGGACTAACATAAACGAGGGCGTTCCTCGGGTACAGTTCCAAAAACATTAGTGTTTATAAACAATTTTAATATTTTTCGTAAAATTAACCCCGCTAAGGGTTTTCTTGGGCAAATTAGCAAGTCTCCTGCGCGTGAGCAATCAACTCTTCCACACCTTTGTATTTGCAGCAAAAAAATTATTTCTTACTTTTTCAACAAAAAGCAAAACTCTAAAATAATACTTTTAACGCCAACACACTTTTAAACTGGGTGCTTATATAGTTTGAGTGATATTTACAACTATAAGTCAAACAAGATGGTCTATGAAAACACAAAAAAAATTTCTTCGTTTGACTAAGCTTATCAGGTAATTTGATTTGCAAATAATCAGCAAAGTGATAACCGCACGATTAAATTCATCTACTTGAATTATTTTTATTGGCTCTTGTAAATGATATTGCGCAGATTGCACACCTTGAAATTGATCGCCTTTTTTGCCAGAATTAAGTTTTAATTTACACAAAAGCAGATATTTGAATCGCTCGTGCTCATACTCTTTAGCTAAACCTTTTAAAATTTTTTAAATTGAAGTTTCTAAACAGAAAAGAAACGACATTTTACCATACGAAAGATCATTTGTTTTGAAGTTTCTAAACTAGAAACAAACGGTATTTTTTAGACAAACAATATTTTAATTTGAAGTGTCTAAACTGAAAACGAACGATATTTTTTATACAGACAAAATTCTGTTTTGAAGCTTCCAAACTAAAAACAAACTATTTTTTTATACAAACGATATTTTGTTCTGAAGTTTCTAAGATGAAAACAAACAATATTTTTTATACAAACGATATTTTGTTTTGAAGCTTCTAAACTGAAAACAAACGATTTTTTTATACAAACGATATTTTGTTCTGAAGTTTCTAAGATGAAAACAAACAATATTTTTTATACAAACGATATTTCGTTTTGAACCTTCTAAACTGAAAGCAAACGATATTTTTTATGCAAACAGTATTTTGTTTTGAAGTTTCTAAACTGAATACATAAATCTTAATAAGGTTAAAAAGTTATCGAGCTAATTGAGTGAAAACTTTGTTTTAGTATATTTATGTTGTTGAGACCTTTAGACAATTATCAGACAAATTTTGTTTTGGAAAGGGAAATTTTTCATTTTAAGTAACAGAGAAACAAAAAATTCAAGGCTCAAGTTAAATTTCAGAATAAGAACAAGTTTTTTTCAAAGGATCTATAGAAAATAAAGTGGGTTCATGAGTTAGTTTTTTTTCAATATTCTACCAAATTTATATCATTTTTTCTCAACATTGAATATAATGAAAAAAACTACTCAGCTCATCACTTCAAGATTAATATGGGATCATTTTTAATGGCTTCGAAGCGGTCTTGATATTCATGTTTCTACCTATTTTTGTCAAAACCTCTGTGATCTTTCCCACTTTTCCAAGAACCAAAACTCAAACTACTTCATGCCACTCAAATTAGCTTGTATATTGAGCAATTTTTTTGCAATTGATAAAATTGTTCCCAGGCTTGTCGAGATTTTTGTTAGGTAAATTATTGTGAAAATCTGCTGGTGAGCATTAAACTGTTTATCACTTTCGTATTTGCAGCTTTTGTCAGCTTTTTCATTATTCTGTCCTCTTTTTCTCTCTCCTTCTGTAAAAAAGTAGAGGTTGGATGTTTGCTGTAGAACAACTGTGCTTTGATGTGTTGTCCTCCAATTTTCAAGATGCGGTCTTCATTTTAAAAAATGAGACGGGCATCAACATTTTACTTTTTGATTAGTTCTCCTTCTCAGCCAATTTTGGTGTAAATCGCTGTGTTGAAGGATCTTTTGTTTCGCCCCTCGCTGTTTTCTATGCCCCCCACTTACAAATTTCGTGTTGTTATATAGCACGTTCCTGTTTCAAAAAATGAGCACTTACTCTTGGGGGCGTAAAAGATATCTGTCCACTAAGCTGTTTTTTTTGGGGGGGGGGGGGTCAGAATGGATCAGCCTTGAATAAATTGAACTGCTGTTGAAATTGCGATTACATCAGTGGCATAACTTACGCCACACTGCCGTGATTAGACTACAAGTTAACGTAATCTTTATATCAGTACCGTCTTATATAGTAACAGTACCGATAAATGAGTGTGATAAACTCGTAGTCGGATGTTTGGGTCTTTCCTATTATAGCCCCCCCCCCCACCCCCACCCCAGCTTAGTGGTCAGATAACCTTTAGGTCCCCCAATTATGGTAATTATACCATAATGGGGGGCTATAAATTCATGGGGTACTACAATGGGAAAATCCCAGGTGTTTTTCGGGAATTGATTAAAACTACACTTTTGATTTTTTTAGGGAACCAATTTTACAACTTTTTGAGCAGTATTTTCAACACCTCGAGCGGAACGACAAAACGTTCAACGGAATAGCCGAAAACCGACCATCAGTTGCAGAAATTCAAGACGCAATCAAAAGCAACCTGTACCGTCTTTTCACAGCTTGCGATTCTTCTACTAAACAACCAGTCGGCTTTTTGGGACTGCATTTCAGTTACAGCACGTTTAACGGTTGCCAGGCGTACATTTCGGACGTTTTTGTCGGCGAAGACCATAGAGGTCAAAATATCGGTCAAATATTGATCGAGTTTGCTTTGAAGACGATTAAAGCAAGTCACAATTGTACGAATTACATTTTGTTAGTTGGAGCCGATTGCAAAGGATATTTTGAGAAGCTCGGAGCTGAAAACGTCAATATTGTTGAAGCATTTTATCAATTTGTCCTGCCTGAAAATTACTTCAAAACAGTAGTTGTTCAATAGTCTGCTTTGCATATAAAGCTTGAACCATTTCTGTTTCGCCCATCACTAACGTGTACCCATTTTTCACTTTTTATTCATTTGCACCCAACCCCCACTCTTTTATTACGAAATTTTTGTGATTTTTTCTAGCAGCTTTCGGTGTAAATTTTTATATTGATAATTTGTTATTGTTGTCGGAAATTTGAACTGGGACCATTCAACTATATTTATCAGAACTCTCAATTAAAAACTGCTAATTTTTTTTCTTGGTTATTGTGAAAATCCTTAATCATTAAATTCCCCAATTTCAGCGGGTTCTTTTTTGTATCCTGGTGCGACAATCAGGGCGAATAATTCGTCAAACAGGGTTGTAGTTCTGGTCAAACTCAAAAAATTGCACTTTCTGCTATGAGAAAAGTTTATTTGACGATACGACAACGAACAAACAAAATGGTCCCGAAAATAGTCCGATGGATGACAGGCTAACTCGTGGCCACAATTTTTGAGTCAGAAATTTGATTCGCAATCTATTTATTAAACTTAAATTATTGTTTTTGACTCATTTATTTCACCAAATAACGCAATTTGCCCAAATGATCTGTTCATTTTCAGTTTTTGGTCTTAAATTAGATTAAATCATAGGAAGCTTTGGATGGGGGGGGTGGTTGCGGTTCTAATTCTGGGATCAAAGCGACAAAAATGACAGTAATGGACTTTTATTACATATATTACCGACGAAAACATCGAAAACGACAATAATCCACACTTCTTAAAACAATTCCTACGAAAAAATGATAAAAAAATTTGCTGGCTATTCTTCTTAGCCAGCAAAATAAAAAAATTTTTCTTCTTCTTAAAACCGACCACAACCGTCCAAAAATGACGCTTCTTGCGTCAGTTTAGTCGCTTTTTCTCAACTCGGGGGTGTCTTGAACTAATACGAATATCTAATATGGACTTGTTGTCTCTTTTTCTGCTTTTCACTGCCGATATAATGGCACCTTTTTTTCTAAATTTCTCCACTATGGTTTTTGTGTAGATATACTTACTTTTGCCGTTATTGTATGAACCACTAGTTTATACTTTTTGGTGGATTTTTGGAGTCAAAATTTGCATGATAAACTTTCCCACTGTAAGGTGTGCCCAAAATACATAGCCGAAGTGAGTGAACAACCTCGTTAAACGTGCTTAATCTGCACATTGTTTCTGGGCAGCCGATTTTCGTAATCATGACTTCATTTTTATTAATTCTGGCTTTGGCTTTGGTTATTTTTGCGGTTTTTTGTTTGTCTAATTCAAAAACCTATCGATCGGTACGCGTAAGAAGTTTTTTGTATTTCTGTGTAGTATTGGTCAGTAAAATTTTGTTTCAAAATCTTGATTAATTCTGTAAAAGAGTTTCAAATACCCGATTTCAGTTTTGAGTATTTTTGTCTGTAGTTTTTCACGCACTTAATTAAAAGTTAGAGGTTGCTTGCCTGGTTTTTAATATGTGTTTCCATACTCAAATCGAACGCAAGCATGGCATCTTCTTTCGTTTTTATTGGGCCAATATCTGCAATGACTGGTCATTTTTCATTCTATCATAGCAAATGTGCAGTTTTTTGGGTTGTCTGTTTGTTTATATTCGGAAACGTTTCTCAGATTTATAGATGCTAATTTTCTTTTCTGTTTACTATTGTTCATGTTTCTTCATCCCTGTTCATTATTCGTTTTTGTTTCCATTTTGCCTGTTTTTTTTTCACTGGAATATGTTGCTTCATTACAACGCTTGATGTTTTTGCCTCTCGGTCCTGGTTTTCTCTTCAACGTCTGTGATTGCCGTCAAAGTAATTTTTAACGATTCCTTAGCTCTATGCGGCATGTCTGTACCATTTATTGGCGCAATCCCACAAATAGTTGTTAAAGATTTTTGGTTCTTGGTCAATTCCCCGGATTGTTTTGAGCATTCTTAGTTATAGCATTGTTTCTGACGTTTCTTTAACTATCGTTGGTTCATCTCTGCTGGTTGAACTTTTTCTGTTCTTCTGGCTTAGATCTTTCGGGAGCATGAGGTGTCGGTGCGATGCAAGTTTTACAGTTTTGCTGGTTTCTTAAGAACGGTTTTTTTGCGGAATATCCTTTCGTTATGTCGGGAACTAATGTTTTATGAGCCTCATAGCAGTTTTTCTAGTTAGTAAATTTCCTCTCGACCGTTCTTGTAGGAAAAATGAAATCAGTCTTCAGACTGTCTTTGATCAAAAAATCCAGGTGTTGAAGATGAGCGTTGTTTGTTTGTTCTCAAGATGTCCTTCTCCTTAGCCAGAATGGAGTTTCCGGGTTTTCATTTTTTGTGGTTTTTTTCCGATTGTCTAATTTTATTTTATAGGTGCTATGATAGATAGTTAATAATCTACGTCGCGCTATATTTGTTCTATGTTTCATCATTTTTAACTATAACTTTGGTTTCCTTGCCAGCGTTATTTAATATTTATTGTTAAACTTGTAAATTCGCTATTTAAATTTTTCCTACTGTGCCTTTTGTGTTGATATACTCTACAGTATTGTATTTACCACTGGTTTATACTTTTTAGTGGGTCTTTGGACTCGAAATTTGCATGTTTCCTTTCACTTTCCCAGTTTAAGTTGTGCTCAAATTACGCCGCTAAAGTGAGTGAAGAACATCGCTAAACCTGCTTTATCTGCATATAGTTTTTGGGTAACCACTGTTTGTAATCATGACTGCACTTTAGTTAATTCAGGCTGTAGCTTTGCTGATTTTTGCGGGTTTTTAGTCTAAATCAAAAATCGTTCGATAGGTACGCGTAAGAAGTTTTTGTATGTCTATGCGGAATTGGTCCGCAATATTCTGTTTGTAATTCTTGATTAATTCTGAATAAAAGAGTTTTAAATACCAAATTTCAGTTTTCTGTATCTTTGTTTATAAATTTTCACGCACTTCATTAAATGTGAGGAGGTTGCTTGCCTGGTTTTTGATATCTGTTTCCAAACTCAACTCGAACGCCAGCATGGCATCTTTTTTCGTTTTTATTGGGCCAATATCTGCAATGACTGGTCATTTTTCCTTCTATCATAGTAAATATGCAGTTTTTTGGGTTGTCTGTTTGTTTATATTCGGAAACGTTTCTCAGATTTCTAGATGCTAAATATAGCTTAAGTTTATTGTTCTCCAGGTTTTCAATTGAAATCCTTGCTATTATGTTTTCTATGTTTGGCATTTATGCTTGGTCTTTGGCTATTTTCCCATCTAGGCCCATTGCATTATCTGGATTCGTTTTTACACAATTGTCTTTGTTAGTAGTTAAAACCACCACAATTATGAATAGGTTTTTCTTTTTACCTAGAGTGCTGCATGGTCATTTGCTAATGATTATGTCAAATTAAGTGTCAGGTCTTTTTTATAGTTTTGCTGATACTTGTCTTTATTTTCTTTTTGACCGCTGCGTGGCTGTTTTTCAGTTTTATGTTGTAAAAAATACTTATGCGTTTTGTTAGTGCTATCTGAATTTTAGAAGTTGTCCAGCAGTTTTTTCTTGACATCATTTATATCAATGTTTGTCGGTTGAATTCGGTTCACGTGTTCGTTTATGTTTGGGAGCGTCATGTGGTCTTATCCTATTATTGGTTTGGCGTTTGCTCTAAAATCCATCATTTTATATTGTTCTTTTGGCATGCTAATACCAAGAATTGGCAAAATTTCGCCCAGAAATTGTATGGATTTCTGGTTCATGACGAATTACTTGGTTTAGTTGAAGCATGCTTAGTTATTATGGTAGGTTTCATCATGTTCGTGGCGCCATTTTAGGATTTCGGTACCAGAGGTAATGATTGAAACTTATTGGCGATAAAGAAGGTCGCCGCATCTCATTGTGGCTTCACCATCACACTGACAGAAAAATCTTAATTTCAAAAAATAACCCGGGGCCTCTTTTTTTACGTTATTCTGATTGCCTGAAGTATCAGTACCATTATACAAATCTGTATTCCGTAATTGAAATCATATATGCTAAAATGTTCAATGGAAAAATTCATAAGCTGTATGTTTTCTAAGATTCAAATACAAACAAATATGCACATACAAACTCCCGTATGGGAATTTTTCAACACTTAAAATTTTGCAGATATCAGTGCGCTAGTTAAATTTTTTCTGCCACAAAAACTGATGGAAAATGCGTTTCGAGTTTTTAGTGTGATTGTCAGATTGGAATTGATTGCTAAAACGTATCGGCCAACACTTTTATACGAACAAAAATCTGGTTTTGCGTAACACGTATTTCAATTTTTTACCTAGCTAGTCGTTGCTTTCGCGCCAACCGGCGTTAAATGTCTTGTACGGCTATTTTTATATAAACTGAGCTTCCAAATTTATTTGAGAAATAACCGAAAAAGTTCGGCATTTTATGTTACAGCTTTTTTAATGGAAACTTTGTTACCATAAAAGGGTCCTTAAACATTTTTATCGTGTTTTGTGGTAAGTAAAATACCATAAAAGTATTGTACAGAATTTTGAAATTTAATGCACAGAACCATTGTTCTGGAACTACAGGTGGTCCTTTGCGCTGTTTGTCAGCCAAACCCAAAAATTTTTATAATCGTTGTGTTTTTACTAAGTATCCATGAACTCCAAATATGGCATTTAATAATTTGTAAGCTACTTTAATTGTGGTCAACCCGGGATCTTACATTCTGTTTTATAACTCTTTTCGATTCCATTAAACTGTAGAGAAATTTCAAAAATTTATCTCGTTTTCTTAAAAAAAACTTTGTTATACAAGAATTGTGAAGTCGAGGAAATTTGGGTTCAAACTCGCTATTATTTGGAATTATTCGTCACTTTTAGCTGAAAATATTATCTGTAAACTTGCGTAACGATAAATGAGCTTTTCGTCAATGGTTGTCTCTAATCATCACTTGTCCTCGTCCAACCTTTTTTTTCAACAACAGCATCTAGTTTCCATGGTTTATTCATTAGCTACGAATTAGACTGAAATGAAAAGAAAACTTAACAACTAATTGCTTGAACGCTTTTTGCATTACTTATTTTAGATTAAAAACACAAATAGGAGATACCTCTTCGTAGCAAGGGTTGATTTAGATATTTAATTTTTGAACTGACTCTCAAAGCAGTTGATATAAAAAAGTTCATGGAATCAAGTTTCCATATAATTGCAGAAAATTGTGGCAGGTTTTGTGTTGAAATGACTTGTCGTTATTTTAGAAACTCTTTAGACTGTCTGTCAAAATTAGTGACAAAATTCATCCATTCTGGCCCAGATTTAATGTGTTTTTTCTTATTCTGAGAAAAACTAAGGGAGAATTGAACTTCGTATCAACAGTGATAACTCATTTCTGTCAACAGTGACCCAAGCCCTCCGCACTCAAAGAAAAAACGCAAAAAGCCCTAAAATGGCAAAAACATACGTTTTGCTGTGCACAGTGCTTTTTTATTTGAAACCAAAATCTCTCCGAATTTTCCAGTATGCACATAGTGTTCTTCAGTAGCGAAGCTGAATTAGATTAACTTAAATTTTAATAATCTGAATTATTAAATTAATTTTAATAATCTGATGATTAAGACTCTAGACTTCGACTTGATTGATGAAATTGATCTAAATTATTTTTTCAACGTTTTTAACATTTAAGGTTTTTTCCTTGCGTGGATTTTCACTTCGCCATAATTCAAGCGAATATCCTGGTTGTCAATCATTTGACCTTAAAATACATTATATTTGGTGAAAGATTGATGAAGAATAAAAACTCGCACTAAAAATTATTCTTCGTGAGCTCATTAGCAAAAATTGCTTTGACTGCAAATCGAATCAATTTTGACCGCACCAACCCCCATCCCACCCCCAACACCAAGTTTCTCTCTTTCTTTTTCACACACACACACACATACCTTTCACCCGGACTTCAGCGCTGAACCAGCACATTTCATGAGTTAAAACTTAACTCAGTTCTGAAACATTGTATCTCTAGAATATTTTAAGTTTCTTTATGCAGAGTATTTCGTCATTCTGATTATATTGAGGTCATAGAGTTCGCCCAGACTAAACTTATCCTGCATAGTCTGAAGTTTACTCATACGCCAAAATTAAGTCTGAGCAGAGTAATGTCCTACTTTTGTAGCTTATAAATAGTAAATACTATAGTAGTATACACACTATTTATTTTTAAGCTGGTTTGTAGGCAATTACAACAAAACCCATTTAGCTCAGTGGTTACAACATGCTACGCAAAATAAAAGTCAAGAGTACCCACACAGAAGTTTGAATCGCATAAAAATCAAACCTTGTTGGCGGGAGTTAAGCTGAACATTTTTTTTGCATCAAGTAAATTTTACTCAAAAATTAGACCGGCCA